>NC_079156.1:9956601-10268467 GCF_947563725.1 Argiope bruennichi
TTAATGAGGGAACCGCGAATATCTAGTCACATATAAGGCGGAGAGTAAATAGACAATGCTCGTAAAATGAAATTCAAATGATGGGATTATTTTCAATAAAAGTACTAGGTCATGGGATGAGAAATGAAATTTATGCATTTGGAAAAAGCAAGAGACGTAGACAAAATTGAAAGAACGGTGATTTACTGTTTAAAGAAAGCAAAACAAAGCAGAGCCTCCTTGTTCCTCAAAAATAATAGTTGAAAAATTTAATTGAACACATTTTTAAGTGCTTATTGTGAGCCCTTCCAGAAATACGAAGGATGTCGAAGCAGAACAATAACTCACCCCTCAATTTTTTTTCTATATGTCTGATTAGAATCTTTGAACGAATGCTGATATGCATGTATCGCGATACTTGATATTTTTTTTTCTCGAGCTACATCAAACTGCAGGTGTTTATTTTCCCTCTATCAACTGACCTTCATAAATTTAAGACACGCATATCTGCAGGTTTTCAAAGTTTCACATCAAAGATGCTGAAAGAGTGTGGGATGAGTTATCGCATCTCTTGATATCGTTCGTAATTTTGGAGGTGCTTATAATGAACACTTATAATTGTGTTAAATTTAATTTTTCAACTTTCATTTGTAATTTCTGCTGAATAACAAGGCTATAATTTGTTTCCTTTTAATAGCCCTGCAAAATTGGGATATCCATTTATAATCAGCCTGTAGTCTCCTCTTTTTGCAGCCTCCATTATCTTTTCACGTCTTCGGGACTTGAGCATCGTTGTCTTCATCTGAATAACGGGACAATATCAGAGGAATAATTTGGTTATGAAAGAGCGGAATCAATGCTTTTTTTAATAGTCAATTTGACGTCAGGAGCCGGCGCTTAATCGTTGCAAGCTACATATATGCGTTATAATTATTTGAATATCTGTTCTCACATGTCGTTCATGGTGACAATTTTCTCTTGTCCTGCGGGAAATGCCGCATTTCCCTTAAATTTCGAGATTATTCCGGAAGTTTTTGAGCGTCATAGTATAATTTTATATTCTACTAACTAAGGTTTTGCTGGTAAGGTAATTTTAACTAAGGTTTTAAGGTTTTGCTCATATTCCAGATGAATATCAAAAAGCATTTTTCTAGAGATTATGAATACTCACTAGATTATTAAAGTTTTTAAAACAGTATCACCCCTTTTTTACTTTCTCCTATTCCGAAGTATGCAAGGTGAAAGTAATTTAAAAAATCGATCTCAGAATGCTGACAAATCTCTAAGTTTCAGACCTCTTTTGAGTCCAAAAAACATTTTTTTTTTTTTTGAATGACGCCTGTCTGGCTGTGAACAGGATAACTCAAAATCTTTTTGCAGAATCTTGGTGGATGAAATTTAATTTATGGTCTTTACACTAGCGTCATTTTTTAGATTTTTATCAAATTTTGTACAAAAAAATCCGTTTATTGAAAGTTGGTCTGTACTAAGAAACGCAATGACTACATAGAGTAAAGAGCTAAATAAATAAAATTTGTTACACTGTTTCAGCACCTGATGCGTTGATTTTTTTATGAAATTTCTTACAAAATCTGCCAAAGGGTTGAATCGTACTTTCGCATGCATTTCAATGAGATAAGATACATAAAATTTGCTATCCGATCTTGAACTGCAGTTAAAGCTCTGTGTGAAAGTTCGATTTCAGTCATTCGAAAAAAAGCAACCAAAATATATATTTAGTTTTTTTATCAACGAAGCACAAAATGCTCATATATATTAGAAAGTCAATGATAAAGATCAATGATTAAGGTGGGATATTATCATCAACCATTTATACTTGTTAAGCCAATGATGATAACTGGGGAAAAGAGAAATAATACCGCGAGTAAAGTGCCTTTACATTTGTTAAGCTAATGATAATGACCACGGGAACGCGAATATATATATATATATATATATATATATATATATATATATATATATATATATATATATACACACACCATCAGCAGGGTTCCGTTCACATTTGTTAATTCAATGAGGGGAGAGAAGGACGAAAAAATAATGATATTATGAACAGTTTGCTAAGCCAAATATGAGAGACGAAAAAATAAGAATGCTTTGCGCACCGTTGAATTCAAAATGCTAAGTAATGCAATGCCATCTGCATAGATATGCAGAAAATGAAGTAATGATACAGTAGACTGACTCTGTGTATTCGGCACTTACAGTAATCCAAAATTTTTAGAAAGTGAATGGATTACGGTAAAAAGAAAACAAACCAGTGGATGCTTATACTGCCGGAAGCAATCTGTTGCCTTGTAATTTGAATATTTTGCTGTATTTATTATAAACAATGTAGCTTTCTGTATAATTTTGTCTGTTTTGTGGCTTATACATTAATATAAATATTAAAGTGCCATTTTCGAAATGCCTTCAATATGCCAATTTGAAATGCCATTTGCCTTCAGTCATTCACTTGATTGACATTTGACGGAATACTAGAAGATTTCTCCGATAATAATAAATCATTAAAACGTGCATCATATTACCTTTTCAAGTAAAATCCTTGCAAGATAAAATATGAGTCGCGAAATCTGCAACTTATATAAACTGTGATATTAGACAGAGAATGCGTGCAAGTCATTTAATATGCCCATAGATATAAGGGAAAGAAACTATTTTCAATTTCCGCTGATGAGCTGAATGGTATCCTTCGATTCAATATTTACCCAATTGTAAAAATAAAAATTAATATGAGTGTAAAGTGGAAACAAAACATGCGGTTAAATATATTTTTAAAGTCAAACATATTGAGAGGACGAAAAACCGAATGAGCAGATTTTCTCGATTTCAGTCAATTTAAGCGAAAAAATTAAATTCTTCGTATTTAGCGATGCATCCATTCCACAAATTCAGCAGAAATGAGCCTAGTAGAAATTCCAGCAGCCTTCTTGTCGATATAGAATGCATGCTATTATCAATTAACTCTGAAAGAAGAATCAGAATCCTATCTTTTCCTGAACCTGGTCCAATTACCTAAATATTGTGTAAATACTCAAATATCCAATTGGGTTCATATGTTTTTGCTTTTTTTTTTATATGAAATGCTTTTTCAAATGTACATTGCGATACCCCTTGTGGTGTTCATTTGCCTCATCTAAGTTACCACGAAGTCGCATAATTGAAATAAGTATTTTACGAAGTGAACTGAGTGCTTACCTGTATATCAATCCCATGAAAAAAATGTGGAAAAGTGAACGGATGACCCATGTCAATTTGCTGACCGAAGTGTAAACGGAGGCGGAGCTTCTCTGATTCCTGATGTACCAGTGGATGCTGAGAACATTGACCACCACCGAGGACAAGAGGACGAAAGTGGCCGTCAGGACTGCCCATAGGATGCGTTTTTCTGCGAAGAGGACGTAACATACGACTAGATCCGAGCCCAGATCTCCAGCATAGCACATGATAGACATGAGGATGTCCAGGCATCCGAGGGGTGAATATTGCTCACAGTGTTCGAGGCTTGAAATGGACAGAGGGTTATTGTTCTGGGGCACTCGAATGTCCGGAGCTATGATGGCGATGGCTGTTTCGTCGTAGCTTGGGTCCATCCGCAGGCCTCTCGGGGCTGTGGGATAGTGAGGCGCCGAGGACAGAGGAGGGCCATGATGCTGCTGAGACTGATGGTGGGGTGGCTTCTGAAGAGTCCGGTAGTAAGGAAGCTCCTCCAAGAGCTCAACTTCGTTTATCATGACCTCTGGAAAGATAACAGAATGGTAAATGTCGACATGAGGCAGATGAATTTTACATTGATCTTATAAAATTGATATTTATTTTTCAATCTGACTGTGCTCAGTGTTGTATTCTATTCTATTTGTTTATTATAATATTTAATTTTTCTTATCTAAGTGTGCTAGCAACTTACTAATCTTAAAAGGAATCTACCTTCATCATTTGGCATGCCAAAAGGAGTAATTGTTTTACTTTATAAGGATTCAATTTCAGAGAAATTTTCCTCATTTTGTATCTGCTCGTAGAACTGAATGGAACATTGCTACTAAAATGCATTTTAAGGCAATTAAGGGATTATCAAATTGCTATCAGAAATAATAAAATTGTTGATGATGAAATTAAAGCTATAAGCTTAATAAACAAGTTGTGGATCAATTAAAACTCTTTAGAGTCTAATTTTGTCAATCTTTTTTTAAGGTCAAAACGTTAATTTTATTAAAGCAGTTTCTTCCAATAGTGTGCGCAAAAAATATGAAAATGAAAGAAAAATATTATCTTTTTTACTTTCCTTGCATTATATGCTGTATATTAATACATTGCTCATTTTTTTTTAACTTTTATATTTTCTTCTCAATACTTGGGCTTTAAAATTTTTTTGAGTGATATGAATTTTAATGTAGCAGACACAGACATGAATTATGAAACTATATAAAGAAAAAAAAATTTCGGAAAAGTAGTTGATTCCAGTACTTATTTATAATACAAATTTTGGCTTGAATTACATTAAAGAAGATTTTCTAATCATTATTTCAACAATTCTTATAATGAGCTAAGAAAATGTGAGATTACGCTTTATTAAAGGACTGATATTTCAACAAAATTTAGTCTTTATATTTTTTCAATATAAGTATAGATTTTAAGTAAAAGGAAAGTCATTTGGAATGTAGTGATAATCAAAAGAGATCATTTTTAGTTGAAGAAAACAAGATATAATCTTTAGATAAATCTGTTCACTTGTTTTGCCAAACTTTTAACTGCACGCATATCATGAGAAGCAACTTCAAATGAAAAACACAAATCAAGTATAAACAAGTAATATATAAAAATAATTTTTGAAGTTAATTTCTACTTAGATCAACAATTTCTTTTTATTTTTGTTACTTTTTATTAAATAATTACAATTAATATAAATATGTATATACATATGACAGAATTACAATATTAAGTGGCAAAATAGAGCTTGATGACAAACTTGGCGACCCAATAGAAATGACTAAACAAATTTATTTAATTAATTAATATTTTTAAAAAACTATCAAGTGTCATCCACTACAAGTTTAAAAAAATGTATTTGAACTTGAGTGGATGAATAAAAAGTATTTTATTAACGATTGAAAATTTGAACAAGATATATAAATATATATTGGGAGAATGTGAGCTAATAGTAGGAATTGAAAAATAAGGAAAATCCAAATAGAATATTTTAATGCTCACAATTTTAAGGACATTCCTCAGCTAAAAAGAAGAGGTTGTAATTTCAAAATTATTATAACTTTATTTATTATAATTATTTACTTAAACATTGGGGCAAGTATGAGACACCCAGGCGAAAAGTTAATAATTGTTTGAATTGAACGTTTCCCCCCCCCCCCGAAATTTTATATTCTATATTCCATATATATATATTTCATTGAAACTCGAAAAAATTTCAAAGGTTGTTAATTTGCTAAGAAGTTATGTCAAATAACAATGTAAGTAAATACTGAATCATTTCTTAATTTCTTTTCAATATTAAAAGCATTTCATCTCATGAAGGGCTTTTAGAATTGGCGATAGTGATGAGTTCAGTTTTCTTGAGCATGCTTTTTCTCGTTACGCCCATACTCGTAACTTGTTATATTTCGATAAAAATGCAAAGCATTTAGTTAGAAATGATAGTGTGCGGAGTTTTTATAACAACTATATGCAGTGAACTATGGAGGTACGTAAATGTAAAAAAAAGGAAACCTGAATCTTGAGTAAAGACAATTTTTAAGAATGCAAATGTTGTGAAATATGTTGTTTCGCGATTTTTTAAAAATTTGTAATTAAAAAGTAAGTTAATGTTATCAGAAATCTAATTAAATTAAGGCGTTTAATCTGAAAAGAATTAAATTAATAGCAGATAATATTTATGGAAGGCATTCATCTTAATGATAGTTTTTGCATAAATATTTACAGAATCATAAAAAAAAAAGAATTTTTTATTGATATGTAATTTAATCCAGTTTGAGTCAAATTCTAAAGTGTTAAAAGAAATTGTTCACGTAGCGTCACAGTCACATGACTCAAGTTATGAAAATAAAATTGGAGCTTTGCTTTTTTCTCTTTACGCCAATACTCGTAACTTGTTATATTTCGATAAAAACGTAAAGCAACTATATGCAGTGAACTATGGAGGTACGTAAATGTAAAAAAAAGGAAATCTGAATCATGATGTCCTGAGTAAAGCTCCAATAAAATTGGAGCTTTTTATAAATCAGTGTTATTTGAATTGAATTAAAAATTAATTTTAAAGTTGATTTCCACAGAGCCGCGTAATTGCACGTTTTGTTAATTCAATGTTAAAGAATTTTTGATTTTCATTCTATTGTAATGAATTGTTTCATGTCATGTTGTAAAAACAATACAACGCATGTAGCAATGTGACGCATGAATTTATGACGCGCGAATGCATGAATTTATTTTCTTCAGCTAAATAAACCAACCTTTGTCATTTGCCATTTTATGAAGTAGACGAGTTTGTACTTTTGTAGAGACATTAAAAATTATATTTATGGATAGTTATTGCTGTTTGAAGAATTTATATATTCAAATAAAAGATGACATTTTTCGTGATGGCTAAAAAATAATGTGATTCGTTATCATAATTTTATTTTAATTCATGTTTCAACTATTATATTGGAAAAAATATGATAAGTAATTGAATTTGAAATACTGAAAATATTCTAAGGCATGTGCTTTGACGTCAAGAAGGGAATTTCTAGCAATTCAAGTTTTAAAGCAAAAATAATTTTATCATAAGGTTTGATGAAACTTTATTTATACAATTTTTAATACATTCTTCATAGTAATTGTAGAATTAATTTTTATACAAATTATAAAAATAAATTTTTACATAAATTTTTCTTTGTTTTGGAAATAACATAAGAATAATTATTTTTATAACCTTATGTGTATTCCATTTAATCTTATTGTGTCAATTATATTCGTATTGCAAAAAAAAAAAAAAAAAAAAAAAAAATCACTTCATTGGAAAATTATGTGGATTTTATTTTCATTGCATTTATTATTCTTGTTTAATCATTAAAACTCTTCAATTGATTATTATATATATATATAAAGTGGCATTATATTTAAAATCGTTTGAAAAATTCTACAATTTTTGGTATTTTTTTAAAACTTTTTAAATAGATTAGGTATTTAATATATTTTGTTGTCATATTATTGTTCGAATGAACTAATTTTTAAAACTGTGATTTAAGTGGTGCACACATTTATTTGAAGTACTGTAATTTCGAAATTGCATTTATGTAGCAATGCAAGTTCTTCCCTATTGCGAATCATTTTTGATACCGATAATATGAAAGTTTAATCACAAACCAGGCATCCTAATATTATTCTTAATGATAACAAGAGTTGCTGCTATAATCTTTGTTCTTTTCATTTTAAAACCGCTCTTTCATAACCCACCTTTTATTTATTACGCTATTTCCATGTTTGCAATTGCTTTATAGTTCATATAGTTTACTCGCAATAAAGAAATTGCGAGTAAACTATATGATTCTAATTAACCGTAAAAGTTGCTAGTAAAAGTCACTCAATATCTTTGAGTGTTTTTTTTTTTTTTTTTTTTTTTCATAACGTTTTATCAATTCTACATTTATTTTGAAATAATTGAGAATAAAATGTTTGCATCTTCTAACTGATTTTTCTAAATGACATCAACGATACTCGGCATTTGAAGTGTACAACAGAATGACTTTGAGACATAATTCAGTTGTTAGACGATCCAGATGTAACTGGATTTCTAGTTATTATTATTAATATTATTTATTTTTGACTCTTTGTCTTTCTCAAATTTTAGTTTAGTATAAATATATAATTTAAAAATTATTTTTACACAGGTTATTATTAAAACAGAATCTTGATAATCGGTGTTTCCATGTAGACTGCTCATTAAATAGTAATACTTGTGAAATTTTTTGGTGACCTTAAAGCTCTATTCATAAGCATTTTTTTTTTTTTTGGCATAATTTATTGAATAGCTCGATAGCTTTCCAAAATTCTGTACATTCCATGAGATATTTCTTTCTGCTAGCAATTTTTCAATTCAAATACATGTTAATATACATACTTCAGATTCAAATCCAATTTTTAAAAAATAAGAAAAAATGATTTCTTGTTGATCATCTTAAACTTACAATTATTAACTATAAAATATGAACACAGAAATTATAGAAAAAAAAATTAATTCCTCACTAAAAATTAACTTAAAACGCAAAGATTGAGAAACCAAATAGATGGACAGCTGCAGGGAAAAATAAATTAACCTTCATTATTTTTCGTAAACTTTTGCTTCGCTAGTTAAGTTACTCAAAAATATGTGTTTGCATTGATGCAGGGCATATCACATTGTTATCTGGAATTATTTGAAATTATCTGCGATTTTTATACATGGCAATTTCACGGATTTTTAAAATAGGGTCATAATTATCCCTTTATTAATGTCTGTGTGCTCATAAAATGCATGCAGAAGACTGGGAGGCACGGAAAGCTGAATTCACTCAACAATTTAACTTTGTGAACGAAGCAAATTCGCCATAGCTGCCTCCGCCATCTCATTTTGCGCAAGCGCGTGCACCACTGAAGCCAGACACTGCTGTGGACATTCCCATTCTGGTAAAGAACAGCACTGATAAACACACCGAGGTGGCACGAATTCCCCATTCTAAATCTCAAACGACTGAGGCGTGAACCGTTTCTTGCGTCAGCTGCCCTCACCTGAACTTTTGATTTATTAAGATACCTTTCGAGTGGACGCCATCGGGCGCAGGCGCGTTCTTCTGTGTGTTGTTTGTTGTCCATTTAAACTGTGCGAGATACTCATCCATTTTGAGATTTTTTTTTTACAGATGATTGGTTACTTACTGCGTGTCTTTTTGCTCTCTTCTCACAGGTACGCCGACGCATCCGCCATCCTGGAGCTCTGGGAATCCCTGGAGTTGCCCTGCTCGCCACAGCTGCTGGAGGTGAGTGTAAGCCGCCCCTTCTAGTCGCCGACTGATGCGGCCACTAGCTCCGAATCCCTCGGTCGGGGCTCTGGTGCCGCCCTCTGTGATTCGCCGGCGCGCCCGCCCTTCCCCATCTCGGACATCGATTTTTCCACAAATCATTCATCGCTTGATCTGCATTGAACCGAGTCCGGGCTCGGCCTTTTATATCTATACCGAGGCCCCTCTCGCGAATTTGTTCATCGCTGTTTTTCGATTGCTTTTCCGTTGCGGGGAGGCGAGTGGGAGTGTGGGTCGGTTGTCTTTCCTTTTCTTTCCTCCTACGCTGTGAAATTTCCTCCATCCTTAGAGTTCTGTCAATTTTGACAAAGGGAATCGATATCTCGATTGGCTGTAGAGGAAGGGAATGGGTAAGCGAGGGGTGGTGGCCGAGATGTGTTCCCGCGTGCTGATTTTATTCTCCAAAGGCGTCTGTGGTCGCTTCGGAAGGACTCCAGCGTTTCCTTTTCCAGGCCCCCCTCCTTCCTCCCTCCGTACTTTTTTTAATGGAGTCCGAACATTTTTAATTTCTGTTGGTTGTCGCTTCTTTTTCTAGAGAGGAATGTAGAAGGAACGTCGATCGGTGAGAAGAATCGATTTTTCAAAATTTGACTCGTTCGATAAGAATTGCATTTGTTCGTTAGTCAAGCTCTTTTCGGAATGGCACTTGCAGTCGTGAACAGAATTTAAAATGGTGCTAGAATCGATAGTGGGCTTTGCTTTGATGGGACAAATACCTTTTTTTTCTTCCTCCCCTTTCTCTTTTTTTTTTCCCTTGCCGAATCAATCGCCTATTCTTAAAGTGAAAGGTGACATGATGATTCTATTAGATGTTTTCTAAAACTAAATACAGCATTGATGATTTCATTCATTTTCTTCGAAATGAGTTGGATTTCACAGAGAACAGAACTTTTTTGAGAACGAAACTGTGTCTTTCACGAAAAAAAATTTTTTTAGATGTAATATTTTATTTTCAGTTATGAAAAACACATCATCAATATAAGCTACGGTTATTTCCATTTTTACCAAATTTATCATAATCTCATTAATCGAAGATGAGATTGGTAAGAGTTGATATAAGAAAAAAAAGAAATAAGAACAAATTTACACAAATAAATGGGCCAACAAAAACTTATATTTCTTAAATAAGGGTATCGATGAGCAAAAGCAATGGGGTAATTCTCATTTTCTCATGATAAAACTCGACTTATTTACTCAAGTCGTGATAGTAAAGAATCTGGTAAGACGCCTTCCTTCCGATTCATTGAGTACAAAATTCGATATAGACCTACAATTTAATCAAAACGCCAAATTTTCTTTGCTTAAGTTTGGGAGTTTTTGAATTATTTCGCTTATATTCCCTCGAATTAACCATAGATGGTCAACTCATTATTAGATTCTTTCAAAATGTGACGCATGGTGATAATTCTGATGATAAAAGTTAGTTCTAATTTTCATCTATATCTAACATTTTATGTTTTAGAGCCATCATGTTCAAATGAATAAAGATGGAAAAATTCCCCCTCCCCCTTATTGGGCAGAAATTGGCGATTTCGGTGTTAATATCGCCTGTGAAATTTCATCCCATTGCATTTTTTTTTAATTATCATATTCGCTAAGAGACATAATTTAAAAAAATATTTTTTCTTCCGAAGTTGGGAAAGTGTGGATTTATCGAAATCTCAAGTCATTTTTTTTTTTTTTTTTTTGTACAGTTACAATAATTTTCCTTTGTTTTTTCCTAGTTAATTTTTACAGTAATTTTGCTAATTTATTTTTAACAAATTTATATGGTGATTAATTTTTTCAAATCAGCTAACAATTAAAGGTCTGTATTGCAGAGATGCCGGTTTAAATAAATTTATAAATTGCATCCTTTGCTAAAAGAGAATCGAATATCTCTTTTGCTTATTCACTCAGAAATATAATAAAAATTCCGAAACATAAAATGTTTCGCAACCAATGACATAAGGCAAGTGTATTTCTTCAAAGTAAGTACATAAAATCTGAAAACATTATGCAAAAATGAAATTCCTAATTCATTAAAACTGATAAAATGCTTGGAGGAAAGAATATTAATTAACAATATTGTCGTGATACAAGAAAAATCTATCTTAAAAATGTGTAGGAAGCTAATGTCTTGATTTTTTTAAAGCTTGAGGAAAATACGCATTGTGCAATTGAAAATATGTCCCTACATCCAATTCAATTTTGGAAGATGAGGATGTATGACAGAGCAGTTTTTAGTGATAAATGATACTTTTAAGCACTGAAATCTTCATGAATTTTTAAACAAACGAACGTGAGTCTCAGCTTAACGGTTTTCATATTTATCGCGAAGAAGTCTCCTTGCTAACTGCAGCTTCGCTCTGAGGGTCAGTGGGTTTTTTTCTCCTCTCGACTTCTGTAATATTAACACTGTTTGGCGAGTTGATAGAAATCTATATTTCCGCATCGAGTCACATAGGAAATACCAAATATTGAAAGTGAATCGCATGTTGTAAAGGTGCGACTGACCATAACACATATGCAACTCATTTTTGTGCTTTTTAGTATTCTGAAGAAAATTGCAATAGCATTTTTACCTCAACCTGTAGAACATTTTGAACTGAAATTGGATGCACGTTTATATGTTTGGTTGTTATTGTGGTCTGAAGGCTACATATCAAATTTCAATCCTCTAAGTCGTTGCATTTTTCAGTAATTTAATTCATATATGATTGTATGCACAGACAGACTGTCAAAGCATAAACGGATTGGATACAAAATTTGACACACATCTACTTTTTAGGTAATAAAACCATGTGCTTATTTTTTTTTTTTTTTTTTTGTATCATCGTAATTGAAGACACATACTAGTTTTTCCGTTGATAAATTTAACCAAAAATTTGGTGGGAGGCTTTTATTTTGACATAAAAGATACTTATTGGATTTTATCCTTCCAGAGCGTTACATTCTTTAGTTACGGAAACATTTACAGACCGGCATGCATAATCCCCACAAATATGTTTATCGGACTCATGGAAATCTGAAATTTCAAAATTCATCTAATTCTCGTGATAATTTTTTTGGATAATTACAATACTTTTTCTTTGTACGTTTCATACACGAGAAAGTAAAGTAGCTAGACTTTTTGGTCCGTTTAAAAATTAAAAGATAGAGGGATGTGGATTAATCGAGACCTAAAGTACGCGATTGATTTGAAATTAATTCCTGTGATTCATAAAGATGGCCACCTTTTTCGTAGTCCTGAATTCATTTGTAGGTTTTCTTTCCCATTCAGATAAAGAGGATGTATGGCTTCTGTAGGATCTTATCGCTCTCAGTGAGTCGTCTTTAATGGATTTCAAAACTAGCATGTGCGTGCAACCTTCAAAATTATTTTTATTACTATCGGGAGCCTAGTAATTACAAAACGATGATCGGACTTGAGCTTGTGGTAATTCTAAAATTGTGACAGTTATAAAACACAGAAACATTTTCAGATTTGTGCTGCTTTCTTTACTCGATAAGCATCTTTGCTCTTTTGGGCAAAGGCGTTATAATAGCAGATGAATATGCAAGACGGTTTTTGACATTATCGACTATATAAATCTCAAACAGTTCTGCACTTCAGTCTGTAGCCTAATCCTCTACATCCTGTAAACACCTACAACCTGTAAACACTTACAGTAAAACACCTGTAAAGCACTTTGTTTTGCTCGAAAAACCCGTATGTTTGTATTGGTAAAAGCTACGAAGGATACTTTGATGGCCTTACTTATTTGTTTCTGGAATGCTCTCCGCTCCGATGAATAATTCATATACATATTGTTCATCAATGCTTCTTTACAATGTACTTCCTCGTCAGTTAAATTGTTGGTTCAAAATCCGAATCCATTAATGATTCCTCACATATATGGGCCTAGTGCACGTTAAGCAGGACGCCAGGGCTCGGGCATTTAGCCGCTGGTGTGGTGTGGAAATTCTGAGAAGAAAATATCCGATTAGATGTATCTGATCAATAGCCTTTGTGTTAATTCAAAACTAGGTATTTAATATAAATACAATTTAATTTCTCTTATGCGATGTATAAGAAGAAAAGTAATTATAATCGTGAAGAAAGTCCAGTTCAGTTTGATAAATCTCCTCATTTTTGACGTGTGATCGTCCGAAAAGCACATTTTTGGAATTTTCTCTGGCTGTTGATTTTCAAAGAGGATAGACACATTCAGCTGGTCGGATAGAATTTTGTATCTTATTTTTACATCGAATTAATAAATTTTTCTAAGTTTTGAACAAAACCCTACGGCAAGAAATCTGTCTGTCTAGGTTTATGTGAAGAAGGCAATTAAGAAGCGTTGGAGTTATGTAAATAAAACTTTTACACACTTTTATCACCATAATTGTAGATACATGTCAAATTTTGAATCAAATACATATGTAGACTGAACATATGCTTGCAGTTATCTTGTTAATAAATTTGAGCTCTAGTTGCCCTGTAAAAATACGTTATGACTGTGGAGCGAAACATTAATCTATTTTTTGATTAACACTTTACAATTTTACAAATACAAAATTAAAGAATATGGGAGCTTAGTAATTAAAAAATGCAGCGATTTAGTGAAATAAAATTTGATACCTGGTCCTGTAGAAAAATTGTGGATCTATTTAAAATATTATTTATAATCGTTCGAAAGAAGACATCCAAAATGTATGCCATTTGGTCTGTTTTTCACCAGCACAAAAGACAAAATCTGCCTCATTGCGTCACCTTATGTAAAAGTTGGAAGGGAGACATTTGTGTGGTTGTATCGTGTCCGATGGATGGGAAAGGCTATTTATTCTCTCGAAATGTATTCATTTAAATGTCCATTTAAATTAACCAGGCGAATATAGAATGCATGATACTCGCTCGCTTGTTGTGTCAATAATGGGTTTCAGCGGCATCTGCTTGTTGTCCCCAAAGAAATGATTTACAGCTCTTGAAAGAGTATGAATGTATCAGTTATAAAATTTCTATAAATACATTGAACAAGCTTCATGGACATTTGTGAAACCTGTCAGAATAATTTATTACAGTTGCCGCTCTTTCTTTAGACACGACTATGTTCCTCATGTAACGAAAAGGAAATTGGTTAATGTCTTAAAAATGGAGGAAAATGATAAAACCTTAAAAACAGGCCCGAGTTAATTTTGATGTAATTTTTTAAAACAAATGTCTACATGATTTTGTATTAGCTAACACCATAAGATTTTTTAAGATCTTAAATATAACACC
Organism: Argiope bruennichi; assembly: GCF_947563725.1. Lineage (NCBI taxonomy): Eukaryota > Metazoa > Arthropoda > Arachnida > Araneae > Araneidae > Argiope > Argiope bruennichi. The sequence goes on from NC_079156.1 coordinate 9,970,891, forward strand.
AGATTTTCTGCACAAAGACGTGACAGAGTGGAAAGAAGATGAATCCTTAAAGCGGAGTAATGATTCAATAAGAGTAGTAAATGATTTTACAGAACGTGGAGTGTCACTAATGAAAAGTACAACAAACTTCACACAAAAGACGAAGAGCGAACACAATACACTTTGTTAGTAGTAAAAAAATTTAGAAACAAATATAAATAGACTTTTTAAAAAAATTTACTTTTATGTCTTAAAAGTAAGTATATAAACAAACTGTACTTTTAATTTCATATGTTTCTTTAATGTGTGACAATTTGAAATTCTTTTAGAGTGTTATGAAATAAAATATAACTTAACTAATAAAATATAACTTAAGTAAAAAAATATAACTTAACTAATAAAATATAACTTAAGTAAAAAAATATAACTTAACCCTTTGGCTACATTTGACGTATCAGTACGTTATGTATTTGTTTGGGCAAAGACGCGCATGACGTTTTGATACGTCATGGAATCTACCGCTCTTACTTGCCCACAAAATTAAATATGCACCAAGTGCAAAAAATTTGTCAAAAAAATATGCACCCAAAGGTGGTTTAGTTCTGATTTTTCCAGAAATACAAAACTTTCAGTTTTGGTTGCGACCCATAAAACTTATTCATTGAAAATTTGGATAACCCATTGAAAATTTGCAAATTTTTTTTTTTTTTTTTTTTTTTTTTTTTTTTTTTTTTTTTTACTCTCATGTTAGAATCCCCTATAAGTATATTTCTGATTTGGTTTTTCATCTCTCAATTCAAACCTTTACTCCACGAAATATATTTTCTTAAGATTTTTCTTTCAAATACTGTAATAATTTCTTTATATTTCTGTCTCTTTTTATTTTCATGCATGATGATGAAAATTAATAAAAAGTGGTATAGTATAATTCGAGGATTAAAAATAATAGTAATTCTTAAATTTTTCACATATTGACTTTTTATTCTTTTTTAATTTCTCCTAAACGAAATTTTCATCTCGAAATATGATGATGCTCCATGTACCTGAAAAACACGATTTTTAGAATAATGTCTGTGAACATAACTCAAAATTGGTACTAGCAACAAGCATGAAATTTGAAGTGGTATTTTTTTACTATTGTATATTGGTATCCAATTTCGGACATGATCCATCTGTAAAATTATTATTTTTTTCCCTCCGCCAATGTCAGTATGAACACAATAATTCAAAAACAGAAGTAGTTAGATGAATGAAATTTAGTATTAAGATTTATCATAAGAATTATAAACCTGAATCAAATTCATTTCCTTACTCTGAAGCACAACACGCTCCATTGTATTAATTTGAGAGCACTCCGTTTGACCACATTCTAGTAATCGCTCTTTCAACTTTTCTGTTATCAAATTTTGTACTCACAAGACATTTTGCTGAGCAGCGTGAACCCTTTAACTAAATCCAATTTTCAAATGCCATCTGAACTTGATAGCCGTCGGTAATGATTGATGATGCTTGATAATGAGAATGTTTTTCTTGTGTGACGGAACCTGGCCGTCTCTCTCTCTCTTTTGAATGCGATTCATTTCCAAATTCGCTTCGCTGAGCATGGAGCAAGAAAGACAATGCGAAGTTCAAATAGTTGCCCCTCATTAGTATGAATTCATGGCTCAGCCAAGAAATGAAAAAGGCATCTTTTGAACTATTGTTAAGAAGGATCGTTAATCTTAATAATCTGCACAGGTTTGTTTTATCTTCGCCTTCAACTGGTGAGACATTTGCCAGACTGAAGTAAAATGAGATTCATCACTCTGGCATGAACCGAACGAATTTCTCAAGTTGAAGATTAAAGTTCCGTTTTGTTTGTGCATCTTAATATACAACTGCAAATCAAACGCTTCTAAATGGATAAAATTTGTTAATTTTTTTCACCCTAACACAATGGAACTTCACTTAACGAGCATAATATTTTTCCGAATCTTATTTGTTATGTGAAACACCCGTTAAGGAGAACGATTTTTTTTTCTCCATAGGAATCCATTTAAAATAGGACAATGCAATGAAAAAATATTCACACAAAATTATAATAATGCAATTATTATTTACAATGCATGCCTTTTTTGTTTGCTTTTTTTTTGCAAGAAAATTTCCTAAAGACCTTTATATTTGGCCTACGCTTCCATATTCGACGAAATCGGAACACAACATCATCCTTAAGTGAATTTTTAGTTCGCATAACAACTGCCTAAAGCCACGTTCCGCCGATATGTGGCCTTACAGATTTGGTCATAAATCTGCCTACTAATCCATTGTATGACTATTCTCGCCTGTGGATGTCGGTCCGGAGTTTCCTGCAAATTGTCGGTAAACTGAACAGACATTAAAAAAAAAAAAAAAAAACGGAAAATTACAAGAGAGGGGAAAGTGTGCCTGTCTGCAGACGCGCACAGGTCGTTGGAACGGGGCTTAATCAGGCTAATGTTTCTCAACATACAATGCAGTAATTTCCCATGCTTTCAGCATTTCCTTTATTTTATTGGAAGAACTTTGCTCTGCCCCTTCTATTATTTATTCTTCTCCTGACCAAACTCTTTCGCAGCTGTTTGCTGTGATACAGCTCCATAAATTTTGTAATTTTGACTATGTTCTTCCTTTAGCTCATCAACGCTATTGCTATCTTCCTCTACCCCGTAATCTAGACCGGGGACAAAATCTCGTCAGCTCCATAGAGACTTGGCGTCGCTTTCGGCAATGCTATACGGCCGAAATTTCTTTCTTGTAAATATACGGGTTCTCTTCAAACAAACGCACTACACAGACTGATTCAGACCATTTAAGCATGTGACGCCACGGTGTTTCCTCACTACTCGTTGACATTAAGCACGTGATTTTGTCTTCAAATGTTTAGGTATGTATAAATTTTGGACAAAAGCGCAAATAAGTGAAGTTTTGTTTGTGGTCTTGTCACCGGTATCAAATTTCGGGTCCTCTTGATCCAAAAGAATCTAAAATGCATCCTCGGTTTTCTTCACTGTACTTTGAAGCATACAGTGCATTGGATGCATTATTATATGAGAAATTCGTAGGAAGGACATTCTTGCTGATTTATTTTCTTCACTTTTATTGCAACAATCGTTTGAAAATCAAAAACCATAGTATACCAAATATCTAATGGAACTCCTAACGTCCTGCAATTTCAGTTCATCTTATTTTGCTTATTCTTCTCTTAACTTCCTGTTTTTTATAAAATATCTCACTTGAATAATGAAATCCATAATGTCTTCAGAAGAAACATGAACGGAAAAAGTATCGATTGCTGGATTACTTCTATATACAAATCAGAGAGAGTGGAGATCTCTCCCCTTTTTACAAAAAAATAAAACTTTTCGTTCTCCATTTTGATTAGAACGAGACGGAAATCGAGATAAAAATCCTTCCCCTCCCTGCTCTGTTGTAAACTCCCCCCCCCCCCAGATTGTCGCTGTCATTAGGCAGTTTTCCCGTCTTCAAAATCTCAACTCTGAATGATGCCTTTTCGTGTAAAAAGAATCTTTTTTTACCAATGTGCATATATAGAAATGGGTGTTTCTTTTCTGAACCCTTCCTCCCCCCCCCCTCCCCATATTTCGCAAGGTTACTTTGCCATCATAGAGAAGTTGCGAGAGTTCAAGCATTTGTTGAGCCGTTGATGTGTATTTTTCAGTTTATAACTTGCCACTAGGATAGCAACTCAAATATATAACATTTCTCTCCTTTTGTTTATTCATAGTTTGAATGTGTTGATGTTTCTTTTTTTCGTGTTCGTTTAAAGATTGGGCGTATTCTTATTTTGTCCTTTGAATGTAATTTGATGCAATTAAGAATTTAAATATTTTCTGGACAATTTTTGTAAATTGTTTTAATTATATTCATAAAATTTTTAAATAATAACAAAACAATCAAATTTTCTTGATGAAGGGACGTTTTCTTTCGCGAGATTGTTTCCAAAAATCACCCCAAGTGAAGTTTGTTATTGTCTATAGCTATTCTACCTCAAAGAATAAATTTTGGAAAGAACATGTGATAAGAAATGTCATAAAATAACTTGACTTTGCATTCGTATAGGTTTAATTACATCAGTTTATATTTTAATTAATTAATCTTCCTATCATAAATCTCCATTTGCAAATTTCCCTTTACTTTTTCTTGTATGAAATGTACTGTCATTAGCTAGACAAATTGATTTTTTCATTTAAACAAAAAAACATCAGAATTGATCAATAGAAAAGATGTAATGTTCCCTAAGATGATGCGAGATCTTACACAAGTTTGGTAACTCGCCAAAACTTTTTACAGCTTTTATGGGATATACTGCCTCGCCCACTGTATTCTCCAGATCTGGCTCCTTCTGATTATTATTTGGCCCGGTCATGGCAAAATTTTTTAGATGGCAAAATCTTTACTTCAAATGAGGAGGTCAAAAATCACTTAGATCTGTTTTTTGCCAGCAAAGAACAAACATTTTATGAGCCTGGAATCATACTACTGCCAGAAAGTTGGCAAAATGTATTGGACCAGAATGGACGATATACAATTCAATTAAATATTTATTCTCTATAAGAAAAACATCTTTCATTTTCATTATTATTTAAAATGAAATTGCTTTTCGAACAACCTAATATTATGGCAACAAGTTAAGAAAGCATCTGGGCATCCGTCTCAAAAACCATTTTGAATTTATACGATAATGGTCAACTTGTTTTGTCCCTTAAAAATATTGCAAAGTCTATTGCAACAGCCTTATCGAGTACATCCAGCAGCAAGAATCTATGTTTAAAAATTGCAAACAGGAAAATTAAAAATATATATTTAAATAAATAAACTTTAATACTTTAATAATACTTTAAAAATATATATATATAAATAAATAAACTTTTAAACCTACGACCACATATGGATATATGGAATTTTAAAGACTTGCATAATTTTAACTTGAGGTATAATTTTCCCATTTTTATTCAGAACTTCTTAAAAATTTGTAAATTTCATGTCTGACTGGATTTTGAATTACCGAACGTTTATATCCAAGAAGAAGGAGTCCCTCAGTGGAGTGTTGTAAGCGTCACACTTTTTACTATTGAAATTGAATTTTAATAGTAAAAATTGAATTGAATTTTAAACCATAAAATCTCTTACTCTGGTAAGAGATTTTATGCGTTGATGATTTATATATATCTTATGCAGAAGATGACTGGCGTCTTACCCAGCATCAAAATCAAATGTCTGTGGACAACATCTAAAATTGATCAGCTAAAAATGGTTTTAAATTTTCTACGACAAAGATTGCAAATGTACATTTTTTTGTCAAAAGACTAAATTTCACCTAGATCCTGAACTCCGCCTTGAAAGTTAAAAGAATTCCATTTGTCAACGAAATTAGTTTTCTTGGTATAATATTTGATAAAAAATTATCGTTTCTTCCCCATATAAAGACGCTTAAGAAGAAAATGAACAAGTTCTGAATATTCTGTATATTTTATCAACAACAAGCTGGGGATCAAATCATTCATCTATGATGAGAATTAATCGATCTGTAATTCTTCCAATATTAGGCTGGAATTTGCTCTTCAAAAATTGGACCTAGTACATCCTACAGCTCTTAGGCTATGCCGTGATACCTTTAGAGCATAGCCATTTGAAAGTTTACACCTTTATTCTTGTGAGCTTGAATAAAATATGAGAATAAATGTTATATTATCATTATTTTAAGATTTGCATCAAATTCACATCACCCATTTCATAACTTCAAGCGTCGTCCTTCAGTTCTCCGCTTACTAAACGCCAGAAGATTCTAGTAGAAGGGAAACTTTTTCTTTCAGAATTTAATTTAAGCCACATATCTATCACTTCCCAACTTTTGAACAAATTTCTTCTATGGAATATTAGTAGTTTTTATCACTTGAATCCATTTGAAGATTTCTCTAAATCTTATACAATAGATGTGATATACCAGAAAATATTATCTTAATAGCGGTCTTATTATCATAATTTTTATCCCTGTTTATACTAACGGATCTAAATACACAACGGAAACATCATTTGCTGTTGTGTTGTTTCCAAATAAAATTTACCGTTTTAAACTTCACTCATCATGCTTAGGGATTGCAATACCGGACCAAAATTTCAATACCAGTATTCGGTATTTTTTAAATCTTAATATCGGTATTAGAAATTTTAGAAGAAGGAAGAAAACAAGGTGTTTCTTTGTTTTATTTGCCAGTTTTATAAGAGAGTGTAAATATCACAAAAAATATGTAACTTATAAATTATAACAGTATATAAAGCATCACAAAAAAGTAAAAGAACAACTTAATTATTTAAATCACAAAAAAAGTGTAAATATCACTATTCAGTCTGTAGTACTATTACACATTTTTGAAATGTGATATTAAAAAACATAATGCATCAATTGTACTGTCATTAAGCCTGGAAAGTAATTTTGTGTAAAAATTACCAGCTGTCGAAAATGCTCTTTCAGCATCTACGCTAATTGGTGATACTGTTAGCAATACGCGATATATTTTTTCCAAGTATTTACCTCTAAATCCCTCATCTTCAAATAAATCAATTTCTCGTCGGATGGTTTTGGATATAGCTGATTTCTGTATTGTATTTTCTTTCGTTGAATTTTTTTTTTTATTTATTAATAATTCTAATTTTTGTTCAAGAGACAATTTCTTGTCACTATCGACATTAGTGTCATCATAATCTTCGATGACTGAACCGAATTCTTCTGAATGTAATTGTAAAAAATTGTAAGAAAATTTACTCTAAACTTAATCAGAATAAACTTTGAATTGATTATTTTCTTTTCTTCTTTTTCATTTTCATTTTTAAAATCATTATAATTATGTAAATACCATAAGACATTTTCTATTTTGGTATGCCTTTTTTCTGTGCGATTTTTCAATGTAATATATAATTCTTCAGATAGTAATGTGTGCTGTTCTTTCATGATTGCAACATGAAATTTATTGTTGCATTAGCTGTTAATAAATTAAAATCTCTCCTCTACAGTCAGTTTTATTGGAAGTAGAGCTGGTATAGTTCTCGATCTTAAGTCGAATTCACTAACTGAAAAATTAATTTACAGGTTTAAGTCGATTATTGCTTTTTTGGATTGGATTTCTAAATTTCAAATATCGTTCCATCATTAGGAGTAAACTGTTCCAACGTGTCTTAGAATCTATTATTAATATATATTCTGTTTTATTTTCAGTTAGTATATATTTTTGTAATATGGCATTTTTTGTAGGGGAAAGTTTAAATATCTTAACAATTTTTCGAACTTTATAAATTATAGGAAGCAATTCTTGATAGGTTAATATTTCATCCTCATTAGCAATATCTTCTTCAACAATTACATTGTCATTATCTTCATTGTCAATATCACTCTCACTCTCTTCAAAGTTGGAATCCAAAGTTTCTATATCCACAGTATTTGGATTCTTCTGTCCTTTATTTTTTTGGTATAATACATCTATTGCTCTTAATTGAATTCCACGAGCATAGCGTAATTGCTGATTTGCACCAATCAACTTTCCAACTTTTTTCATAACTGTTGCTCCATTAGTCGTTATAGATACAATATCTTCTTTCAGGGATAATCCATGTTTCGCTAATTTTGATTTAAGCAATTAATTAAGCCATTAATTAGCTAACTAGTTTCGCCCGTTAGGAAGACATAAAAACAAAAACGTATGCTATTTTGCTATGTTGGCAATCCCTGAACATATAGTTAAGACAATTTTAAAAATTTCTAGTAAATACTGAAAACCGGTATTTAAACTTGTAAATACCGGTATTACAAAATTGTAAAATGGTTCAAAATACCGGTATTCGGTATACCGGTATTGCAATCCCTAATCAGGGGCGAAGTATCTTATAGTAACTATGGCAACAAAATGCTATTAAGAAACCGTATGGGATTTGCGCTGAAATTCTTCATGATCATATAAAATGGTATTCGGTACCGGTATTCGGTATACCGGTATTGCAATCCCTAATCATGCTCAATTTTTACTGCAGAAATCTCTGCAGTTGTGACTGCAATGGAAGAAATTTTAAATTGGCCTTCTGGATGTTACGCGTATACAATGATTCTTCGACCGTTTTGCAATCATTGAAGTCTCAAAGTCATCCGTCAGAGAATTATAATTTTAAATATTTATGAAGTCTTCATGCTCGAGGTTTTATAATTTTATTTAGTTGCATACCATCACATGTTGGTATAGATAAAAATGAGCAAGATGACAAAGCCTCTACAACTGCTACCGTTCTTTTTACAACAATTCTTGTTTGCGAGCTTAAAAAATATTTTAAGAATCTAAACTGGAGACACATTATAATTCTGAAACGATTAATAAACTTCATTCAGTTAAGCCTTTGAAACAGGACTAGAGTTCATTTAATAATAGAAAAAGAGACATTCCCCTGCGTATTGGTCATGCGCGATACGGACATCGTCATTTATTAGTAGAAGAGCAGCCTCCTTTGTGACTACACTATAATTGCACTGCAACTGTCCTGCGTATTCTTATAGAATGTCCATTGTTCCATTCGCAACGATTGCATTCCTTCCATAAAACTCCAGATTCTCTCTCTACACCAATTGGCACTATCACTATACCACACTCTAACCTTTTAAAGTTTTTAGAAACTATTGAATTTTATGCTCAAATTTAAACCAATTTTATTTTTTACCATTTTGTTTTTATTACTGTTACAGTTTCCTTTTGATAGTTCCTTTCCTTTTTCTTTGATCATATCAGAATAAGAATTTAATCTTAAACGAAAGAAATAGGGCATCTTATCTGGCGCAGTATAGCCAAAGAATGACTTTTGTCTCAATAAACAAAATACATGGCCAATGATAAAAATTCTTCTTGTTGATAATAGTGCTATTCAAATTTTTTCATTATGTTATGAACCAGCTTCGATATTAAATACCCTATTCATGCCAAATGCGTGAAAAAGCACTGGTCAAAAGACTACAGTGTTTTCTCTTTATATTGACTATTCGTATTTAGTTCTTAATGAAATTTACTACCAAATTTTATCATCTTCGACATCAACTGCAAATGTTTTAAAATTTGAATAGCTTTTAATACCATCACATGTCTACACATCCATCCATCTTTTGCTTGATGCAGTAAGCCAAGTGCGATTCTTCTGCTGATAAATTTCCCATTCAATCCCTCCCCCCCCCCCCACACTATTCTAGTAAATTATAAATACTACTTTTTTTTTTCTACTACTATTTTACTTTTCGACGAATAAAAAGTACTTATTTAGGGGATAAAAACAAGAAATTGTATTTAACTTGAACCATGCCGGTGAATTTACTAAGTAAATTTTATCATACTTTTTGAGAGTACGTCGATGTAATGAACTTCTCGATTCTTCTTTAAAAGGACGAACATAGTGAATAAATTGCTGTAATGAAGTCTGAAATAAAAATAACTGATAACATTATTATGTTTTTGCTTTTTGTATACGAATTATATAAAGAAAAGAAAGAAAAAAAGAAACCATCAGAAAATACCACCTTGAGTTTTTGATGATTTTTCTCATTTCAGATGTTTCGAAAGACACATTTTTAGAATTATATTTATCTGATTGTGAATAGAATCATTGAAAAAAAGTGAGGTTCAAATTTATGTGTCATCCATTGATATATTGTATTAACATATGTGTTTATTCATGTAAATGTGTATGAGATTCGATATATGATCTTGTAAGCAAATTATTATTAAATTATGGTATCAATAGAAGGAGTGGAAGTAACCTTGCAATTTGTTCTTCGTAGTACAGTTTCCTGCACTGTACTACGAAGTGCAAATTGAGCTATGTTGTATTAGTACAGGAGAGGAGGAACACTCCCCTTGATTTTTATTCTATCTTTAAAATAACACTTAGAAATCGCTGCATTGCGCGCATCACAGAAGAAGGGAATCGATGAGTCCATCGCGTATTTCATTCCTTTCAGAGGTGTGAGCCGCCATCCGTTTAATGCGTGCGTTTAAAACAAAAGACTGAATCTTACGAAGGAGATTAAAAACAGAATTCAAAAGATTTAGTTAATTAAGAATCTCTCCTGCGCACGCACGATTCTCACTTTCTCCGAATCAGTTGGTGGAATATTTTATGCCCTTCCGAGCATCCATCAAACAAGAGCGCATATTTAGAGCAGATCAATTAAGGTGAGCCAACATTTACAGGGATGGGATGAAGGGGCTTCTTGTCCTGAACACATCACCGAAGTCATCGAAACTGAAGAGAATGTTACGTGCGCAAATGAAATTAGAGGCTGAATGATTGTGGGCAAGATTTCTTCCTAAGTTAAGGATTGTTTTAAACGATAAAAGCAGAATGCTAAGAATTTTATTAGAATATGAACGGATCGCACGATGTTGCGGCTCTAGACAAGAAAGAAAAGCTCATTACCTCACAGAGACCAGAGATGGACCATTGGGAATTCAAGTCCTGGTATCTCATCCCGGCATCCAAAACTTGATTTTTTTTTTTTTCGATTTTGATTTAATCTTTATAAAAAGAGTTATTGCAAATTTTGACGACTTGAAATAAAAAGAAAGCATTTAATTTAAAGTCATTAAAGTAAAAAAAAAAAAAAAAAAAAAACCCTCGGTTTTAGCCTAAAGACATCCTGAAGCTTATTTTCCGCTGACTTTAATTATTACGGGTTATTCTCTGACGGCTTAGAATGATAAAATCTTAATTGTTTTTGAGAGCATGGGTGTTTTTCTCTTTCCTATCTCATTACTGTTAAGATTCAACGGAGTGTCATTTCAGTATAATAAAAAAATCGTGCATATTTTATTTTTCATGCGTATTTACAATTCTGTGTGTTCTGTTGATTGTGAACATATGAAATATTTCCCCAAAATAGTGATATAAAAGTAAAATTTGGGTAATTTTTAACACTTTTGTAAATTAAACTCCCAATGTATTTCTAAGCAATGTACTCCCAATCTAAACAGCATTTAACTTTAAACATCTGTTATAACATTTATAAAGTTAATAGAAGTTGTTACCGTCATTAAAAAAAAATCACCTATTTAGATTTAAGTTTCAAAGTTAAAATGCTGAGGGAATTATTTGAAGGTTGCCTTTATTTCTTAAAACCATATATATTTGTTTTTGTTTATTTCTTTCTATACGAGTTATTTGTCTGAATTTCGTAAAGCATTTCAACAATTTAACGATGTTTTTTTTTCTTCCCCGGATTATATTTTAGTGATATTTTAAAAGCTTCGAAAGTCTTAAGGCAACGTGGTATCATAAATTATTTTTTATTATTAAAGTAGATAACTTTGAATTGTTGCTCTAGATAACCAAGGGGACGGACACACTTCAGTATGTAAATAATCTAGTTAAATAAACTTCAAATTGAAATAGAGGAATACAAATATTATATAGACTTTTAACCACTAAATGTAATTAAGATTTGAAGAATTAAAATTCTCCAAAAAAAAAAAGAAAGGTTTTGTTAAAAATCAGCACATTATCACATTATGTATTCAAGATGTTGATAAATATATATGCAGCAAAGTAAAACTGAAATTTTCAGTAACGCATGGAATTAATTAAAACTTAAGTATCTTGTACTTGTTAAAACTTACATAACTAAAACGTCTTTAGATATCTTGCCATTTAATAATATAAATGCTTCAGATGCTTCTTCGTCCTTTTACTAGGAGCTGGGTTTCAACACAAACCTGAAGATAAACCTCTCGGACCTGACGACTGTGCTGGAAGAAATTATCTGCAATGTCCTGAAGCGTCCCGTCCTACAGTTAGCTTTTGTTACCTATCAAAATGAGCTACAATACCTTAGGTACGTTTCTTTTTTTGTCTTTTTTTTTTTTTTTTTTATGTATTCTTTCCATAAGGCAAAGGTTCGCCCGAAGGCACAGGGTAGACTACCGTACCGACGATGTATCAAGTGCGTGCATAGGTTAAAAAAGAAGTGAAGGTGAGGACTGAAAACCAGTTTTCAATGTATTACTTCTACAGCCCTGTGTCCGACGAAACGTGCGCGTTTGGAAATAGGCACACTTTCCCCTCTCTTGTGGTTTTCCGGAGTTTTTTTTTATGTCTGTTCAGTTTACCGACAATTTGCAGGAAACTCTAGACTGACGTCTGACAAGCGAGACTCTAGACTGACAAGCGAGGGTGATCCTATAATGGGTCAGTTGGCAGATTTAAGACCATATCCGTAAGGCCACAGCGGCTTAAGCATGTGCAGCTAACGGAAAGCATTCAGTACAAAAATGTTTTTTGTTATATTGAGGCGATAATGTGCTTAATTTGAATAATCTTGAATCCTCAATCGTGAAAATGTTATGGAGAAATGAAATTTTCAAAGCCACACCTGACTTTAACACAAACTTGCTTTGAGTCGGATGGTCCATATATGAACATAACCAAGATTTGCATCCTCCTCTTGACATAATTGTTCAACTTGTTTGTGCTGCAGTTTTAAACAGTTAAAATCAAGGTAATAAAATTTTGAAAGGCTTAAGGTAAATCAAAAGCCCCTGTGACTCGAAAGTCAAAGTAGCAATGTTTTTATGTTTAAATTTATAGTGTTGACAAAAAGGGTGGAATTTAAAGAACGAGAAACAAACCAACTTATCACACAAATGTGTAAATTTATATAAATTTTGATTGCAGTTATGAGGATCCGTGATCGAAAAACATATGAAGAATTTTTCCTTTTCAGAAGTATAGATAGCTTTCCTATAAGGAATCTACTTAAATGCTGTTAACTTTCAAGACAAAATAACTAGACTTAAAATGTGGCGAATTCCTCAGATTATCTCCAGACCGTTTTTCGCAATCAACTGTTGGCTGTGAAACACCAAATTATACAAAATCTAACCTTCCACTGAAAGTTTTATTTGCTTTTCATCAAGGAAATATGACTGTGGCTTCATGAGGGGTTGGGAAGCTCAAATTTCTTTAATATATCAACGCAATTTATACCCTGACATGGCACTCACGTGAAATGGTTGCAGTTGCATTTTGAGCATAAAATATGCTTATGTGAATGCTAAAATTTTAATGCTGAACGACATGCTCACTTTATTTTACAAATTATATGTTAGAAGGACATATCAAGGAGCAATGCTAATGTCAACGTTTTTACTTTTTAAAGAGATACTCAGCTATTTAGGATAATTTAAGTTCAAGTTATAACATAATTTTTAAATTAAATTTATAATACAATTCGTTAATTGCAATTGCGGCCTCTGCAAACAAAAATAATAAAATGAAGCAAGTCGCCATATTTTCAAATTAACTTTTAACTACTTTTCAACATTAATAAAAAAATTGTTAAATTTGGTATTTAGTATTTTCTCCACCTCTAAAACGTATCATTTCTTCTAATGAATGAAAGCGTTTGTATGTCTTATTTAAAAATGCATTTTTCTGTGGACATTAACAAATGCATATCATCACACTAAGTACCAATGACACATATCAAAAATAAAATGACTGAGATCCATCAGGCGATACTCTTTCATACTGCTAACGGGTGCCAAGTTACAAGTACCGTCTTTTTTACTGGCATTGCACTTTAGTATGTATGTTTTTGTATTCATTTGTAAATTCAGATTTTAGTAACTACCTCTGAATCATACCGACAATCTCAAAACTATTAAGTATTAATGTTGAAAATGAATGGAGCGAATTGATTTCTTCCTTCTCATTTGGAAGACACCTTAAAATAGAATCTAAGTGGCGCTTTTCAAGAAGAAATTTCGTTAACCTCTAAATCTTAACTGAAATGTCTTTCAGTCCTTGCACATATTTAAAAAAAAAAAAAAAACTGCGACCTTTTTATTGAAAAGAACGTGGAAATGAATTTATTATATACGCTTCCAAAATGAGAAGTTACTGAAATCACTCTTTCCAGTTCTGTCTTCAGGAACTTGCATTCTCTGAATGTGGTTCCTAAAGAAAGAACTATGAGAGATGAGGAGTCACGGCATTGAAGGGGACTTCAAAATCCGCATGTTTGGAATGATTCCTCATCACACCCTCTTCACTCCTGCTTGTAGACCATAAAATGGCCCCATTGTTGACGAATTTAGTGCACAACTTTATTATTGATAGGAAAACAACATTCCTAATTTCTCTCATCTGATTCTTTTTGTTTTTCCAGTTATCGCGTTTGCAGGCACATTTCGAACAGACTTCCCTTAGGCAAATTTCGTCTAGAAATTTAATGATTTGGTTTTAAGATTATAAGCAAAATTTCATCCCTCTTGCTGAAAACGTTTTTCAATTATTGAGTTCACAAAATGACAAGACATAATTCCTGTTCGGATCAGGATGGTCTGACAGCGGAAATAAATAAATAAAAAGTCAAATTTTCTGTGCTTAACAATGCTTTCTCTTAATATGCGAGAAAATATAACTGCCAGAAATGACGTTAACGCCCAACATTTTATTTATTCAACAGTTACATTTCACCAGGGTTAAATCATTTTTTTTTAAAGAAATATCTAACAAATCTATATATATATTATCTCAAGCTTCTAAGTAACTTTCGATTGGCGTATATTAAGCAGATTTTGAAGTCGCAGTTTTTTTGGTTTGTTTCTTTACCTTCATTTATTTTCGTGACAATGCATGAAATTCAAAAGTAATATTTATTTTTTATATTTTACTAAATATTATAAATCCTTTAATATATATCCACGAAAAATAATGATTTTAAATCGATCTGGGAATTATTGTTTTTAACAACTTAAAAGGCGTTTACTGATGTCTGTGCTTTAATTTAAGTTGGACGTATGTGGATTAAACATCCTTTTATAGCCTCTCTCATTGCTTGCATTCGTAGTGAGATTGCGATTAATTATTTTATGAACTAAAATATTCACTTGAATTTTTTAGATTTTTATCGATAAGCTAAAAAGAATGGTCTTTTGCAGGCAGTCGATGGAGCAGATGCAACGTGAACGGAACAAGCTGCGAGTGAGTGTGGAGGAAGCGAATTCTCGGGCCGCCCTGCTGGCCCAGGAGGTGGACGACAACCACGCCAGACTTGAGAGCTCACTGCACAACAAGCTGCTGTAAGTCGCGCCTCCACTTCTCGATTCGTGCACCAATGCGCGTTTTATGCCTCACGTTACGGCGAAGTATCTTACCGACAGGAGCCGAAATTTCATGCGCATTTGAATGGAAAAGAAATCTCTATATTTAATTTCAATCCTCTAGCTATTTCCCTTTTTGTATTATAATGTTCACAAGGATAAATAGGCAGATTTCCCATAGAACACATTGCAACTAAAATGTAATTGACTTCTGTAATTTTAGTGAAATGGCCTAATTTTTGGCCTAGTCTGGGAACATGATGCGTGCCCTGTTCACAGACATTAATTCTAAAGATGATGGAAGTGTAGAGATTTATCCACATTTCGAAATCGAAATTTTTGACGATTGTAATACTTTTTTTACGTTTGTGGAAGTAAAAATCGGTTTTGTTCCAAGACTTGCCCTCGCGCTTTCAACGTATCAACAATCTACTTATCAACAATCGCAAATGAGCAAAGTTGTGGGTCGAAATACTCTCATTGTCAATGAGAATATCCTCTCTTCGATATGTTTTACTCTGGCATTTTTTGTATTAAGCTTCATCGTCTGTCTATACATTGTGGAACTCTGTTTATTGACAGATTGTGTCCAAAAATTAACACGTTTGACTAAGCAAATTTTATTCCATCCAGATCAATCTGTTTTTTAATTTAATGTTAACGTAAATGTGGGTAGATAAACAAAACATTGTGGATCAATTTCGTCCAAAATTTGAAGCTTTGAAAATTACAGCTTTGGGAATAAACTTTCTTTACTTTTCTTTTCCATTATAATGTCCGCACATACATGCATGCATCTAAAAATTTGTTTTTCGTACTCAAAACGTGTAGATCGATTAAAATTTAGCGATACTTAAAAATCTCTTCTAAGTTAATTTTAAAATGGGGCATAAATTTATGGAATGCGAATAATATAGAAGTGCGCTAGTTTTTATAAATTAAGTATAAAAATTCAATTATTTATGTATTTTTTATTTATTTATTTCGAATTGGTGATTACACTGGAACCAGTTGGTGCTGCATTTTGCCGTTTCAGTTCTGGAACTTGTTGAATATCTTACAAGGTGACGAAAAAGCACATAATATCACTGCTGGATAGGAATTGTTTTTTCGTGAAAGCAATTGGTTTCAGAATTCTTTTTTCTCCTAAACTAGTTTTCACCTGCTAAAATAGCTATTTCAGCGAAAGTTTGTAAAAAAATCGGATGTAAGTTACTGGATGTCAAAGGGAAATTAATATACAAGGAGTGTTCAAATGAAAAGGTGCGAAACGTCGTAACAACGTAACCGTTAACATATTTGCCTATGCCGCTATGATAGAACGTAGCGAGACATCTAGGAAAGCGATTGGAGTCTCCGGCGTAGATCGGAGAATTCGCGGGCGCCCGCATGCGCAGGAGAGAGCAGAGGCTTTTATAAAAAGTGCCGTCCAATTGACGTGGCAGTGCTTGTGAAGACAGGATGGCGTTCACATTGCAAAATTCGACGATTGAAGAGCAGCTCGGTTTATCCGATTTCTGACAGCGGAACGTGTTACACCGGCCGCTATTCATCGGCGGATGGTCACCTTATACGGGGAAGACTGTGTGTCAGACAAGTCAATGAGAAAATGAAGTGCCCGTTTTCCTGCACTTCATTTTCTGGCATCATCGTCTGGCTCATAGTGAGAGTTTGGTTGATGATCCGAGACCAGGCCAGACAAGAACAGTTAACGGCCGATCTCATCGACAAGGTGGGCGACCTAGTGAGAAGTGATCGGCGTGTCACATTGTTGGCGGTGAAGGTGGATGTCAGCTTTAGAACAGTGTGGACAATTGTTTACGACAGATTGTGTTATCGGAAGGTGTCCGCGCAGTGGGTTCCGAAGCAGCTGACCGACCAGCACAATTAACTGCGTATGGGGTAGCACTTTAACATCCGTTTCGGTATCATAAAGACCCCACTTTTCTGGAGTGGATCGTCACGTCTGACTCATAGTGAGAGCTGGTGGAAGCATATGTCGTCACCTCCCCCTAAAAAGTTCAAAGCCGTGGCGTCAGCAGGCAAAGTGTTACTCACCGTCTTTATCGACGTCCAAGATCCTGTATTTGTTGAATTCCTCGAACACAGAAGAACCATTAACTCAGATGTGTACTGTGAGACATTCCGAAGTCTACGCAGATCCACGAAGAACAAAACACCGGGCCTATTCACGGATGGTGTGGTTTTGCTCCATGGTAACGCGCGACCACACGTCTCTAGGGTTACACACGCGGAACTGGCCAAATTCAAATGGGAGCCCTACCGCCCGGACATATCGCCCTGCGATTTTCATGTGTTTGGTCTCCTGAAAAAACATCTGAAAAGGAAGCCCTTCAACTCGGACGGCGAACTCAAGGACGCTGTGAAGGACTGGGTCTCGTCATGGCCAAGGGATTCTCGTTCTGGGAACAAGGAATCTTTTGGCTCGTTAATTAATGGGATCGTTGTGCTCAGGCCTTTGGTGTATACTTTGAATAAAATCTTTATACCCACAATGTCGCTTCCTAACTATTCATTTGAACACCTCTTGTACATAACAGATATCATACCATACATATGATCTCCAGGAAAAGATTCTGCTTTCATCGTTTTAATTAATGAAAAACTGGCTCTTTGAAATCCGTTCAGTCATAATCCATTCTGGAATAAGTATTCAAAAAAATTATTTTTAAAAAATTGTACATTGTTAAAGGAAAGGAAGTAGGCAGAAGATGGCATGAAGACAATGTTGTCATCTTATAACTTACTTTTTATCAGCAGCCATTTTCGAGTTCATTTTATCTTCTTCTTTAGTTCATTTTATTACAAAATTATTCCTATCATCATTACCGCAAAATCTGCTTCAGTGCAATCCAAAATATTAGAATCTAATTCAGTGTGAAAACCGGTTTCTAAACGCAACAAAGATTTATACAGAAATAGAAATTGAAGAATCGCGAAATTGCAGATTCAAATATAAAATCCTAAAAACATTTAAAAATAACAGTAATGGATCTTTTGTTTTGGAATTTTTAAATAATAATACTGCTGTCTTCTCACATACATTCGAGATTAAAAGTGTGTGCTTCATGTTATCTCTAGGGTTACACGCGCTATCTCTATCTATTCCTTTTGCTAAGGGCTGCAGACAAAACAACTTCCGCGGCTATATGAAAAGGCTCCTTTAGTCCTCTGATGAAAGTTAGATCCATTAGTTACGTATCATTTAGATCCGATCCATACATGCAGTTCGTATCGGACAAGCTGCATTGACTGTAGTGATTAACTGCTTAAAGGACATTGATTGCAATTTAGCTTTCATTTGCATACATTATAATAATTGTAACTATAACGATGCAATGTTCTAAACTCGGCAGTACTTCTGCTGAGCATTTTCTCCAAAGAGAAATCGAGCCAAAACTGGGGATAATGTTACTACTGCAAGCTGCTAATCATTTCTCCGACATATTGTCGCTTTCTTGCTTCTGATTGTAAATTTTTTCTTGCAGTTTGATGGAGAAGAAGTATCAGGAGCAAGCGCGTGTGCTGATGGAGGAGCTTCAGCAGGAGAGAGAATCAATGAGCTCCCAAAGCAACAAACTAAAGCAGCAGCTGCAGCTTGACATGGAGGCAGCGCGGGAAGAGGAGGCCAAGCTCAAGACGCGCCTTCATTTGTTGCAGCAGGTAATGCGCCAATAACATAAGTGGATTTTTTAAAGCTCATTTATTAATCTCAACATTTATACCGGTCGTTTTCTGTTTTCATTGAGCTGTGGTAGCCTGTAGTAAAGTCTCGGGAAAAAAAAATCACTGAAGAACATGCCTGTAAGCAGTCTTGATGCAAGTTAAATCCGTCGGGCTCAAATTTCCTATTATCAGGTCTATACGAATGTTTAGAGAATGCACCGGATCAGTTGTCATCATCTCATTATTCGACACCGATTCAAAATCACGAAAACAACTGTCTTGAGGGTCAAGTAATATACACTAAATTCTATTTCTTAAGTTGTTGTTACTACTGCTGATCCAGAAAATCCATTTTTTGTGCTGGAACGCCAAGGCCAGCAGACGTGCGAATTTGGAAAAGATAAAAGAACTGCCTCCAAGCTCTGGAAGAGTTCATTTAATGGGCGAACTGCTGGATGAACAGAAAAAGCGGAATGCGATGTCGGTCATGTGCATGTATTCATAGAGAGCGAGAATTGAAAGAAAAATCTTTCAAGTTCCTAACGGGGCTTTTAAAAATGGGAATGTTATTTTAAAAGTCGGCTAGGGTATGGAATAGGAAAGTAATTTTTGTTATTAAAAAAATGAAATTTTATCCAGAAAGAGGAATTGAAAAATGAATTTAGGTATGTGTAATGTTTCATCTGTATTAATTAGAAACTTATTAATTTTTTTGGTGATGCAATAACTGTTTATTCAGAACAAATAGCTTTTTATTAGTGAAAATTAAGCATTTTTCAATAAAGTCTCCATTTTCTTTAAAATTTAAATAAATGAATGAATATTAGCTTATTTATAATATATTTTAAATCAATTTAGTAGCTCTTGCTAAACAGATAAAGTTGCTTATTTTAATTTAATCATTAAAAGTAGATTATTATTTTATTAATATTTAGAGAATTCATATGGATTAAAGTTGATTGTTTTAATGCTTAGAAATTCACATTAATTCAAAGTTATAGTTCATAACAGTGATAAAATAGGCTCTATTACTTGTATATGAAATGGCCAAAGTTGGATATGTAGAAGATCACATATTTTTCACTAGACTACTAAGCATGAACAACTGTTTTTAGGAAAACATTCGCTTGGAGCAGGAATTGCACGAAGCATCTGAAAAATATCTTGAGGCTCAAAAACTAAACGAAGTATTGCAGAAGGAACTTCTCATTGTGCCAGATCTGAAACAGAGAGTGAGTATAAAGTTTACGACTGCCCAGGGATTTTAAGATTTTTCGGTTATCTAATTTTTTACTTTTACTTTATTTATGAGATTAATTTACTTTTATTTTATTAATTAAAATTAAATGTCCTATACATTTCTGGTGATTTTTTTTTCAAAGGATTTTTTTCTTTGCATTTTTTTTATTCATTAGCAGTTTTGTTATTTAATTTCTTTGGAAGTTAGTTGGCTTGACAAGTTAACAGTTCTACCAAAATTTGTACTATTAGAATATTTAAAATATATTAAAAAATGTTTTATTTTTATTTAAACTAGCTGCTTTTAGTATCTAGCTTTTTCATTATCATCGATTAACTTTGATTTCAATTAAATCTCGTATGCATAACTTTCATTTTGTTCATAATTAGCTTAAAAAATACTTTATGCATCAAATTGTGATAGATATTAGATAGATATTATTTTTTCCACTTGTTTTTATTTATTGTATAAATTTGCTTTCTTAAAGCAATCTCCTAGGACATTATAAAGCCATTAAAAATATAAGCATCTGGTTTATCTATCTGCTTTACTCTAATTTCTCTTATTCTCCCAGATATCAAATGTGTTCTTTCTTCTATTGCTTTCAAAAATTGAAAATGGCTTTATTAAATCGCCACTTTTAATAAAATGTGTGTGTGTGTGCACGCATGTGTGTGTTAGGGCTTTATATGGCAGACCATTTGACTAGAATATCAAACTTAGCACACACATATTTAGGAGGGTGAGGTTGTGCATTTCAGAATGATATCTTGAAATGTCAATTATAATTTTATTCAATTAAATACTAAGCAATGCATGAGTATGAACTATTGGAAATAATATAGTTAAGAAATTAAAGTATATACTAATATATTTAGGCAATCTTAAGCATTGAAGCTCAAAAATTTAAATATATTATGAGTGTACTTAAAATTCCAATTTACTTAAAATATTTCTGCTGACACTTCATCTTTTGCATTTTTTTTTTTTTTTTTACTTCATTCTTTTCAATTAACCCTGTATTTCTAAAATACAAAAATTAGTTTCTATATTTTAGTACCTAATAAAAGTGTGTTATTTTGGTTTATTTCAGCTTGCAGACTTAGAATCTCATGCAAATGATGTGCAAGAACAAAGTCACCAGAATTTGTTGCAAGAGTTAGAAAAGTATAAAAAATTGAACCAGGTACTTTTTTTTCTTTTGTTTTAAATTTTAATGTGCATTTTGATTTATTATATCAAACTGCCTGCTGATAGAGGGACAATTGCATACTAAACCATTGCTATAGGAAGAATTTGGATAAATGAAATCAAACTTTTTTTTTTTAATATTGTAGTCTTTTGGTAATCTGGTAGGTATATCAGACTGTAGAACTATGCTGCAGTTAAAATAAATTCATTTAATTGCATAAAATGGCCAAATTATAATGAAAATTATGCAGTATATAATAAATATTAAAAAATCTTAATTGCAGCCTGTTTAAATTACGCCAGGATCAGTGAGACTCCACTGAAAATATTGATCAACTGGGAGAGTGAAATTGGTAAAGTGCTTAATTATAGAGTAGCATAACCAGAACACCACATTTTTCTTTTCTTTGAATAGTTTTTTTTTCCAATTAACAATGCATAAAAATACTTTAAAATCATCTTAAACTATTTATTTTGTTATTTGATCTTACATTCTTTAGAAACATGTCAATCTAAGCCAGCATTTATATGGATATATTAGAAAAGGGACAACTTTGCCAACTATTTCAAAACTTATTAAAATCCCCCCCCCAAAAAAAAGAAAACATTAAACAAAAAAAATTAAGCTGTTAAAATACTTTACATATTAATTTTAATTCTTTTATATCAAGGAAGATAAACAAAATATTCAGAGTATAAAAATTGGGATATTTGAAATTCTACAAATTTAAAAAAAAATTTAACAATTTTGTCAGGAATGATAAATTTCTCTAGGTTTTCATAATAAGAAAAATCAGTTATGTACATGATATTTTCACACTAAAATTTCATCATGCATGTTTCAGAAATAAAAGTTTTTCCCACTGTCATTAGTGCAAAGATGTGATAACTCAAACTCCTCTTCTTCATTAACAACAATGCTTGGGTAAATTTTACCATTTAATGATTGTTTAGGGATGACTTAAAAATATGGGAGAGGAGAGGTGTAGGTTATTTCAAACAAAGCCGTTGTATTCACAAGACTTCCAGTTCTCCTATTTCTTGCATTATAACGCTATCTACCCAAAAACTGCAAATTTATGATCAATATGTTAATGATTTACCAATCTTTAAAATGCAAGTTCATGAATAAATTGAAAATTATTATTATTAATAATATTTTGCAGATTAAAATGTTTTCTTAATAAAAAGAAATTATGCCAATTGTATATAAAAATTTTTTTATATATTTTCATATGCATGTAACCATATAAATATGTATTGATAAGAATACATAATTTGTAATGGGCTTTTACTTTTGTTGTGTATAAATTTGAGACAATTTTTTCATTTCTGATATAATATAAAAGCTACATTTGAATTATAATTTTTTAATTTTATCTTAGGAACTTAAAGATAAAATTGACGAATTAACACTTGAAATCGAAAACATGCAACAGAATTCTGCCTCCGATGTAACGCCTTCTAAAGCAGTCAATCGAACCCATTCATGGCTCTCAGATTACAGGAAGACATTAATTTCTGGCTACAAAAGACGTGGCAGTGAATCCTCATCTGGTGAGTCATGGTTCTGGCTATCACAGATTGAATTAACATTATGAATGCATTTTGTAAATAGAATTTTCATTTTTAACAGAAGAAAATTCTGATGAAGAAAGTCGTACTATCGGAAAATTGAGGAAAACATTTCTTTCGAATGGTATGAATTTTAATTTTACATAATAAAAAGTATGTATTTAATTTCAAGCGTTTTTATTGTATTTAGTATTATTTCTTACTTTCTTTAGGAACACATAGCCATGAAGTTGACAGTCCCACTCTTTCTGATGATAAAAAGAAGACTATAAATGTATGTAAAAATGTTTTGCTTTGTTGCTGGCTTTTTTTTTAAGTCACTTGTTTATTTTTGTATAATAACAGTCCACCATTACAATATTTTTTTGAATATTATATTAATTTTATACTATTGCAATATTTTTATTAATTGCATTAACATAAAAAATTGCACTTGAATTGTTTTGAATACTAAGTGCCTGATGAAAGTTCCACTTTTAGCATGCATATTTTACAATTATTTTTGATTCATTTGATTCTTGTTAATTTTTACTGAAGATTAGTTATTCATTTAAATTTAATCATGTTCGATCATTTTTGGGACTGTTTTTGATTCAAGTTAGGAAAATGAATTTATTTTCAAACAATGTATTCTTATTTACACTTCAAAATGGAGAAGATTCTGCTGCAATTATTTTTGTATGTCAAAAATCGAATTAATATTTTACATAAATGCAAAATAAAATAATTTCTCTATCAGTTAAATGGTGCTCACTGCTGGTTGTTAAAGAAAAGTTAGAAAAGACTATGAAAATTAGCTTTTTGATAATGAGTGCAATTGATATTCTTGGGATCTAAAATGTTCATCATTCATCATAATATCGTAAAAAGAGATATCATTTAAAACGAATTAGCTTATGAAGACTTTTGATTTCAAAATTGCATTGAAATAAAAAATCTCTATTGACAATGAGAATAATTTTTAGCCAAATTTCTATACTACATCAAAAGGTATATCCAGAAAATAAATTTTATTTGTCTAAGTTTATTTGTTTCGAAATTATGAACTCACAAAATTTTGACCTTCTGGTGTTAAGATTCATTTTTGAATTTTTATTTATATTTAAAAAAATAAAGTAGTTATTGGCCTAAAAAATTTTATTATGTTAATGTTAAGTATTCCATACATTTTGCATATATACTTATGAGTAAAAAGTGGTTTTTAACATGTGAAAAGTATTCAAATTAAAGTTTAAATCTTTTTAAAGGGCAACACTTAAGTTTAGGCATAAATCACCAAACATGATAATTTTATATGGCCATGAAAAATTTCAGATAATTCCTATGAGTAATTTTCTCATTGCATTAAGCTTTCTGCATTGTCTCTAAAACCAATGATGGACTTGGTTAAGTTGTCAGTTTACCCATTAGCAAATGGACCCCCTTACACATAGGACAGTATGGGCCCCCAGGAGGACAGGTAAAAGAGCAAGAAAGGGAAAAGCATGCATTAGCAGAAAATTTCTAGAAATCCCTATGGCTTTAGAATACTTTTGGTGCAAACACACAATCAATTCTATGGCCTAAGTGCAATCACCTCTTAGATTTTCATGACTATTGGTGTTCTACTATGAGACAAAAGGAATGTCATCCTCTTTGCTGGAAATGTGTGTTCCTTGTGAGAGGTGATTAAATGACATGCTTTTTTTTCCTTTTTCCCTTTTTTTTTTAAAAACTACATTTCAATGTCATAAAATTGATGTATAACTAATTGGCCTTTTTACAGTAAAGAAAATCTTCTTCAAATCCCTAAAATACTTACAAGGAAAAATGGTATATTTGATGACCAAAGACACTTGTGGAGAGGGAGGGAAACCAATGCTTTTTTTTTTTTTTAAGAATTATGTGTTTGGGAACATTTATTTGATCACATTTACAATATTATCTAGAAGGTAAAGGAGCCTCAATCTTATTGTATATATTTCTGCACATTTTTTCAAGGCAAACAGTTGGATGGAAATGCAGTATTCCTGTTTTTATTGAGCAGTGATTTGAATTGCTTTTTCAATTGATTAGATAAAAAAATACATCAATTTCACTTGTTCCTAGATATCATATATTGCTGCAACTAGATGGTTTATAAGCTGCCACAAAAGAAGATAGAGAAATTGAAAATGTTACAGTTTTTGACTTTTGAAAATCTTTCAGATTTTTTTATTAGCCATTCAAAGACAACAAATAATTATTTAAATATAGAAATAAATTTTAGCTTCAAATTTAGAAACAGACAATTTGATATTATTTATTTAGAGATGCTGATGGGGTGAAAAAAGTTACAGGAAAACTTTGTCTCAATTTATTCCTTTATTACTTTAGATTTGTGCTGACATAATCTGATTCTGACGAGTGTTATGTGATAATTGCAGAATTTTAGATGAATCTAGTTTGAAATCACCAATTGGTTGCGTCTTTCTTCTTTGTGGCAACAATTGAAGATATACTGATAATGTGAAGCAGGAGAAAGAATGCACCAAGTCCTATTCATTTCAACTCTATTATTTCTCTGTAACCCATTCTTAAAATTTTTCTACAAATGCAACTACTCGTTTGTTTGAGTTTGGTGAGCAGGTGTCAACTTGTCAGAGCCCTGTTATATTTTCATTCATTAAATTGTCTCTCACTTTTCATGTGACTAACTGGCATGTGGCAAAAGTATGACTTTAATTCTTCTAATTTCATCTTTTCAGAAAAACCAACCGACCATGGTTGATATTTTATTGAAAGATCTGATGCATGACCAAGCGTGCCTTTTGCGGAAACTCCAAATTGCTGAAGAAAGTAAGCTGAAAATGGAGAAGGCTTTCAAGCAATCTGAGAATAAAAACAAAATTCTTAGTGGCCTTGTCCGTAGCATGACTGGAGCTGTCTCTGCATAATAATTCATTTGCTTGCTTCATTGCTATTGGGCATTAGACAGTGCTTGATTGTAAAAATGCTATTTCTGTATAAAATATACTGCTGACCTAACATTTGTAAAACACCCAACTATTTTTTGGTCTGACATCCCTTTAAGATAGGCTGTGTCAGTATGGGTTTTCATTCACGCTGACATAAAGTCTTTAATCAAATATTAGTAATACTTAGAACTTTTTCTAATTTTGTCATTGCTGAACTGTGAACATTGTTGTAAATTATTGTAAATATAGTGGCATTTTGAAAATCATGTGTCATTGCATTTTTTACTTGTGTAATTTTATTAAAAATATGCTGCATTGATTTTAAAATTTGCCCATCTGTTCAACTTATTTTGTGAATACTGTATGAAAAAAATTCTCCTAATGCTTTTCAAAAGTCTGGAATACTAATTTTCTTCATTGATGTGAAATTGAAGAACAGTACACAATGAGTTTATGTTCATATTTGTTTATAAGCAAAAGGAGCATATTTCTTTTCATGTTATCATTAGTGGATTGTTTCAGTGTGATCATTAATAGAAATTATATTGAACGAAATATAAAAATTTGAAATGATATGCAATGATTTTTTTTAAAAAAATTTGCTTTCTAATATATATATATATATTCTCATTTCCATGCTGTCATTAATGGAAATCATTTCATGCCTAGTCAGAATTATTATTTCTGAATATTGTGCCACAGTTTTTTTTTTTAACTCAAGCTAGTCTTGCACTCAAATAGCATTTATTTCTGTTTAACTATAAATATACAAAAATGAGAAGTGTTAAGCATATTATTATTTTGAGGAAACCATTTGCTCAGCGTATTTTGCACAATTTTTAAAGTGTTTCTATTTGTTTTAATTTGTTGGTTATCTTATTTATTACTTTTCATAAATAGTTTTCTGTAATAAGCAAATAATAAATGTCTTAGAACAGAACACTCAACTCAGCATTTAGGAGAGTTGCCTATTTTCTGTGTTACATACCTGGAAAAAAAATTCCGATATTTTCATTTTATGTTTCCTCTAATGAATTTACGATTATGGATCTTCTGATATTCATATGGCTAGAGTGCTATATATTATTTAATTATTGTATGCATTTTTTTTTTTTACTTCAATGGTGGCCATTCTGAAATTAATATATACTTCTATAACCTTTGTAAACTTACCTTTTTTCTGTAAAACTTTGATTATTAAGCTGAAATAACAGAGTTTGAAAGTTTAAAAATTTTTTAGGCTTGTTGTAGAATTATTTGAATAAGTTTTGTACTCTTTGGCTGTTGTTGCTGCTTACTGTTGCTTGATATTTATCTTTAAAACACCCAGTTGTTTTATTTGTTTATGTAACTTTAAGCTTTGAATTATAATGATTTGTTTTGTTTGTAATTGAGCAATTTTGTTCAATTTGCAAAATGTAATATATATGGGACCACACTATATTTTTATGTTGTGACTTGCTGTTCAAATTATATATATATATATATATATATATATATATATATATATATATATATATATATATATATATATATATATATATATATTTAAGAAATTAAAAGCTTAAGTGTATTATGAAGCTTCTGTGATGAAATTCCTGCCAGTGCTTTCATGGAGGTCTGTTTGCTCTTAGTGTGTAGCCTTGTAAATTTTTATGAACTGTTTTTTGCATTATAGCAAGATTTGATAAAGAAAATATAATTTTTAAAATGCCTTTGTTCATTTTCATTGTCCGCCACATTCAGCTGATAAAGCTATCTCCATGAAGGGAGGGGTTCCCTTTGTGGCTGGTTTCCCATCAGTGTGACCCTCTAGGGGGTGTAACAGGCCATTTATCTATCAGATAAAAAGCATCTTCTAAAGATTTGTTTCTAGAGGATTTAATTTTAGAAAATGACTTTATAAATAAAATTTTTTGAAATCATTGAAAAAAACTTAAATACTGAATTTTATGCAATATTCAGTTAAATTTCTAAAGCCCTTTAGCAATTGAAGCTCTCAAAATCATGCATATACTATTGGGATTTTTCTTATTATAAATTTTTCAGTCAGAGAATCTACTAACATATAAAACTAGCATTTCTTTGAGTTCAAAAATGAGTAAATAAAACAACCCACTTTATCACATTTGAGGTATAACCTCAAAATAATTATAACTTCTGATAAATTCGCGTCAAAATCTATTCTGATCCATGTTATGGAACTTGGGAATCTTAATAGTGTCAACAAATTGGACATTTGTTTTTGAAATTATGAAAAATGAAATTCACTAAGGAACTGTATGTATGAGGAGAAATAAGATCTATAAGTGCATTAAATAATATATAGGAATTGCGTTCAAATTATAAAATATTTGAAAACAAGCATGAAGATAAGGTCAAAAGCTCAAATAAATTTAATTCGTGTTACTTTCTTGTCATCAATATAATTTGCCTTGGACAACTTCAAAATATAGCAGCGGCTGTTGCTTCATATTGTCAAAATCCACCAATAACTGAATGGATAATAAGTCAATGACATCTAGCCTTGGTGGCAAATTAGGATTTTGACAACGAATTTGGGGGCATTGGTGACAAAACCGAAGGTTTTTGAAAGTGCTCGAATTTTGGCGAAATCTCGATTAGAAACGAAGACACAGACTCTTTCTAAAAACTTCCCCACCTAGTCACGAGAGCAGAGGTGCGCACGCGAGAAGGAGTAGAGCAAATTCAAATACAATATCGGCGAGTTTTCTCTGAGCGGTTTTATTATTGCGGTTGTTTAATAAACATTTGGTGTTTGTGTATTTTGCCATCTTGTTCCCATTTCGTCTTTTGGAATAAAGCATCATTTTCTGCTATCTAGATTGTTGGGCTTTACACCGTTCGCCCACCGGACGAATTTCCCATAAAAATGTGAAAAAGTAATGTATTAAAAAAACAGTTATAATCAACTGTTGCAAATACATTAAAAAAATTTAATATATTTTTCCGAAAATATATTATAGCGTCCTCTGACTTCCTTTCAATAGTCGCAGTAATTCTACAAATGTCCAACTATAGGATTAGGAGAAGACGCATTTTATGGGCGAAATCTTTGTTTATTGCACAAAATATGCAAGAGTGTACAGATATTATTAACAGGTTAAATGGTTATGTAGATATTTATTATAAATTTTAATTTCTGTAATAAAGGCCACAAAATGTAATTCACCATCTGAACAAATGACGGTTGTTTACATCACCGCAGGATTAATGAGAGGCTTGCAATGACTTGTGTTCCCTCCTGAAAACGGTGTACCGCTGTATGTGTAATACACAACTACAGAATCGCTTCTCTTCGTACTGAAAGCAAATATCCATTGTCGACAATAAAGTATGTAATTCCAAAACTATTTAATCGCTGATTATTAAAGCTTTTATTTCGTTGTGAAAGACGCATTTGTAAGATGACGTTTCACAGTTTAAAATGCTTTGAGAATAACTTTTATAATCTTCTGAGTGTGTTATTATAAATAAAAGGATTAAAATATACCCTGATATCAAACAGACTTGAATAGCTGATTTTAAAGCAACTATTGAAATCTTTTCTTCAAGCAAACTTTCTCCAAGAGGGCGACATTCGCGACCCCCAAGAGTTGCCGGACGTCCGTACCTTCGTTCGGGATGGAGACGGTGTAACGCTGCATCAGAGTGGCGAAGTACAAGAAAACGAGGGCCATCGCCATATCTTCCCCGGGACACTTTCTTTTCCCTGAAAAAGATGAGATTAGTTACATTAACATTCCGTTTTAAAGCAACTCTAGGGCTATTTTGGGACATACCTTTTAATTTTAAAGATCGATATTTTTCAAAAGAGCATTAAAAAAAAATCGATTTTTTTAAAAATAAATTGAAAATTGGCACAACCCTAATTGCTGGTAAGTACATCGATAGTTGGATCGCTATCGTTGCGCCCGTCGTCAGCATTTGGGAAGATGATCACGAGGGAACTCTGTTTGTCGTTGGCGTCTGTCTTCTTTTTTAAGTCGTTTTCTTAAATTACCATTCATTTAGTTAATTTATATCAAATCCTATTAATGACAACAGATACAATTCTTTCAGAATAAATTTCACGAATATTTAAAGAATAAATTAAATTTTTAAAAATAACTATACATAATTATTATATTGAATTTTTTTCCTGGTTTTAATAATTTTCAAAAACGAATTTAAATATATTCTTCATTTTTATGCTTAAATTCATTCATTTTTGTGCTTTTCCATCATTTAGATTTGTTTGTATAAAACTAATAAGAAAAACTGCTTATTTTTTTAATAGAGTCTTTTGTAAGTACTCTTTACATAAAATGCTTTTTCAATCATGTTCGAGAAGTAAGTCTGCAGTACTTTACTCCTATCCATGTTCCTCTTATTGTGTTTTGAACATTTTGACGCTAATGTCGTTTCCTTTTAAATTAGATGTGTGCTGAATAGAATTGGGAGAAAACGTATCAACCTAATACTTTGTATCAGGTATGCAAAAGTATCAGATAATAAAATGATACTAAGAGTATCAGGTACTCTATATCAGTTTTTGGACTCGATTAATACCGAATGACACTGTCTCAATGTCGGTATGAGCTTGCATGATACTTTTAATTATATATATTTCTCTTCTAATAATTACTGCCTTTTACTCCATGTAACAGAGCAAATACTACACATGTCCTCGCCTTCTCCTATACTAAATATATCGGTTAAGATTTTCCTTTCCTCTTCTCATACATCCGTCAATCACCGTCAAAACTAAAGCCGCCGCCAATTCCTGAAGAGAAATCTCTGTTTTGTAACCACATTAATATCAGGTATTAGACTCGGTCCAAATGCAAGAATCGATATCTAGCTAGTATACCGCGTTTCATTCCGTAGGAAAAGAAATAGTAACTGGCTGTATCAGATACTACAGTTTTATGTAAAAATACCTAGTCGAAAATCAACCTGTACCTGATGCAAAAGTCGGTTATCAACCCAATCCATCGGAGCATCGATCAACCCGGGCCTAAATACATACAAAAATTTTGATTCAGATAATATAACAGATTTCTTTTTCCCTCAAGATTGAGGCGGGATGGACGCTATTTCAAAGAAAGCATTTTCACATGAAGTTGTTGTTTCGATGATTTAAGTGAATAATGTGCTTTTCTTTTGAATGCGCGTCAGCAATTTTTAGTTGTGATTACTTAGTAGATGTGACAATTGCTCCCCAACATCCTTTTAGTTATTTGGGGCGGTTAGAAATCTCTTGCTCCAAGTATTTTTGTTTCCCTTTCACACTCTTGTTAAACTCGTTTAAGATTTATTTGAGAATGCTCATCAGTTATTTTAAACTCAGTTTTATTATCCCAATCAGAAATCAACGAACGAAATTAAAATCGTTAAAGCTTTAAATACTCTAATTATTCTAGATCGTATTAATATGAAAAAGCTTATAAGTTTACTTTTTGCTGTAAGTATAAAAACATTTGAAGCTGCACAGAAGAAGAAATAAGCCTTGACTCCGACTTCATAAGAAAGAATGTAATGTTTTTCACATATATAAAAATTCTTCCGTTATATATATATATATATATATATATATATATACATATATATATATATATATATATATATATAAATGGGACAAGAACAATTACATACCATTAATTATATCTAAAATAACTAAAGAATTTTTTCAGAAAAATTGCAAACAAATGCAGTTCAGATTTTACTTTATAATTACTTTATTTATACATAGTTTATAAACAGTTATAATAATTTTTTTTAGAGGTACTGAGTTTGAGTTTTGTATAATTTTGAAATTCAAAATTTTATGCCATTTTCAAGAAACATGGAATATTTCAAAAGTTAAAAAGTATTTTTTATTTATTAGAATTGATAATTTCTTTTTTTTCAATTATATAAGAGTATCAAATTACTCACTAATGAAATTTAAATTTAATTGATTAATTCAAATTTTTAGTTTGTGTTCATGATTTATTCATTTTTAACTATGATGTTTTTTTAAATGAATAATGTTTTTAAATGATGATATTAATGTTAGTTTTAAAAATAATGTTTTTAAATGACGATTTTGAAAAGTGTATTAATTTTTTTAATTAGTTCAATTAAATTAATTTAGATCATTTTTTAATTATAGGATAATTTAAACATCTTACAAATTTAGTATTAATATTTCATTTAATTTTTAAATACTTTGTAGAATAATTTTTGAAGATGCGTTTCTTTTGTTCATTATTCATGCCTCTAAATGATTAAAAAAGGTAAAATTATTCATCATTAGCTACTTTCTGTGGACTGCTGTTCTAATTACGTTTGTAGTAAACCAACGTAGATGAGCTGCATTTTATCACATCAAATAAAAGAAATATTTTAATTACACTTACACAATAATAATAATAATAATAAAAACGTTATCATTCATTACATAAACAAAGCGGCAATTCTGATCCAGTTGATAAGGCCGTGTCGAAGTATTATCTCTCAAAAAAGGAAGATGGTGTAGACGACTATTTATAACGCAACCAGGCGTCATAAATTGCCATATGAAATAAAAATTGCTGAAATCTATATTCTAGGGGACTTATTATTTTTTCATTAGAGTGAAGTAGAGTTTTTAAAAATTCTCACAAATGGGGGTCAGTGGGGGACAAGCGACCATTGATGCCTTATGTACTTATATTATTGAGTAACAAAAGGTATTAACTGATGAAATAAAAATAGACGAAAGTGGACCAATGGATGGGATTGGAGGACTGATTCTTTGATTTTCCAGTTATTTTAAAAGTACTAATTGGCGAATAAAATTGACGGAATTGGAACAGTTCTTAAAGCTGTGGGCTTTATTAAATTTTTATTTTGCGATACTTCTAGATACTTTAGGACGATGAGAGACAGAATATCCCTGACGTATCTAGGAATGATCAGCTTTCATTTGAAATTTTTTAAAAAAAAATTCAATTTAATACAATTATTGGAGCTGGGAAAATGGCCCTTAAGTATTTTAAATATGTAGGCAGATATGAATATCGAAAAAAGCGAAAAGACTTATCAATTATATTGGCATGAAGTTTAAATATTGCATTTCTTGTTTTTTGTCAGTTTAACGTTATATTTCAGAGGAAGGAATCAAATTAGTTATTGAGATTAATAACTTGCTGATTGCTACTTAGAATGTAATAATTATTTCGTTGATTCAAGCGAGTTTTGTTGAGAAAAAGCGAATTATTTTTCTTTTATGTAATGAATCTTAAAATTTCCCGTTATACTTAACGCATTTATTAAGCAAATCAATAAACCAATCTAAAGCAATAAGCCAATCAAAGCACTAATCTAAAGCAATTAACCAATCAAAGTACTAATCAAAAGCAATAAACCAATCAAGTAAACTAATCTAAATTTAAAATCACAAAAATTAAAAGATATTAATTATGAACAAAGGATGTTAAACAAATTAATATGTAATTAAATTCAAACAATAAGCAATTAAAAACGCAATTATTATTAATATAAATATACGAAATTGTCTTGTTTTAAAACGTCATAACTGAAAAGTTGAAACATACAAGTACATATACGTGATACTTTCAAAGAGCCCGCAAAATTTCAGCCTTAGGTTCCCCAATAAGCTTAATTCACCTCTGAAGGGGATTTTGAAATTTAAAAAGGAAAAGGGGGTTGAAACTTGCAATGTTTCAGGACTTTCACTGGGGTTTTAATTTTGTATACATATCATGACCCTTTGGCTCTTACCATAGGAGAAGGGCATGAAAGCCGGCGGTCTGACGGCTTTTCCATCTTTTAGAAATCGTTCTGGATTGAAAGTGAATGGGTCTTCCCAATGCTGGGGGTCGTGGTGCACACTCCAGATATTCGATATCACGATAGTGCCTTTGGGGACGTCGTGTCCACTGATCCGAGTGCGCTCGGAGGTGCTGAAAGAAAGAACAATGAAATCCAATAATTTTAGATTTTTGAAAAGTTTGCTCGTGGTGATAAATACAGACCAGAATATACTATATAGTAGATTATTGTATGCATCTACGTAACGTGAATTCGTACAGCGTGGCATTATTTCTCATAAAAAGCGATAACCTGTTACTAGTAAACGAAACTTATTATCTTCATAGTTTTGAATTTCTCTAGTCATGTAGCTGTTATTTCCTATGAGCAAAGACGTTGATAACTTTTGAGAGCAACACCTAAATAACGATATGCGCAGTTTCAAATTAGAGACATATATGAATTTACATAAATTCATCTCATAAGACATTTCCTGTTTGATGGGATTCGCTACTGCAAGCTCCCTTCCCCGGAGTTGTGTGAAAGAGCAATAGGCCGCTTAATAAATTTTGAGTACTTTGTAAACCAGTATTTTTCTGATCAACGATATGCGACTAACGATCAGGTCTTGATCCAGTTTTTGCAGCGAGGTGAAGAGGAAGCGCTGTTTTCTCTCACTATATAAATTCCTTTTCTGTAAACTCGTGATTATTTTATATCCCATTCAGAATTAATCTTTTTCCCTGCTGTGTTATGAATCTCATGATTCTTCTGTGTTCTTTCAAATTACCAATACAATGTTCTATTAACATTCAGAACAGTCAATATAGGATGTTGATTTTTTATGTTTATATTCATTACTTGAAAACCCTTACAACACTCATTATCAGCTAACTAAAACATTCTGAGCATAGATTAACCCTTTACACTCGGCTGGTGCCTGTCACTCATCATTCAAGACGGTGTATCACTTTGATGTTGTTGTTTTTTTAAAATATTTTTTCAATTTTGATTGTTTAAAACGCTTACAGAATGGTAAAAAGATGTAGATTAATTTTCCAAAGAAATTTGAACTAAAACAATTATGTGTATTTATTTTTCAGAGCAATAAACAAATCTTTGTATTAGGTGAATAATTTTGCATCGAATAACTTTTCCGAGTTCAAAGAGTTAAGGAGTAAAATGCGTTTATTACGTTGTTTTGATGATCTGAAGCTACACGTTCGCATCATTCCTACCTGTTGGAGAAAAATACAAACGCCATTGGCTTTTGTTTTGGTCTGATTATGCATCCTTTAAGAGAAGCTCGCTCATTTCAATCGTGCTGAAGTCTCAATAATAATAATAATAATCTATACTTATAATAAAGCTCAATGTGTGTGTGTGTGTGTGTTGGCGCTCTACAGGCCAGGTCATTTGACATACAGCTATCAAATTTGGTACATGTATACCTTAGGGGTCGGGAATGTGCACCTGGGGTCCCTTTTTTTGAAATTTTAATTAGAATTTTAATTATTACTTAAAAACTAACTTTCCCGCCAAAAAAATCTTCCTTTTTCCCCACCGCCAACTTTTCCGCCAAAAAAATCTTCCATTTTCGCCACCGCCAAATGAGTAAGGCTTCCGGGGTTTTTTTCTCCCAACAGTAATGAGGCTAGGGTTAGTATTTTTCGGCGGATTATTTCAAACGATTCTGTTTATTTTCTTAATGTTTGATGCATTTAAAATTAAACATTGTTAATTAATCGATCCTTCAGATTCATTCTGAAGAACTTTTGAATAAAAATAAAACATAATAAAGGAAATTAAAAATTTCTAATCCGCATAGCGTTACCCCAACTGGCGTAGAAAAAAAATCACGTATTTGAGTTACGTAACTGGCGTTGAAAATTCACGCATGCGCTTTGTGTTCTGAATTCCGCATTGTGTTGACGAATTATTATCAACCGATGCGGACTGGATTTAAATTTTTTTTAGGTTCGTTGCATGTTTTTGTAATTAAAATGTATTTATGTTAGTTATATATTTTTTGTATATGCTTATAGTTTTAAGTGCATCGTTTTTTAAGTAGTTTTTTTAAAACCTGTTTTAAACCGTCTATTTTAAACAATTCGTTTCATTTTCTTAGTGTTTGATGCATTTAAAAGTAAACATTGTTAATGAATCGATCTGCTCATGATGAATCTAAGAAAATTTTGTTGACAAATTCTTGAGATAATACGTAAATTGGAAAGGATATTCTTTAGTGCCCATAAAGTTTAAACGCTGAGTGACTCTATTTTCATTAATCAGATTATAAAAAAATTCTTTGTTTCAGTAAAAAATATTATTATATTAATTGCAGATTAATTCTTTCCACTTTAATTTAAAACATAAATTCTACGGGTGTTAACAGAAAATGAGAGAGATACATATTACGTTATGACTGAAGGCCTTTATAATATTATGAGTGAATTATATGACTATCAAAATTTGAAGTTTTAAAATATTTTGATGAAGAAGCTATTAAAGTAGGAATTGCATAAAATATTTAAATATAAAAATTTTAACGAGCATTAAGATTGGCGAACCGGTTGGTCGACAAATTCTTGAGATATTACATAAATTAAGAAAGATATTTTTTAGTTCCCATAAGGTTTAAATGCCCAGTGACTCTGTTTTCGTTAATCATGTTATTAAAAAAATTAACATTTATTGACGAACACGAACACACTGATATTCACCGTTACTCTGATTAGATATTATAAAATCTGAATAGATAAACATAAACGTGTAAACAACTGTGCGCCGGTTTCTATGGCAACACAGCTGGAAAGGGAAAAGAAGTTTCCGAAGAAAATTCACGCATGCGCATTGTTCTGATTGTTGTCATGACAACCACTTTCAACAGACGATTTAAATAATTTTTAGGTGAGTTACATGCTTTTGTAAGTAAATTGTATTTATGTTATATATTTTTTGTATATGCTTATAGTTTTAAGTACATCTTTTTTTAAGTAGTTTTTTTTAAACCTGTTTTCAATGATTTAAATTATTTTTAGGTTAGTTGCATGCTTTTGTAATTAAATTGTATTTATGTTAGTTATATACTTTTTGTACATGCTTATAGTTTTAAGTACATCGTTTTTTAAGTAGTTTTTTTAAACCTGTTTTAGACCGATTATTTTAAACGATTCATTTTATTTTCTTAGTGTTTGATGCATTTAAAAGTAAACATTGTTCATTAATCGATCTGTTCATGATGAATCTGCGAAAATTTTGTTGACAAATTCTTGAGATATTACATAAATTAAGAAAGATATTCTTTAGTGCCCATAAAGTTTAAACACTCAGTGACTCTATTATCAGTAATCATATTATTAAAAAAAATGCTTTGTTTCAGTAAAAAATATTATTATATTAATTGCAGATGAATCATTTACACTTTAATTTAAAGCATAAATTCTACGAGGGGTAACAGAAAATGAGAGAGATACATATCACGTTATGACTGAAGGCCTTTATAATATTATGAGTGAATTATAGGACTATCAAAATTTGAAGTTTTAAAATATTTTGCTGAAGAATCTATTAAAGTTGGAATTGCATAAAATATTTAATTATTAAAATTTTAACGAACATTAAGATTGGCGAACCGGCTGGTCGCCAAAGACGGCTAGTATTAAATATTCAAAAATTCGTTTTGCATTATACACAGAAAATTGAAAATATAATGGAATATAAAAAGTAAAATTTTAAAGGAGTTAAAATTTTCCTTGTATAATTTAAAAATTCCTTATACGTTTCTTTTTTTTATTTATTTTTTTTAATGTTTTTGAAATTTAATGCTTATAATTTTTATTCTCTGCTCATTTGGCTATCATTTTGTGTCATATTTTCAGTTGGAGATTTTTTTTTTCTTCTTTATGTTGCATTTTCTTTAAAAAAATAAATAAAATTATCGAATAAGTTTGAGAAGCAGTGGAATTCAGAATACTTACCACCTCAGTAAGGGAATGGGGACTATGGAATTGTGTCTCAGCACTTCATACACCACCGACAAGGTGAAAGGCAAGTTGGGGTGGTCCTTCCAGGTGGGCGGCTGATTTCTGGGCAGCAGAGTGTCCAGTTCCTCGTGCACGGCTCTCTGGATGTGGGGATGGCGGATCATGGCGAGGAGGCACCATTCGACAGTCGCGCGGCTGGGAGTGCTGCCCGCGCTGAACAGGGACTGGAAGTTGCCCTTCAGCATTTTCTCTGAAACAAGAGAACACTTTTGTTTTTCTCAACTGGAGGTCGCTGTAATGTCATTTCCCACAGTTCAACTGACCAACTAATCGCAAAAAAAACTCATAAATTTACATAGCTGTTCCAGACAACTTTTATTTCCTGTGTTTTGAATAAGTCACCAACGCCTGCTGATACCACATTCCTTAAACTATTGCAGTTGAAGCGAAAAATGGCAAATTAGAGAAAACTTTATACATTTTTGTATTAAATATTTTTTGATCATCAAAGAACCACTGAGGAGGGGCTTCCCTTCTTCGAAAAACTCAAACTGTAAAATGGTTATAACAAGTTACAACTGTGAGTTTTTGTAAATATAGTTAATTAATTAATCCACACATTAAATTAAATTTTCTATTTGGCACAATTTTCCTGTAATAATATACTTAATATAAAGGTTACCAGTAATCTGTACAGAATTTAGTAACTTTTTATTTGTAGTAAACACAATCGTCTATACTTTTTAGAACTTAAAACATATTAAGCATATCACCTATGTTCAGTTGTCTGTAAACGATCTGACGATGCCAGACCGGATGAAAAAATGCAGTGATTACTGGATACGTAAAAAAAAAAATAGCATTTTAATAGAAGACCTTGACCTTATATTTATTGCCAAAAAATATGAATTCTGAAAATAAAATAGAAAACTATGCTGTACTATAACTATGCATACTATGCTAACTATTTATATGAAAATTAGTACAAAATGTGAGCAAATGTCTGTTGCTTATGCTGCCCCAAGGTCACTCACCCTGTTGGAAAGGGATCGGATTCTGGATAATTTTTTTTTACCTGAGAACGACGATTCACAGTTCTTCTTTGATTCCAGAGTCAACAAATATGAGTTAATGTAATCCGGCCTCTCTTTACTATCCACTGACTTTTTGTGGTTTTCAATCTGAGCTCTGAAAAATAGAGACATAATGTTGGAAATTGCTCTAAGGGCTATACTTTAAGAAACAACATTTAGAGATAAGCTTTGATTTAAAAAAAAAAAAAACAGCTTTATTTGCGGTTGATCAGAATAGAAATTTGTGGGACTTAATCGTGATACCGCGTTATAACAAGAGATCATCTACGAAGTTGCAATAAAAAATGTAATTGAAAAATTCTTAGGTATTAATCAGAGGAATGAAAATTAGAGTGCATTTCATATCATCGAACTTCTCCAAAATATTCCAGTTAGTAACGATTGAAGTTTGAATGTAAAATGCTCTTAAGTTTAAAAGACAATGTATTTACAAAAGGAATTGCGATAGCAAGTAAATCTTGTTTGCGGTAAATACGAAATGTAAGTTTTGTGAATGCTGTTTATAATTCATATTGGACGTTGAGAACTAGATTTGAACCACGAAAGCATTTAAGGAAACGCAGAAGGGAGCGTTGGCAATTTACTGAAGGCTGTACAATAAACATGGGAGCAGATGGATTTTCTTTTCTTGTTATTGCAGAAAGACTTGGCAGGGATGCATCTATTGAACATGATTATAGGGGGTAATGGTCTCGGAAAGAAACTGATTTCAGAAGACTTGCACACTTTGCCTGCTACTAACAAAAGAGAGTAGAAGAAGAAGAGAATGAAAGAACTCCTTCATATAGCTGTTACCCAGTGCAGGCGGGATTCTCTTGGAACCAAAATAAGACAGCGCAATGATGATAAATCGATTACTTCTGAGAAATCTGTCACAGCGTTCATGCTAACTAAACTAACTAAATGGAGATCTATTCTGTTCGCAAATGACAATCGCTTCTGTTTTGCCCCCGATGATTACCGTATATTGGTTAGATGGAAGCCAGGTGAGCATTTGGAATCAAGCTATCCGCAGTAGACCTTTACCAGGAGTTATGGTGTAGAGTACAATTTACTATGATGGCAGGAGAACTTCCATTACTATCCCACGCACTTGGACAACAAATTTTTACGTAAAGCAGTGTTCACACGGGGTGAACTATTGCGCACAATGGAAGGCTACGCCTACCTCAGGAACATCCCGTGACCCCAATGGGACAGTGGCAAATGATTGGCCATTGTCCTTTGTAGTCACGTGATATTCCTGAAGTAGGTGTGCCTCCCATTGTGCCGAAGAGTTGGCCTCGTGCGAATCCTGCTTAATACTAAATGTACTGTACTGTTATTTCTGGCCACTATTCTATCAGACGTTTTCCAACAAGATAATGATCCTCCACCTTACGGATGCTATTACGTTTCCTTTTGGCCTGATGATCCCCAAATATTTCTCATATCAAGCCCATATGAGCATTACTGGTCAACAAAGTGAGCTTCTTTCACAGCTAGCAAGGATGGTTTGGCTGACAGGAGTGGAAATCCCGCACACAAAATGGCATGTGTATACCATAATGCATGCCATGCTTTCATTTATAATCATCACCACTTCAAAGGCTATTGACGCATCATTAGTTCACATTTGCAATGACATCTCGCGCGTATATTAAATTGACACCTTTAAATTAAAAAAATAATTAATATGTCACTTACTTAGCGAAATGCTTTGTACAAACTTTATTCTTTGAATCTAATTTCTCCTTTTCATTTTTTATCGATATACATCACTCTTATTTATTTACACTGATTCTAATAAGGATTATTAGCAAGAAACTGATGTGCTTGATTTGAAGATGCTTTCAAAAAAAATTGTTTAAAGAAGGTTTGCCTTAAATTTATGTAATGTTTGACATTGCTTGCTTGATATTAGGGATATATATCATTTGCTTTATAAACAAAACTGATTGAATTTGTCGAAAGTCTTTGACGATGAAGAGGTTAAATATCGTTCAACATTTTCTAAAATACATCAATGAAGATGGTGTAATCCGAAAAATTTCTCTTCGTGACTGAGCGTCATTTTCAATATTTCTGGGACAGTGATGAAAATCGCGCGATTGAACTGCCCACATTTTCACGTAGCTTGAATTTCGAAATAGAATGCAGATGGCATTCATCAGAGCGGCATTCGACCTACTGACGGATGAGTAATGAATTTCCTGTTTTTCTCTCTGTTGATGCTAATGCGATAAAATTTTACTCAAAGTTATTTTATATTAAATTCCTCTTCTCATAAAAGTCAAAACACATTTCCTCTCATGATATGTAAAAAGGAAGAAATTCTCATACTTACTGTCATTTCACACTCATGAATAAAAACTTCCCTTTTTTAGCCACTTTTGGAGATTAATTGGTTCCCCGACATTAATGGTTGCTTAAAATTTTTATTAAATATTTAATTTAATAAAATTTGTATGGCTTTCTCAATGAAATATTTTTAAATTTTTTAAGCTCAAAGTTTTTCAGCTTTGATTTCGAATGTCCTATAATAAGAAGAAGTCGGGATGGGTGATGGCAAACGATTTCATTAACGATTTATCAATGAATGTATGCTGTCTCGCTAATAAAAGAAAGAGACATAGTCTGCTGCCTATTGAGTAGGCCTTCCCAAATGGGTTTCTTGTGAGTAAACAAAACAAAACAACAACAATAAAAAAAAAAGAAATTACTGAACACACGCACACACACACACACAACACACAATTCATTGGCTAATTAAGCTTTCGACTGTCACAGATCACGAGGACCAATAATCAGAAATCAAGAAAATGGACTATTTTTCTCAATTATTGATATTTTAAATCTTCAGTTTGTTTAAATAAAATAATATATAAAAATAGAAAACGTGCAAATGAAGCCATTTAAAAAAATTATTATTTAATTATAAGATGTAGAACCTCTGCAGAAGTTGTGACAGATGAATTAGGCATTCAAAGGAGGTTCAATTTGAAATAAAATTGCTGTTAATGAAAAGTCAGTTAGTAAAAAAAAAAAAAAAAAAAAAAAAACATCAGATGACCACGGAATTTCGAAAAGAGCTTATAAATTTGTTATAGTTAAATGGTATTTAGAAATATGATTATAAAAATAATTCAAACGTTCAAAATAAGCACCATAGTTCAAATCAAATGTGTTCTAAGTCGGTTGCTTCGCTCTTGTAGAATATTTAGGTATTTAAAATAGAACAGATATTGTGAACACGACGCTCGTTTTTTATACATAAATAATATGATTTCGTTCTTTTATATTTAAATACTATTAAAAACAATTTTTAGCAGAGGCGGCGGCATAGATTTGCCGACGCGGAGGCAAGACAAATCCGACAGGGGGGAAAGCACAATATCTCTAATTTGGCTTCAAATTAACTCATAATAATTAATTTTACATTTAATTAAAGAAACTAAAGTATTATTTAGCTTCTTTTTTATTCAGATACTGACCCTTTCTTTCATTGTTAAAAATTTGTAAAAAAAAATGTTGTTCTCAGTTTATTTTACTGACTGTCAAAATATCGCTAATATTTGAGCATACTTTTTATGAGACTCTTGAGATTTAATTGCACTGAGATCTGATTTTAGAAAAAAATATGATTCTATTTTATTCTAGGTTGTAGTATATAGATAGAAACATAAATTGCGCCAGAATTCTAATGAACAAATGCATAATCTAAATGAACAAATGCATAATCTAAATGAACAAATGCATGTTCTTATCGTGGAATCTACATAAAATAAATGTTGAAAGAAAAAGTTTTATAAAGGAATTTTTTAGAAATCTCGAATAATAAATAAAAAATATTCGATATTTTCTCCAAAAATAGATTTTTCAGCGTAGTTCCCTATCTAAAATATTTGTTAAATAAGAATTGCAACAACGAGCAAAGGTGTTTTGAATTCGAGGAGAATAAGTGCGTGTGGTCAAGTAATTGAAAGAAAAAAATAATATATAAACGATACGTTCCCGATTACATAGTTATAACATTGAATGGAGAGTCTGAAGATAGGTTGTAATTTATTTATTTAACAAATTGCATACTAGGGTAAACTCTTTTTAGTGTAGCTAAAAAGCTATCAAACCACAAATATTTATTTATTTTTGTCGTCAACTGCAGTCAGCAATATTTATTTAGTGTAATAATTGTAGCCTGATAAATTAGATTGCAAAAGAAAACAGATATTTTATTGTTGAATGGATTTAATTTACAATTTACTTACTTTATTTAGTGATTTATAATGAATTCACATAATGTGACTACAGTAAAATAACTCTTTTTAGCATGCATATTCACAAGAGTGTCAAAAGAAAAGAGTGTTTTATTAAATTTAGTTTAACCCTTAACTAGATTTTAGTCGGACTATTCTCATAGTGAAATGAATAAAATAAATTTATCAATTCGTTACTGAGGAAGTAATAATTATAAAAATAATATGACGATAACCTTTAGAACTTGAATTTGAATGAGGAATTATGGAAAACAACTCTATCGTCTCATTCATGAATAATATAAAAGCATCAATTTCTCTAATAATTCCACTGGAGGTAATCGAAGTGATGAAAACAATTTTTTTCCATAATCTATGATGAAGATTAGTCAGGAAAAGTGTGACGTCTTATTCATCGAACAGCTTATTGATTATTCTACTAAATTTAGTATAAACTAAATGCTGAATAAACATTATGACACTTAAACAAAATGATTGAGAATTTGGACTCGTCGACAACCATTCACATTGAATTCTTAGTCGACCGATCAAAATTTTTTGACAAAATGGGACATATTTTATGTTTTATTCACATGTCGTCTTGTCTGTTATATTGCCAAAAGTAGTGCAAATTAAAAGCTTGATGAACGACATTTGAATCAAATGTCTGAAAATCAATGGATAGAGTCTTCGACATTCATCATATTCAGTTCATAGTCGGTCGCCTAAAAATTGCCGGCAGAATGCGATATCTTATTCACTATATATCATCTAGTGTAAATTGTAATTGTGTAAATTGTAAATTGTGCATCCAGTGTATATGTGTATCTTATATATTATTAGTGTAA
Organism: Argiope bruennichi; assembly: GCF_947563725.1. Lineage (NCBI taxonomy): Eukaryota > Metazoa > Arthropoda > Arachnida > Araneae > Araneidae > Argiope > Argiope bruennichi. Next base: position 10,014,623 of record NC_079156.1, read on the forward strand.
ATTATAAGCTAAATGAACGACATTTCAATCAAATGTCTGAAAATCTGCAGATTTAATGTCTTCGGGATTCACCGCATTGAGTTCACAGTCAGCCAACCAAAAATTACCAGCAAAATGAGAATATTAACTTGTCGATATCTTATTCACTTGTTACCTTGTCGGTTATATTACAAAAAATAGTACAAATTATGAGCTTAATGAACGACATTTGAATCAAATGTCTAAAAATCTGCGAACTTAACATCTTCGACATCCACTGCATTCAGTTCTTAATTCGGTCCATCAAAAATTATCCTCGAAATACGGTATATTATTGGCCTGCCGCTGTATTGATTATTTTGCCGAATAGAGTCAAATTACTTTAACCGTTACTTGTGATACATCGACTGTTTCCAATATATTAACTAAGGTGGATTTTAAATAATCATAGTCGATAAAGCGCTACTCTCAACAACCGTCCTAAAATGGTGGACACTTTTACCGACGAAACTCTCAATTTCTCGCCGACGGGGCGGGGGGGGGAGGCAAGAAGCTGCCTACAGGGGAGCAATTGCCCCCCATGCCCCCCTGCTACTACCGCCTCTGGGTTTTAGTTTAAACTTTGAATTCAACAAAATAAATTCCAACTATAGATGAAATTTTATTAGAAGAAAATCCGAATTAAAAGCGGTCGATCCGAACTGCTTTTTCAAAATAGCTGAAATTGTATCCGTATTAAGAAGGAAAAAAAAAAAAAAAAGAGTTACATGATGTAGTTTGAAAATTTCTCCATGTAGTATTCTGCCCGGTCGTATCCCCATATTTTCAATTTCGCCAACCATTGGCGCAAAGAGGGGAAGAAGGCATGGACTCGGGTTGGTCGGAAGAAAAGTACCATCGTCTGGAGCATCTTGTTCAGAAAGAGCCTGTCCTTGTCATTGAAATCTAAGGGGCTGCCTGTCAGCAGAGTCAATATGATATTGGAGACACTGGGGAGCAGAATTTCGTCGAGATTGAACGCCTCGCCGTCTTTCGAGTCGATTATTTCTATTAACTTCTTCAGTTCTTCCTGGAAGACAGAAATATTGACATGAAATAGAGTTTCCTAAGGCTTTTAAATTGCTGTCACAAACTACATAATGAGTGAAACAGTTTCAAATACACACGCTTAACTCGACAGTCAAATCGTGTGCAAAAATAATAACACTAAAAATTTGTCATTCAAGTAAATGAGTAGGCCTTCGTTATGCGACGCCCAAGCGAGTTTTAGACTATAAGCAAAATGTGTATAATGTGTGAATAAGAGAGATAAATTCATGCCTTTTTATGTTTCAAATTTTTATAATATATATTCTACAGATTATTAATCAAATCTCATTCATATTATAACGAAAATGTAAACAATAGTACAAAATTCATATTCGGCAACGCATGCTTTGAGGGTGCCATGAATTGCCGACCAGATTTTCATCGACACTCTTTAAGATAGTGCTTTTAATGCATCATCAGAGGCGGAAGTTCGAAGTTCGTGCATATTAATTCTGGGGATTGCAGAGCTGAATTACACACTGGATTTAGCACTCATCACGTATAATGCCAGAACAGAAGCTCATTTCTTCTAGAATGAGCTGATGCCTCGCCATGTTGTGATTATATGCGTGAGCACTACAAAAAATATGTTTATTCATTCATCTGTTCAGAGAATAGGGTCCCATACAACACAAGTCAAAATGAATAGAAAATAATTTCTTCCTTGTATATGTTACCGTTAAAGTATGAAATCCGTTATTTCATAGAATACCTAGTTATTCCATGAAATAACTGATCGTGTCCGTTAAAGTGTAAAACTCTCTTATATTTCATGGTTTAACTAGTTATTTCATAGAATAACGATCTGAAGCCCGTTAAAGTGTAAAATAATCTATATCATATATCTCGCACGACAAATACATTTACCTTCCACCTCTACTGCATTTATGTTTTTGTTTGTTTGTTTTAGAAATAAAAAAATGTTTTTGTTTTAGAAATAATGTTCTTTGTAATTCCAAGTGTCATTTTAGTAATCCTTGTTGTAACAAATGATTTTATGGTACGTTTCCATAAATACCATTTATACGCTGAGATAAATTACTTCGTTTTCATTTTAATTGTCTATCATTAGTTTAATTTCATTTTAGATAAATTGTTTATTTTACACTTTAACTGTCTCTCATTAATTAATTTATAGAATACCTAGTTATTTCATAGAATAACTAGTTAAAGTGTCAAATGAATAACATATTACACACTTTAACGGACACGATCAGTTATTTCATGGAATAACTAGGTATTCTATGAAATAACTGCATTATATACTTTAACGGTAACATATATAATAAAATAAATATATGTATATTTTTTAAATCAAGTATATAGAGGTTAAAACAAAATCGTATAAGCAAGTGATGCAAACAGGCTGAAATACTTTATATATGTTCGCATTTTAATCATATTTATAATATTTCTTTTTAATTTTTAAAACATTATTTACAACGTCTCTTACTTATGTGTTTTATTTTGATCTCATATTTTTGATAAAAATTCCTTTTCTTCATTTCAGTACATCAATAAAAGCATTTTTAAAAGTGCTTTTATCATTTAGTTGTTAATATTTTTCATAATTTATTATTTTAAATATTATGGAGTTTTGATAGCAATTTTTTTCAATTCATTACCGAATGACTCCCATAGAGTCAGGATTTCATGTAAGTGATAACATGAGATTTCAAGAAATTGATAATTACTCGAAATTTGAAAATTTGTAATTTCAAAATTTTAAAATAATGTACTATTTTTTTAGTACATACAGTTGTACAAAATTTCTAAGTTCTATTATGTTGGGAAGGGGGATAAAATTTTTGTTGCAGAATTTTAATTTTATAAATCTGAACAAATACAGTTAAAATGCTTTTAATGAGTGGAAAAATGAAGAGTACCTGGATGATATTTTCCATTCTGCTTTTCGACATTCCGAGATCTCGCAGCACCCGGATGGTGAATCTTCTCTGTTCTTTCCAGGCTCGTCCGTTAGCAACGCTCAAGTCTGCAAAGTTAAGAATACGTGTTCATTTTTGAAACTGAAATCGGTGCACTGATTCCTGGCACTTAGTAGGTGCATACGGATATTTTAAATCTGCAGACCTTGCGTACGTTATATTATTTGATTTCTCGTCAAAATAGGCATTTTTCATTTCAAATCAGAATGTCTACAAATGATTGAAAAGACTGTGAAAGCGTTTTTGCAGCGTTCAAGAGGCCAGAAAAATTCCGAGCTACTAAATTTGGCCCAAATGTGTATCTTGGAGCGATTTTTAAAAATCTTTCCTTAACATTTTTATTGATTTAGTATTAATTAAGAATCTGATATTTTCGCATGATAACTTCCAAAAATATTATGGTATAAAAATGATAATTACAGCATTTAAAAGTTTTTTTACTATTTTTTTAAAGATGCTAATTTAGTTATCCTGGATTTTACCCATTTACTAAAATAATTTTTATTAACAATAATTAATGACAATTTTTTTTAATATTTTATATTCACAATTAAAAATGTCTTTTACATAATTTTTAATAATACTTTTCATCATGGAAATGAAACGCAAACTGTTTTCACCAATTACTTGAACGCCTTTCATTTATGAAAGCTGAGGGAGTTTAGTTTATTTTAGTTATACTAACGTCCCGTTTTAAAGCAACACTAGAGCTATTTTGGGACGGATCTCGTCATTTTGAACCGCAGTCATATGACGAGGATGACACCCCCTCTCCAAACGTCCTCACCACGCCAGTGGGAGGACGTTTGGCCCTAATGAATTTAGCGTGCACCTGTCCAGTTCACATGGCTTTACTTTGATGGAATCGGGTCTTGAACTTGAATCTCTCTGGTTTCGAAGCCGAGACCTCACCACCGATCCACCGCGGACTTTTAAAACTGGGGAAGTTCAACTACTTTGTTTATTATCTGTTCACTTTACATAAGGAATCAGAGAATGAAGGCCTAATACCGTCAGACAAAATATGCTTGAGAAGATTGGTTACTCGGAGGATGGAAAATTGTGATTTTGATGTCGTGAAATTCGACTTTATAAAAATTTTTCATATGCATAATTAGCAGAACAGGAACAAAGTTATTAAAATTTAATGCGTATTACATTTTGATACTTAAAATTATTCTATTGAGGTAATCGTGATTCTCAAGTTATGTACAACGTCTCTTTCAAAAGTACGTAAGCAGAAAACTGGAAATTTTTCAGGAGACCCTAGTAAGCGTTAAAATGTTCGCTAAATGCACCTATTAAAGTTTTTAATATGTTCACTAGGAGCATTGATTCGACTGAGGGAATATGATTTTTAAACGATTTATTTTTTTACTTATTAGAATCAAAGTAAATTACATTTTCATAAAAATTTGGACTTGTCAGACTTTGAAACCAAGTCGACGACAAGAGATTTAATTGAAAATAAATAAAGGGATGACAGTCGGTCGTCAAATGGGATTAGTTATAAATAGAATGAATAATTGAATTAATCTCTCACAATTTTGCATCTCATAATTAATCACCACAATTTTGCAATGTGTTCAAACTGAAATGTTTTAGAAATTCTGAACTTCATTGAATTTGAAGAGACTAAATTGAAATCCACTCAATTTTCTCTGTTTGCTTGAAATTGCGTTCCATATTCAAACGTTTGCTCTACGACGAACGATACCAGGATAACGCATTTCTGGAGACGTGAACTGTTATACATGTTTGACAAGAGAAGTTGTAGAAGTATCCCGAATCCCGCGAACAATCGTTCATTGGTCCTAAAGGTTTCAACTTACTAGGTTTTACCTTACCAACATATTTTTGGCAACAATCGCCTTTGAAAATCTATGAACATGTACTCAAAAATCTTCATGAGCACTGTTCCAGTCGGAGAGATAAAAATTGAGTTGGTAATAAAAAATATATATGTCCCTGAATTTCTGGTACAAATTTTAAGGGTAGGTAAAATACCTATAAAGAATTAATTTTTGTACAGCAATATGGTGTCGGAGAGGGAAAGTGTAGGTGGAACAAATATGTGCAAGCAAGGCGGAAAAATGTAGTGTCTACCAGACCTTCAATGATTCTTATAAGAACTTCATTGCAAAATTTTCAGTCTCCGCTGCAATTATTCTTGGAACACCTGTATACGCTAAGTACTTGCTAGGCTCTACTGGCCCTGTATCGATGTTGGTGGTGCCACATTTGTGCATTTACTGAAATATTATGCAAGTAAAGAGCTTTCTCTTCATTTCCACAGCATTCCTTGTTTTTTCCGCCGAAACTTTTCATTTTCGATCCCACATTACGTTACAAAAAATGCTTCTTTATGCGTATTTTACATATCCCTAAAGTTTGACCCATGAATTCAGGGGCACTCTGTAGATTTTACATAGATATTTTATGCCATGTTTTAATTACATACATATATATTCTATGCCACATAAAAACATGCATAGGTACTTTATGTCATTTTATCATTGCAATCGTAGAATAAATGACTTGTTTATTGTGGTTTCAAATTCGGCGCTTTCTCTTGACCTTCTTTTTGCACTGCAATTCTCCCTATTGCACAGCAATGGGCTTCTGTGCTGCGGCCATCTAATCACCTGAGGGGATGTTCTGATGAGTTATATTCTATTTAGATGTTTCTTGGTAACATGCAGAAATAGAGGTTTTTTTTAGTAATAACTTTTTGAGTCTGAACAAATCATCAGCATTGCAAAAGTCTTTGAATGAATTTCGATCCAATTTCGAAGTTGTTGGCGCAAGTATTGCAAACAATACACGGTCCATAATTCATCTTACCTTCGATTTTGCAGCTAAAATAAAGGTGTTCAGTGGTTTTTATGACTAGAAAAGGTGACTTCACGAAATGCATATAAAAATGGTCAAGATATTTCACATAAAACTCCAGACAATTTAAAACAAAACTAAAACTAAAATGAGATAAACAGGCTATAAATAACTGAGGTGCCTTTGAATATATAAATGATACTCACTTAAAAAGAGAAACGAACAACATCCATAAATAATAATCGAGTCAAGAAGTAAACGAAATAAATCAGAAATTATATTACAATGTTACCTATTAAAACGAATAACTATCTTCTCTTATTGCCAACAAAACTGAATAAATATTTCCAGAAATCTCCAATCTAGTAAGAAAAAAAATTTCTTCGATTTCAAATATTTACTATTTTACAATTCTTTACGATCTACACTCGTGAAATAAAAAGTAAATTATCAGTTTTAAATTTCAACTATTTCAAATCCATGCGAATTGACTGCTTTTGTTTAATTTTCAGTTTTATACTTAAAGAGTGATATTTATATTTTACAAGATCCTTTCGTAATTTTTCAATGACATTTAATCACCCCAAATTTTAATATGAGTATTGCATACAAAAAATTAATCTTTTGTTCCAAGTCAAAAAACAAAAGATTACTAAAAATCTCAGAAAATACGTGAAAGAAAGATCTAATGATGAACTCATTGTTAGATACACTAAATATAAGAGAAAAGATTTTTTTTAAAAAAAGGCTTTAAAAAAAAAATGTTTTAAGATCGAACATGAAAAGAAGTCTCATTTCAATCTGCCTTGAACGAAGAATATCCTTAAATACTGAAGCAGGCAATCACTATTCTATTACCAATTACAAATGCCATATTTGGGAGTGAGCTTTTCAGTCCTTCTCTTATTTTAAAAAAAATGATGATAGAAGCAAATTTTCCTGTATAAGTTTGAACTTGAATCTGTATTTGTCACCTTCTGTCGAATATAGGAGTACTTTTCCTAACGAAGTATTTCTGTACTGTTCGTGAAAACATACCCTGTGCTACTGTTTTCAAAAAAAGAAGAAGAAAAAAGATTCTATGCAAGAAAAATTTGTGCTTCTGTTTTCAAAAAATAGAAGATTCTATTTAACAGAAATCAGGAAGCAGTTTTCTTTTAGTTGATTTTTATACAATTTCCGATAAGCAATTCCATATCACGGTTACGAATATGTCTTCAAGATAATAAAAATTATTTTCTTCATAAACTACTAATTTCACAAGAACCTCGCTGAGTTTCGACGTGATCATTAAAGTAAATTTGACCTGCTTTTCCTCGAGAGCTACTGATTGCTCACACTCACATCAACGTCTACTCTTCTTGACTGCCCAGAATTCTTTTCTGCATAACTTTCAAAACAAAGGGAATGCGCTGCCATCTGGGATTAAGAAGGAGAACTAATCCCGATATCTTCCAATCCGGATTTGAAATTACTGAATGCTGTTAAAGATACTACCAAGGTTCTTATTTCTTATCAAATGTGTAAATCAATTGTGTTTCTTATCAAATGTGTACATATCAAAGTTTTATATACAATATAATACAAAATGTATTTATATTTAATTAAAAGAGTATGATTACCAATGGACATTATTTATGCATAACTGGTAGAAATAAAGAAAAATTAGCAGTATGTAGATGTTAGTAATTATGCATAATGTTTTAGTAAATAGATAACTGTACAGCCATGGTGAGTCAAGGGGTATCTAAGTGAAAAAAAAAAAGATTTAGAAAATCTGTTTTAAGGTATAACGTCTATGATAGCATCGGATGCAACGATTTTCCAGATAATATTCTCTTTAAATCTTTAATATTCGTGATTACTTAAAACACATTTTTTCCGTAATTATTCTTTTATTTATTTATTTATTTTTTGAAATTTCTATCAAATCGTTCTCAATGTAAAAATTGTACTTTTTGAAGGCCTTAGTAAGAAGAGAAGTCAAGCCGATTTCAAATAGCACTTGTAATATCGATAGAAAATTCACTTATCATTTTAAATTCATTTCGTATTAAAAGAATATAATAGTCTTCAATATGCAAACAAAAAAGAAATTGGGAGACTTCAGGTATAACTGAAAGGGGATTTAGAGATGATTAATTGAAGCTAAATACTTTAACCACCACTCTCTGACGAGGCTTGAGGACGAGGTGTGCAAAATATCGGATTCTTTCAGATATCTCCAATGCGCAATATTGAGATGCAATATAAATTTTAATCAAAATGACTTGAGAAGCTGCTTCTCTTTAAGTCGAGAACTAACTTGTGCTGTCCGGTAACAGGTGGTTCGGTGGATTTTTCGGTCGGTCCAGAATCTTACTATCAGTCAATCCCTCTTTCACAGCGTCGAAAGTACCCAAAACTACGACCAATTTTCTGCCCAGATAGAAGCTGCAAATATAAAAAAAATAACATATTTTATTCCAGCCATTATATTTGATAAATTCGAAAAAATATTAATCGGAAGAAAAAAAAATCATTCTCTATTCCATCTCTAAAATGTAGTTACTTCGGGGACGCCTGTGTAGTGGATCTGATTCTGCATTTTCGAGTCTTTGAAATACACTGGTGTAAGAAATTAAGAGAATTTTCATATTGGATCTACGATCTCCAGAACTACTGGACAGATTTAATAAAATTTGGTGTGAACATAGGTTGATATAATGCAAACAAAATAAACATTCAACAGTTATAATAGACACACATGTTTGAGCGTAACACTCATGGAAGTCTGAAGGTCTGAAACAGCGGTTGCAGAATACACAAAAGAAATGAGTTAATAGGGGGTACGGTCCCCTCTTACAGCTATACATGACATGCTACGTGATGTCACACTGGAAATAAGGCAGTTTATCAGTGCATGTGGCAATTGGTCCCAATCATTCACCAACGCTGTTTTCAGTTCCTGGATGGTTCTCGGAGGGGGGTTGCGCGTTGCAATTGCTCTCCCCAGAGCGTCCTAGACATACTCTATAGGGTTGAGGTCAGGTGACCTGGCTGGCCAATCCATCCTGTGAATATTCTCACTCTCGTGAAATTCGTCGACCAGAAGAGCTCTATGTGGCCTCGCGTTATCGTCCATTAAGATGAACTCGGGCCCACTGCACCCCGGAAAAGGCGAACATAGGTCTCCAAGACCTTATCCCTATACTTCACACCAGTCACAGAGCCTCTGTCAAAGACGTGGCGAGGTGTGCGGCCATCTAACATGATGCCTTCCCAGACCATTACACCACCAAAGCCATAACTGTCGATTTCGCAGACGTTGGAGGGTAGGTAACGGGTCCCTGACTCTCTCCATATGAAAGTACGACGGGAATCGGTGTTTAGGCTAAAACGGGACGCGTCGGTGAACAGAACGGTTGCCGATTGCTTCATACTCCAATCACTATGTTGCCTGCACCATTCTAATCGGATTCTCCTGTTCATAGACGTGAGTGGGACGCAAACAGCCGGTCTTCTGGCAAACAATCCTCTTCATTCAGTCTCTTGGAACAAATCACCCTTGATACATGAGTTCCTTGATACATGAGCATACAGGTCCCGAGAGAGCTGAGAAGCTGTAGCCCCTCTGTTACGCTTCGCTAAAAGGGACAGGCGATCTTCTTTAACCGTCGTGGCTCTTTGACGGCCTTACCCAGGCTTTCTCACGATGGATCCAGTATCCTGGAACTGTTTCCATAGGTTACACATGACACTGGGCGTTAAATGAAACTCTCTGCATATCTGGACTTGAGATTGGCCTGTCTGTTACCTGCCCACAATTCGCCACCTCATTTCATCATCTAAACGTTGGTGGTTACTCATTTTTACTGTTCCGATGTGAATTTCACCGATTGCTGCAAGATAACACCAAGAAATTCGCCGATGGCTGCTAGCGAACGAAATTTGTTTTACCCTCCACGCACTTATAAAGCCTGTGCTTCTGCTGGCTCCACCTACACACACGAATACACTTACGTATTAGCCGTACAACCTTTGCATTTTTATCTAGAGGCAGTGGTTTTTCCTTCAGTTCAGTTCTTTTCCTGAAATTCTATAAAATATGCAAATTTTCTTAATTTCTTACATCAGTGTATATCATTCTGAACAAAAACTGTCAATGAAACACGTGTCCATTATTCCATGGTATTTTCTTTTAATCAGTCTCTAGTGAGACAAATGTGAACTTCTTTTCTGTCAAATGTATTCACTTTATGATTCCTCTTAATTCAGCCATCAAATCTTACTGAATCTCTCGTTTTATTGATAAAAACTATTCTTTATTCTTTCGTGGTTATGTGTAATTAGCAGTAGCAATAGCAATGTCATTCCCATTCAAACTTGACAATAAATCATTCATTTTCACCATGCTTACATGAAGATAAAATTTAAAAAGGACGAAAGCGTATTTTTAAGAATTCGAAGATGTATTTGTTGATGCAAACTTGCTAATTGCATTCTCACGCTTCTTTCAATGGTTTTTGATGCCATTGGGAAATCGCAATATGGCACAGTTTATAGGTCATTTTTAATGGCTTTTTTACCGTGATCGCTCTCATGATTGTATATAAAAAGTTGTGTCTGCAATGTAGATGAATTATAATACTATAATAATACAATGGATGGATAAAATACAATGGATGTTTACTTAACAATAATAAAAACAAATCTTTTCAACAATAACCAATTAAATAGATAATCCAACATGTGACCACAATTTTAGCGTCAAGACGGCGTGCTGTATTTCATATATCTAGCTTTTTGCATCTCTGAGGAATTTCATTTAAATATTCAGCAATCGATAAACTGGCAGTCAACCATATGAGAGAGCTGGCCCAAAATTTGATGTAGATCTTTAAGTGCTATTGATGCAATACTACATATTTGGTAAAAAGACTCAATAAGAAATTCGCCATATGACTGCAGTTTGAGTGGTAAGACCACATACCATATTTGTTGCGGCTTGTTGCATCTCTGAGAAATCTCATTAAAACCCTCAGCATGAAATAAAGAATTGAGAAAATTCCGAGATACTAATTAACTTTGTTAACTAGCTTGCAGTCAAATAAAAAATAGTCAGATGTAAAATCACGAACTTATTTATTCTACTGATCTCATTAAAATATTGTTGAATTCTGTTTAAAGCCAATGTGTAATTAATATCTTTTTTATAAACAGAAATTGTTCTTAGCTTAATTAATTTCTTATCTGATTAAAATCATTTCTACTTAAAAATAAAAATTTCTTCCCTTAAATTGCCTCTTTTAAATTCATTGGCTTAAAATACCCTTAACCGAATTTATTTTTTACCTATGAATTAAAATCTCACTTAAATAAAATACAACCAAAGCATTTCTTTAACAGTAAAAATTTATAGATGTTAAAATTTCTAGAACAGGATTAATTATACAGCGATTTCGAAAATATTTTGAAAGTAATAAAATACTTAAATTTCCAATACATTTGAAATTCCTTGCATTTGTTGGAATTTGAGAATCAAAAATCTGTTTCATCTGAGCGGAGATTTTTTGGAATATCAGCAAAGTAAATGGAATTAAAAAATGCTTATTTTTTTTAGCAATCTGAGATTTAATTAATATATTGTCTTTAGTAGGTTTTCTCTTTCAGGCGGAGTTTTGAGCAAACAAAAATAATTATATTGCAATAACCACGAATTTCGCAACGAAATCTGATACGCAAAAAGAAAAAGAATTATCGAAAATTCTTGATTTTCATAATGGGAAAATTCCGAGACACTAATTAACTATGTTAATTTATTCGGTTAATCAATTTTTGATTTAAAAAAATCTGTTTTCAATAATCCCACTAACAATCTTCAAAGTTTATTACTATAAACTCAATTATTGATTAAGCTGATTCTTTCATGCTCGAATGAATTTAAACAACTCAGAAAGCCAACTTCTCACTAATGGTACTTTACTAATGATCCTAAAGAAATAATAGTTTCAATTATTAAATGAAAGGAGGACAATTTTTTGTCCATACTTGTTATAGATACAAGAATCCACGGGACAGCATAGTCTCCATTAAGGTGGAATGAAAATGGCATTAAAAATTTTTTTTGGATTTCAATTTGGGAATAGAGAGGAAAAGTTGTCTTTTAGTTTTAATAAAACATGCATAAAAATTTGGTTGCAATATTTATTGTCTTGAGGTGCCACAAAAAGCATAAAGTTTGTAAAAAACTGACAAAGTTTAAAATAGGCTTAAAATTTTTTTTTTCGTATTTTTGGTAATAGAGGAAAAAAATTATTTTTAGGTTCAAAACTTTTTTAAATTTAAAAATACCTAAGAAATTTTATAGTCGTGTCTAATATTACAGCAGAACTTCATAAGTAAGTAATTCAGTCGTAAGTAGGCAGTTCAACTTCAAGCAATTTACTAAATTTCCAAAAAATAGGATATTAGACATTTGTCATGTCTTCACTAATTTAGTCTGAGCCATTTTTACTCAACTGAACTCGGCAAAGCTACTGACTTGACACCAGCTCTGACCTTGTCACCGAACGCAGACAAATCACCGCCTCCCTTCAATAACATTAGCTCCGGCGATAACTTCGGCGATTTTTTTTAATATTTCTATTCATATTATAACGCCTATTTAAAACTTTTTATTTATAATCGAAAAACGCAAAAATCTTTGAAAAAGGTTCAAAAATTGTGTTTTTATGAAATTTTAACGTTTTTGTGGCACCTCAAGACGTACTCCAATATTTTTCATATTTATAATTTATTTTATCTGCACCAAGAGGTAACTTTTCCGCGCTATTACAAATTAAAAATCAAAAATTGCTTTATTCGTTCCATTTTATTGTCCATGTTATGTTGTTATAAGCGCAAATATATAGGAGAATTTGGTTAGTGCCGACTTCTGAAAACAAGAATATGGATATAATATTACGATCCCTATAATCCGCAAAATCAAGCTTGATGTAAAAATTACATTGATATTATCACATGAAAGAACATTGAAATTACAGAACCCCTAAAAAAATGCACGCATTTCTATTGAATCCCTAAGAAGATTTAAAGAAAACGAATAAAAATAATAGAAGCTGCAACGAAGAATTGTTTTGTTCAGTTCAAAGTGTTATAAATGCTTAGACAAAAAAATATTTCTTTTACCCAGAACAATGCCACCACCCTGCTAGTAAGTCTATAAGCGTAATTACAATAATAATAATAATATATTATGAGTTCAATAAATTCCAAAATGGCATGAGTACAGGATAGACATATGAACGAGCATTGCAATCAGTACTTCTTGCATTCGGAGTCTTGGTTAAACATATTTTTGTTTAAAGTTCAAAGTTGTTCAAAGTTTTATGATTCATTCAAAGTATTTAATGATACAGAATAAGATTATTGTATGGACATAACTGAATTTAAATATTCAGTCGCTCTAAGGACATTTGAACAATAAAGACAGAGAGGTGACCTGCTTCAAGGGTGGCTTCATTTTTACTTTCTCGTGTGTAAAGTGAACAGTCAAAAAATTTTATCTCGTATTCCTAATTCCGGATGTCCCTGAGCTGGGAAACATATTTTACGAATTATGTCTATCTGTAAATAGATAAATCGAATCAATATTGATGGACGAAATTTTTTGTCTTTACATCCAAACTTCAGACATTTGTTTAGTTTTAAAACAAATCCATCAAAAAGAAATCTGTTTTCTTTCAGTTCGAGAGCATGTGAACGCGATACCTTGAAAGCTTAAAACGTTAAATGGATAAAATTTGGGACGCAGCTTATCAGCAGATATATAAATCTGCATCAAAACTTTGACCCGATACATCGGCATTTTAATTGTTGGAGATCCAATAATTAAGATTTCGAAAGACTACCATCGTGTCCATCACTCTGCAGGGAAAGGAATGAGAGCGTGTCGTTTATTGTGTTTGTTCTATGAACAGAAGAGCTGGTAGGCAATTGTCTCCGATGAATGCTTATCTAAACATATTGTTTCCTCGTGGAAATTCATGGGTTTGTGACAAAAGTATAATTTACTGGTTTTGTCGATGAGTTAATTTTTCTTACGAATAAAATTGTCTCAGCTATTGTGCAAGTTTTATTCAATTCAAGTTCTTATTCTAAATTTCTTATCTAGTGTTACAACATTTTTTTCTGAATTTAAATTAATTATATCAAAATTTAAAATTATATTCATTTTTGGAAAACAGAGAAAATGCGATTTGCGCCACTGCAACAATCCAAAACTTTCGTTACTCAACTGAATGAAAAGAATTAAAATTAATTCCGATAAACAATTATTCATTAAAAAATAATTTGGATCTACCTGAACGTTGGTCCATATTTCTGAGTGAGGGCATGAAGCGTTTTGTAGGCCTCGGTTCCAAGATGGGGCAGGTAACCGACCACCGGCCAGCCGCTGGGTCCTGGGGGTAAGTTTTTCTCTCGATGCCACCACATTTGAAACAAGAATAAGACAGCGAGTCCTATAAAGAATTCAAACCCGAGCATGTTTGAAAATTTAAGGAGAATAAACTCCACTAATTTTTCAGAGCGTTGGAGAATGATGGATGTTGTGCCGCGGGATTCAGATGAGTGGTATCTCTGTGCGTTATCGCCAGTGAAGGTTGAAAGTTTTTAGAAAAAAAATTGCCTGAAAGATTATCAAACATTAACCCTCCACTAATCGCAATGTGTAATAGATAAACACTACAATGCGGTTGCTAAATAATGAATGTTTCAAATGATCATTCCCCAAATGAAGGAATTTATAAGATTTCTGTTGTACATTTGCAAAACGAGTATACAATGCTTCTCAACGGAAACTTATTATTATTTTTTTCACCGCTGTCCAAGATGGCAACCGTTTGATGAGCCTTTAAATGCTTAGAGAACGTTTCAGTATTTTTACAATGAAACCGTACCATGTTCTTAAGCATAATTAATGACTGCAAGCAGCGGAGAGTTAAATTGTATCACAATATACAAATATTATCACAGTGCTATTGCTTTATTTTCATCAAAAAATTCAAAGTAAATGGAAAAAAGATATTTTATTAGTCCGAGTGATTACGAAAAAATAATCGGGGCAGATTTCTAGTTTAATCACATCTTGCACCCACACACAATTTTTTGAAATTCACGTAACATTAAATCCAAAACAGTTTCAAAAATATCATGAATATAGTATTTGAGTATAAGTATAATAACTTTACAATTTCTTCATTAAGTCATAACCACTCAACGATCATTTTCTAGAATCTCCGACTGGTCAGGAGCAAAAATTTGAAAAGGGGCGAGATTCATCCATCCCAAAATATTTCTCACGTTACACAGCTTGGCAAACACGATCATGGTCACTTAAACTTTATTCAACACTAAACTTTTAAGTGCTGAAAACAAGAGTTCAAAACATTTATAGAAATACATTACACATATTAACGTTTATTCAGCTGGATTGTTATACTAATGCAAATTTGTAATATAATAATACTATGTTGCACGCTTTGCTCGGCCCATTTCTTTTTATTTCCTTCTCTGACAACCGCCGCTGTAGCTCAAATACTTACCCACTTTCCTTTTGTGTTTGTCACCATAAAAAATGGTTAACTCTTGTCAAAGTGAATAATTTCTCCATCTTGAAAGTCCGTCCCATAATTTTCAATACATTTTCTATGTTTTGATATATCAATGTATGGAGAGCTTTCACGTGCAGGAAAATTCACGTTCGTGAAACGTTAAAGAATAGCTTTCATACCATCATATCCCCTTTCTACCATCAGAACATCACAGCAAATGGGAATGACCAGCTGCCATGAATCTTAAGTGTGAACCCTCTCGTCTTGGAAACAAGAGGCTAATCTTAGTAAATTAACACAAAAAACTTAGTAAATTGAGCTACAAAATAATCCAAATTCATAAAGAAAATGGCAGGTTCTTATAAAACATTTTAGCCTTTCATTTTTTAAAACTTTTGCTTTTGTTTTCGCACGATAACTCGCATCGGTATCGATTGATACGGCGCTGCGACAGATTGTCTTGCTCTAATGTGCAGAATTATCTTTTTTTTTTTTTTTTTTTTGCTGCTGCTGAGGAAGTGTGCCTTCCTTTTTAGCGAATTGTGAGATGAGACAATGAAAATAATTTATCTTTTCAAACCAGAATTGTTAAACGTGGTCTTCCTTCACACAGATATTCGATTGAGATCTCATAATACATGACGTAAGGCTTAGTTTTTTTTAGTCGTATTCTTAACCTATTTTTTACTGTTCATCGAAAATTATGTAATTAAATGCAAAGGAGCCCGAAAAAAAAAGAAATAAATTTATTTTTTAAATCTAATGAATTAATTACAAAATTTACAATAGAAATGACATTTATTACAAATATCTCACTGAATATATCAAGAACTTCCCAGTTGACAAAAGATGTGAGAAGTTTCACATGTTCCCTCTCGTGAATTACGCCTGTGATTCCTACTTTCTATCTAAATAGATGGTATCCTAATCTTACTTTAAAGTAAAGAAATTGTGGTCTCTGTGTTATACTGGAGAAGGTCTAGATAGACAGAACAGAACGCCGTCTTATATCCGTAACCATTCTAGTCACTGAAAGGTATGATGGGCATATTACGGGAATTTTAATAAATACAAAAATATCTACAGAAGAAAAAACAAAAATGTACAGAATTTGCAAGCATATAAGAAATGATAATAAAATGAAACAGTTTACAAAGATTTTCTACTTTGTAAAATTATTTGGAATAATAAAAATATGCAGAAAGGTATGAATGGAAAACAAACAAACATGAATTCTGTTTTCACTTGTTATTATGACATAGTAAATGAGGATGCAGTTATAAAAAACAAATGGGAAATAATTTGGTTAATGGTAACAAGGAGAAACTCCGTTTGATTGATATTTATGAATGCAAATGTACGAGAAGAGACTGCGGTGCTTGTGTTTTCCCTTAGACTTTGTGAGTATGACATTTCATGTTAAGAGCTAGGGAGACAAGAATACGTAGATATCTATTTTCACTGATAAATTAAATTATCCTATGGATTTGTTTTTTTTTGACTGAAGAGGAAGGTGATAGCGACTCTTTTCAGCCATTCTTATTCATGGCTTGGTGATGGTTTTTTTGTCATATGCCGAGAGATTGTGAGGATGCATTCTAGACCAGCGGTGAGAGTTAATTGGTGTCATCGACAGATAGCGTATTAGCACTTAGGGTTACAGTGCAGAAGAAATGCAAGAGACGTCTAACATAAGGTTTTTTTAAATGAATATAAAATATTAAATTAAATAATTCAATCTATTCATGCTCATATTTAAGGGTTTTTTTCTAATGATTATTAAATATGAGTATATAAGTAACCCTGAAAAAAAATCTAAATCTTAAACAAAATTTTTAGATTTTAAAACTTTGGAACTGCAGTTTTCTTCGTTTCTTTCATTTTTCTCGACAAATACAAAGCAAAAAGCTCGATCAAAAAAATTCTTTTTATGTGAAATTTGCAAAAGTTAAAATCATGCTTTTTGCGTGATTTAGAAAATATTTCAAACTTAAATTTTAATCTCCATTAGAAAATTTTATCTTCAAATTAGAAAAATTAAAAAATTAGAAAATTTTTATCTTTAAACATACGTGAAAAGTAATTGCTTAAGGAAAACGAATAAAATTTATTTTCATATCAGCTTCACGTTTCCCGAAAGCGAGACTATTTTTATGTTTTGTGCGATAACAAGCTTCGAGAATTTTCAAGATGGGAAATTTCATGTGATTTTACTTGAAACAATCGGGTAAACACGGGAAAAAAATTTCGAAATAAATTTATCTGAAATCTTTTTTTTTTCTTTACTAAAGGCAGAATGGTAGAGTTTGTAAACTCCTAGAGGAAGAAGGGAGCCACCCAGCTTTATTCCAGTAACCTTCATTATACAATCATAAAAAAGTATCATTCGAAAGAAATATACTTATTCATAAAGAATTTTTAATTTAAAATTTTATAAGGGGCCGTATATATATATATATATATATATATATATATATATATATATATATATGTATGTGTGTGTGTGTGTGTGTAATGATATTTTAAACTCTTAATTAAATCCAAATTAATTTCCAAAGCTTTATCTTAATTTAGCCCATAGTAAGTTCTTTCTTTTATTTCCTGATCAAATTCCACTTTATCTACTTAATTAATTCAAGCGAAGCTTTATAAAATTGCTAAATCGACTAAACGCCGACATATTCTCACGCTCGGCGTGAAGGGGTAAAAAAATGTCCAATAAGCACATTCTTTTTTAATGATTCCTGTATCTCCCTTACTTGTGATTGACATGCGTCAGAAATCCCTATCAGAATCTTATTAATATATTAGCGCTATGAAGAAATATTTTCCCTATCAAAATCTCAGGTTATATAAGACGAGGGATAATTTATTTCGCTTCTTCTTCCTCACTTCTGGTTTTGTGCCGCACTATTGCGGAAGTGCCTTGTCCGCGTCTCTGCTTGTAAATAATTATGCTTTCTCGATGGATTAAAATAAATTTAAAAATGTAAAAAGTCTCATCTATGTCTTCAAACATGCCTTCTGCTTCAAACAAATAATGTTACACACACACACATACACATATATATTGAAATAAGAGCAAATTTCAAAATTTCCAATGACAAGACCTATTTTCTCATAAAATTTCAAAACTACATTAAAGCTATTCACGAAAACCAAATTTTATCAAATTAGATTTATAATATTGGTTTTAGTATCTTCAAGCTTGCTTTTCACAACAAAATCTAGTGACAAAATTGTGCTGACCTTTATTCACTTATGTTCTATGCCGGTGGCAGCTCTGGAAATACGTTGTCGAAGTCGTTCGAGTTTGATGTCCATTGCGGCAGGTGCATGACATTCAGTGTCCTCCTAATTATATAGTCGTCGTTAGATGGGCAAACTTCCCCGACAAATTTCGCTGTAGCTGAAACTTCTCACATTTCTTTATTTATTGTATCTACCGAAGGAAACAATTTTCATCTCAACTCATTTTTATGGGACAAATTGACATCTTTACCTCCGCCGTCAGTTTCTCTCGCTTCTCTATCAGTACCGTCTGCAAAACGCTCGCATTCTGAAAGCACAGATTCACATCGAGTTCCAATGTTTATAAATAATTTTTGTGCATTCTTCACTTTATGAGCACAGATCGCCAGAGGCCCAAGAAACAAGGAAAGAAGAATAACTGCTTCGCAACGATCAAATTCCTGGATCTGTCCTTGTGTTTAGCTTTCATCTGCCTCTGCCAGTTTTCCCAGAATGATCAAAACTTAATGATGCCCTGTCATATTTACGACACTACTTCTTGCTCTCCACCGTGTATCTTGAATCTTTTTTTAATTTTTTCCTGTCCTGCTATTAGAACTTCCGAACGATGTTTGGATATGGAAAAAAATTGAATACCAACCATGTTCTAATCAGTCGAAAAAAAGTTACTGGATTGAAGCAGCATGTAAGCAAACCAGGTTTAACGAATTTTTTGAGGAAAGTACAAATTCAACTTTGGAATTTATTTGTTTTATTCTTTGCTGAGTGCTTTCCAATCGTAATAGCAGCATTATCATATGCTTGCTCTCTACAATTCGTTTTATTAAGACCGTCAGCTTGATACAAGTTCAAATCAAAAGATATTATTTTTATTTAAAATATTATTACATTTTGCAATCCTCCAAAAGTGTTGCCGGAAGCGGGGGGCTCTTCCCGTCCACCGCGACCTTAGTACCACACAAATATTGTACAATATTGTTACGGATCACCGGGTTCGTTGCTAGTGGGTGTATGGTGTGAGAACACAATCGGCAGGCCTCAGTAGGAAACCACAACGACGTTTATTAAAAACAAAGACACAGACGGTGAATACAAAGTTGACAACTATATACAGCCGATACGTGCACACAGCAGCAAACAGTATTCCACAAGTAGTAATCGACTACAGCACACAAAGCGGCCAGATAGAATTCAGCAGGAGAGGGGATCCTCGGAGCTTTGCTCTACGGTCCCTCCAAACGGCTGAAGTTCTCATTGTCTCCTCGCTTTACCTGTAACCAACTGCCGACTCACTACTACAAGACTGGCTACTCCACACACGACACCACGCTGCTTTCACAATAGACAACAGGACTCGGCACACAACTCGGTTCAGCACTAACGTGCGCTCCACACAACGCTGACACTCCATCGTTGCTTCGCTATCCTCTCGAAGACTCGTCACTTGTCTATAACTCCGACTACGACACCTTGCAGCTTGAGACTGCTGTCCTTTTATAGTTCCCGGGAGACGGGCCGAGAACCTTCTAGGCCAATCAGGCGTATATCGATTCCCAATGGACGTATCGTTAAAATTCTCAAAGTTTCCAGTATCATCTATTTTGTCGCCAAGTCGCAAAATGGTCGTCAAGTTTGTCGCCAAGCTCTGAGATTACTGGCTCGGCACTCGAGCAGCATTCAATACAGATGACTGTAAATCAATCTTTCCAATGATAGAACCAACCGTTCTGGGAAGCAATTTTACAGGCTTGTAACAATATTGTATGACATTGATCAATATTCGCAATATTGTTTAATATTGTGGAATATTGTTTAATATCATATAATATTGTACAATATTGTGCAAAAGGCTATGCTACCTGGGTATGCGACGCCACTACATCCTTTATCTATAAATCAAAATCCATATTGAAGTTTGAACTTTACTGCTGTCAATAATATTTTGCTGAGATAATTTTCGATGAATACGAATTAATGAACCGTATTTGTATTCATTTGATGAGTTCACCTTTATATTATACTGAACCTCTAATCTTAATTAATATTAATTTATCTTATTATTTGACACTATTGGAGCCAAAGCAGATAAGAATAAAAAGAAAATAAACAAGCTTTAATAGATTGTGTTTTCTTTAAAGCTGGCGCAAACTGGCATAAATCGTAAAAAACGCATGTAGTTAAACATTTCCTTAATTTGGTCTTCCGATATTTTTAGAAAACAATCAAGGCAGCATGCCGATATCTTAAGGTGATATATACCAAGGATTACAATTCGTATTCTGAATCAAATTTGTTATATCTATATCTATTTGTAATCCATCATTAATTTGTTTTATATCATAGTATTTAATTTCTACAAGTAGAGTCTGTTTTGAATCTGTCTCCCTTCTGTTTTGTAATCTGCCGTATTATTGCGAGATTTGTTTTAAAGAGCTAAGCAATTCTTACATGACCTACAAAGGAAGGCATTGAAAGCAAGATTTTTGTTGTTGCGCAAAGATAATATCACATTTTGAATTTTTGTAACATCCAGTGCTTGCGATTGTTTTTGAACCACTATCAATTGCTATTTGGGGGAGGGGGAATTTTTTTCCAACATCAGTCCAAAAAGAAATGGAGCAATGAACTTATGAAGTTCAACAACTCTTTTACCCAGATTTACTCGTGTGACTCTTTCCCGCTTATCGATGATTTAGTGATAACGCTTATTAGGTTGTATTGCATTCAAAGTTCGAAATAAAAACTAGGCTAATTTTTTTATTTTCATTTCTATTATCTGCTCACCAATGTGCTAACAGGAACATTTGAAATATTGATTGCTTCACATGACACACATTTCATCATGCAATCATTCAAGATTCAAAACTATATTAAAATACTTTATACAAGAATATTGTTACGTAGGTACTCTAGTGTGGAACGCAATCATACACACAAGAAGTAGAACTAAACCAAATTATTAACTCAACTCTGAACTCAGAACACAGTGACAGACAGATCTGCTTCTATATCAACAGGGAAAGTTCCAGAATACTTTTCATCAGACAGTAAGAAAAGTCCAGAACACTTGTCTGGTAAACTAAAGAAATGTACAGAATCTGCTGGAACATGAAATAAAGGAAAACATAAAATCAAGGAATTAAATATTTACACAGACTGGGAATCGCACTGTCTCTAGCGAGATTCGAATTTATGATCTCTTGATTATGAGATCAGTACTATGACCATTTGGCCATGGAAAGTCGACTGCCTCTTTTCAATGCGGCAATATTATATATTACTGGAAGAGACTGCTAAACTAATTTTAAATTTTGGATCTCAGCATTCTTTCTCCAGGTAATTGTTTTACGTTGCTATATTTTTATTTGATACAATGACCCTTTTTACTACTTGAGGCGAAATTGTCCTGGACTATTTTTCTGCTTTAAAATAAAATATCCTAAATTTTCCTTTTTTTTTTATTTCGAAGTAAATTGTTTCAATAAAAAAAAAAACTTTAAAAAATTCTTTTAATTAAATATAATTTCAAAAATGATGTTGCAATTTGTGAGGATAATCACGTGATATAATTTATTTCATTCATTAAGATTCATTATCTGTAGACTAGCACTATTAGCAGTTTCAATGAGAGAAACATAAGATCGTGTTTCTCGGCATTTCTCTTCGTTTTCCAACTTTCAAAACATCTGACGTCAAATGCAGAAAATAATGACACTTTATTTTTTATCATGTTTTTTCAAAAGGAAACACTTAGATTTCTAATTAAGGAAAAATTCCTTTCTTTCTTTTATATTCCTCTGATTTTTTTCAGAGAGAGGTCTTTGAAGACCTTTCATTGTTATTGTGTTACAACTAGAAAATTAACACAATCTTGGCTTTTGCATGGCATCAACAGAAATCATTATGCATGTTCTAATTTGCTTGGAAAATAAACCCTAAAACAAGATAACTTGAAACTGCAAAGACTCTGTTTCTAAACGTATTGTTCAAGTGTGCAAAAGCTCGAAGAAATAAACATTAAATTTAAATGGAACAAGAGCCAGGTTTGGTTGTGTTGCGCCATATTTACTACTGAAATATCTAAACTTCCTAAAGAGAGAGAAGCAAGATTAAAACCACAAAGCAAATGTTTATTGGCATCATGTAAAATGGAAAAACAACTATTAAAATTACTGACACAGTGTAAAAACATCTTAAACAAAATACAAATCTGAGAAACTATGTGTAAAAATTAAATTAAAATAAAAGGAATTGCATTTTTTAAATATAACTGCTTAAAAAAAAAGCAAACTATAGATGGTAAGGTTTTCAACCCTCTAAAACCTCATACGTAAAATAGTTATATTTAAAAAGTGTAAATGCAAGGAGCTAAAATCAGGAAGTTAATTTGGGAGCAAAATGAGGGAACTGATTGTTGCGAATGACAGCGTCTAAGGAATAGGTTGCATAGGGGTAGCGCATCTTCCCCGTGATCTGGGCGTCCCGGGTTTGAATCCCGTTTTGGGCATGGTTGTTCTTCATCTGTGCTCTATCTGTGAGGTGTGTGAATTGCCCCCCTGCAAAAAGGGGTTGTGCAAACGAATGTGTGAGTTTCATCTTCATATGAGCTAGAGGTCAGACTTCTGCCCTCGGGTGCTCAGGGGTCTTTACCCTCAGAAGCTACTGCACCCCCTTTCCGTGGTAACGTGGACACGACATCATCAAGGAATAAGTGATATTATATGTATTCACTTTCGTCTGTATATATTTCATACTCACTCTAGTACATTGCATACTTCTACAAATACCGCGTGTTTGAGAGCTCTGGAATTTTCTCTTAACTAGAGATAGCATGATATGCAAGCCAGCTGCAGGGAGTGAATCCCAAACACAGACGTTGCCGAAGTGTTCCAGTACCTCAGAGGTCTGCAAAAATATATTGATTTAAATGAGAAATATAAATTAAGAGGAATGCATAATTTGCAAGGAATATGAATTTCTTCAGCAGTGGCATTTTACGATCCCAGGCAGTACACATTATGAGACTCCCCTCCTTTCTTTACTTTATTGCATAAAGGGTATACAGAAAATATTGTTATCGTCAAAAATTTCTAATTCAAGTTTTTGTCGAACCTCCACATTTCAGACCTCACTGAGTTCGAAGAACACCTCTTTTGCATTATATTTGCCTGTCTATCGGTCTGTAAACGTGACAACTCAAAAATGCTTCAAGTCAGACGGATGAAATTTGGTATTTGGTTTTACGACCAAAATTCTACCAAATTTTGGATGATATTCACAGGAAGTCTGTTTTTATGTCTATTTAATATATGTGAATTCCATACCGCCAAAACACGAAGAATGGAACAAATGAAATTTTCCACACAGGTTTAACATCTAAAATATAAAACCTGATCAAATTTTGAATCCAATCTGTGAAATGGTTGACATTTGTCTGCACTTTCACATGCATTTAGACGAAATAACTCATAAACGGAATGACTTGAAATCAATGAATATCCATCTTGTGACAAAAAAGGTAAATCCAATTTTTTTTCTTTTTTTGCATTGAGTCGCACATAGATTTCTGTCTAAATGCTGGGTTCATACCAAAGATTTACATTTCGTAACTATTATTCGCTAATACCGTGCAAGGAAGGCATTTGTGGTCTTTCCCAGGATTCAAAATTTTATGCAGGGGAAAGGAGATAAGATATTAATTAGAGAGTATAAGAGAAAGTTTCGAGGGGCTCACTTGCTCGAATTTTGTTAAAGCGATCCATTTATTTTCATATTTTAATGTATTCTTAATCTGACAATGCTTTAATGTTTTACTTTAGGTTAATTCTTTACTTTCCGCAGTTTTCTGAAAATGTATGGCAGGATTTAGTCTCAGATGGCAACATGCAGACGATCGCGACTTCTCGGATATTTTTCCGCCTGCTCTCGCCAAATGGAGATAATAGATTGAACATCGATGATTATTATGATTTTAAATTTAAACATTTAAAAGATTAAATCTTGTATTCTTTGTCGGTCTGAATTTGCCCTATATTCTTTATCG
This sequence comes from Argiope bruennichi, assembly GCF_947563725.1. Classification (NCBI taxonomy): domain Eukaryota; kingdom Metazoa; phylum Arthropoda; class Arachnida; order Araneae; family Araneidae; genus Argiope; species Argiope bruennichi. The sequence goes on from NC_079156.1 coordinate 10,039,360, forward strand.
CCTGCTCTCGCCAAATGGAGATAATGGATTGAACATCGATGATTATTATGATTTTAAATTTAAACATTTAAAAGATTAAATCTTGTATTCTTTGTCGGTCTGAATTTGCCCTATATTCTTTATCGCCTGCTCTCGCCAAATGGAGATAATGGATTGAACATCGATGATTATTATGATTTTAAATTTAAACATTTAAAAGATTAAATCTTGTATTCTTTGTCGGTCTGAATTTGCCCTATATTCTTTATCGCCTGCTCTCGCCAAATGGAGATAATGGATTGAACATCGATGATTATTATGATTTTAAATTTAAACATTTAAAAGATTAAATCTTGTATTCTTTGTCGGTCTGAATTTGCCCTATATTCTTTATCGCCTGCTCTCGCCAAATGGAGATAATGGATTGAACATCGATGATTATTATGATTTTAAATTTAAACATTTAAAAGATTAAATCTTGTATTCTTTGTCGGTCTGAATTTGCCCTATATTCTTTATCGCCTGCTCTCGCCAAATGGAGATAATGGATTGAACATCGATGATTATTATGATTTTAAATTTAAACATTTAAAAGATTAAATCTTGTATTCTTTGTCGGTCTGAATTTGCCCTATATTCTTTATCGCCTGCTCTCGCCAAATGGAGATAATGGATTGAACATCGATGATTATTATGATTTTAAATTTAAACATTTAAAAGATTAAATCTTGTATTCTTTGTCGGTCTGAATTTGCCCTATATTCTTTATCGCCTGCTCTCGCCAAATGGAGATAATGGATTGAACATCGATGATTATTATGATTTTAAATTTAAACATTTAAAAGATTAAATCTTGTATTCTTTGTCGGTCTGAATTTGCCCTATATTCTTTATCGCCTGCTCTCGCCAAATGGAGATAATGGATTGAACATCGATGATTATTATGATTTTAAATTTAAACATTTAAAAGATTAAATCTTGTATTCTTTGTCGGTCTGAATTTGGTCGGTCTGAACATCGATGATTATAATGTTGCTTAATGACTGAACTTATCATTTTAAACGACTGTTAGGCTACTAGATACGTTTTTCAGTATTTTTTAACTGCTCGTACTCGTCTTAAATAACTAGTGTGTATCCCTTAATTTTAATTTAAAACATTTAAAAGATGGAATCTTGTATTTTTTTATCGGTCTGAATTATCTTACATTCATTCATAGGTAAATATGCCAAATTTATTACGCATCATGACTGCTTAATATCTCCGCTTATACACAATATTATTTAAGCAGGCACTTGATTGTACATGTAATTAAACAGATACGACCCATTTTACCAACAAGTAGTCCCTAATTTTTATAATTCATAAAATTTGTAATTTTTATGAATTTATTTATTAGGCAATTAGAGTAATAACATTTATTTAAAAGACCTACCTGATGCTTTCTTCGTCTTGCGATTTCTGGCAGCTTTTTGGTCTGCCAAATAGGAAATTCACCATTGAGGGATATGAAGTGCGGAAACATCAAACTGATGAGATACGCAATGGTATAGTTTAATTTTGGCGAAAAATTAGCTAATTTTAGCTACCGATTTCTCCTGACCTAAAGTTTAGTTACATTAACGTCCCTTTTTAAAGCAACACTAGAGCTATTTTGGGACAGATCTCGTCATTGTGAATCGCAGTCAGATGACGAGGACGGCACCTGAGCTGGCACCTCTCTCCAATCTTCCATAACAGGACGCTAGAGGACGCTTGATGACAATGCCGGATGACAAATTTAACGTGAGTGCACCAGACCCGCTTAGACGACGGTTCTTCGGTGGAATCGGGTCCCGAGAATCTGAAATCCTCCGGTTGTGAAGCAGAGACCTTACCACCAGGTTACCGTGGACCAATTCTGAACTAAAAGAAGATGGGAAAGACTTGCTTTCTAGATTCGATGATAATTTAAAGTCTGCTCTATCTCTTTTTTTTTCTTTTTGAAATCAATAACAACTGCTTGGAACAATGGTATTAAAAACCCATTGAGAATTTTGCAAAATGCTATGGGTGAAAGAATTTGAAAAAAAAAAAAAAATTTTAGCATTGCAATTTATCTAGAAATATTTGACTGTGCCCATTGATAAATTCTTTGGCAGAAGAGTCTTTAAAAAAATATCAAAGTTTACTAATTTATTTCTTTAAAAGTAAGAACTACAAATTAAAAATAATCAATTTAAAATGCCGGAAGGCAAACTAAACATAAATAAAAAAATAATACTCACAATATAAACAAATAAAAGTAAACATAAAAATAAAGAATAGTGATTTACAAAGTAATCAATCACTTTTGTGCAAAAATATTTATGTATCATAGAAATATAAACCTCAAATAAAAAAACATTTATGACAATGTTAAAAGCATATGTAAAATATGAACGTCTTGAAAATATCCATCAAAAATTTTGTTAAAAAAAGAATTGGTACTTTAATTAAATTTATTTGATCACAGGACCATCAGGAGTCTCTTTAGTTTTAATTTTTATCACCATATGTGATAGGCCAGACATAACAAGTGAGAACTCTTCTTCCGAATAGAAAGTAGCATTAGCCTTGAAAATAAAACTTACCGGCACGCAGTAAGAGCGTAAGGACCTTGAGAAAGTAACTAAATTCTAGTTTTTCTTTTTGATATCTTTCGCTTCGACAAGCAAACCACGTACGATGAAGGTTAACCCTTTTTATGTAACGCTAGAATCGTGAATTCTGTTTTATTCGAAAAATTGCCATCTTACTTAAAGAAATTGCATGCCCCAGAATCTGAAAAACAACTTCGTCCCGGTTTCATAACACTGATCTGGGTTTTCCCAGATTTGGCATGACCATGTTTGACTCTATATGTTTTCTTGTACAATGAAACCTACCAGTATATGATGAGCAATTTCTGATTAGAAGGCCATTGGCGTTTTGTGTATGACGTTCTCCTAAATAAAAACTTTAATAAAACTAAACACAACAGATATAAAATAGGGCTACTTAACATATTTAAAATTCAAATAAAACCATCAGCTCCTTCTTGCAGAAATGAGCTTCTAATCTGGCATTACCTATATGTCTGTTAAATCTAGTGTGTACTTCAACTCTGAATCACCAGAGTTAATCTGTACTAATTTCCACCTCTGATGATGCATTATAAACACCATCTAAAAGACTATCACAGGATTCGATGAAAATCTGGTCATCATATTATGGCATCGTTAAAGCATGTGCCGGCGCTATGAATTTTGTACTGTAGACGTTTTTATTATTCTATAAGTATTATTCGATTAGTATTGTTACAAATCTGTAATGCTGCTTCCTAGCGCGGTTAGTTCAATCACTGAATCAAGATCGTAAAACGGTCTTTCCGGTAGATGCTGATCAGGTGCCGAATCAGTGATCCAAGAGCTTGGCGATCATTTGGCGACTGGGCGATTCACTGGGCAACAAAATTGATAATACTGGAATCTCTCAAAATTTTGGCGATAGAGCCAACAGGAACCGAAATATGCCTGATTGTTCCAAAACTTTCTCTGCCCGGCTCCGGGAACTATAGAAGGCTGGCAATCTAAGCTGAAGACAGTCATGGGAAGAATCGTTGAGAAGTTTAGAATCGGAATAGTTGGATCAGTCCAGCGAAGTGTAAGCATTGATTGGAGCTGAAGCGATTGGTGAATTGAGCTGTGTGTCGAATCCTGGAATTTATTATAGAAGCAGCATCTAGTCGTGTGGGGAGTAGCCAGTCTTATAGTAATGTGTCGGCAGTTGGATACAGCTAAAGCAAGGAGACAGTGGAGAATTGCAGGCTTTTTGACAGACCGTAGAGAATAGCTACATAGATTCTCTCTTTCTGCTGCATTCTGCCTGTACGCTTTGTGTGCTGTGATTGTTGTTAGCTACCGATTACTACTTGCGTGCCTTGGAGGTCGGGAATGTGCACCTGGGATCCCTTTTTTGAATTTTTAATTAGAATTTTAATTATTAATTAAAAACTAACTTTCCCGCCAAAAATTTTTTCGTTTCCCCACAGCCAAATGAGTAAGGCTTCAGTTTTTTTCCCACGCTAACGAGGATAGGCTTAACATATTTTCGGTCGATTATTCAAACGATTCTGTTTATTTTCAAAGTGTTTGATGCATTTAAAATTAAACATTCTTAATTAATCGACCTTTCAGATTCATTCTGAAGTACTTTTGAATTAAAATAAAACAGAATAAAGAAAATTAAACATTTCTAATCTGTTACCCCAACTGGCGTAGAAAATTCAAGCATTTGCGTTACCGTAATTGGCGCTGAAAATTCACACATGCTCATTGTGTTCTGAATGTTGACAACTCTATTTTCAACGGATACGGATTTGGTTTGAATGCTTAACATGTTTCTGACCGATTATTTCAAACGATTCTGTTTATTTTCTTAGAGTTTCATGCATTTAAAACTAAGCATTGTTAATTAATTGATCTGTTCATGATGAGTCTGAGAAAATTTTGTAGAAAACTTCTTGAGAAATTACATAAATTAAAAAAGATATTTTTTAGTGCCCATAAGATTTAAATACGCAGCGACTCTGTTTTCAATACTCATATTTAAAAAAAAAATGCTTCGTTTCTGTAAAAAATGTTCTTATATTAATTGCAATTTAGCCATTTTCATTTTAAATTAAAGCATAAATTCTACGGGTGCTAACAGAAAATTAGAGAGATACATATTACGTTATGGCTGAAGGCTTTTATATTATGAATGAATTATATGGCTATCAAAATTTGAAGCTTTAAAATATTTTGATGAAGAAGCTCTTAAAATAGGAGTTACATAAAATATTTAATTATTAAAATTTTAACTAGCATTAAAATTGGCGGACCGGCTGGTCGCCAAAAGCGGCTAGTTACAAATAAAGTTCTAAAATCGAATAAACTAAATCTAAAATTCAGTTTCGGTAAGATTTTCTAAAACGCTTCGGTTTACTTTCTTAATATTGAAACAAATGAATTCATGATAATTATCGATTTTACATTCAAAAGAATTTTTATGATTAGGCATAATATTATAATTTTTTACATTTAATAATTACAATGATCATGATAATGTTTTCCAAAATTACTTTCTGTAACAATGTATGTATTACAAAAAGAGAGAGAGAGAAAGCGACAAAGAAGGATTGTTAATTTATTTGAAAAATGTTTTATTATGGGACGGGATGCTCTTTAATTGTGACAGAATGTTTGAAATATACTTCATAATTTTAATATCTTCTCTTACATATTAAATCTAACTTTTTTATAGGAAAACCGTGCTTTTGAAGGAAAATTAATTTAAAATTATTCTTTCAATGTCATATTAAGAATTTTCTTGGAAAATAATAATTCCCCAAATATGCATGATGCAATTGAAAAACAATTTCAAAGAGTGCTTTGTAAGAGCTCATGTCAAAACGTAATACTTCAGCAACGAAATATTTAAATACATACTAAGAATTGTACGCATAAAAACGACGCTCGTATTTAAATCTTTATTTTTTAAGTATTTTCACGGTTTGATAGGAAACCAGGTGTGATACGTTTGTTAATAATTCATTATTCTATAACCTAATTAACTCTGTGTAGAAAAAAAAACAATTCAAAAATCCAACATTTTTATTTAGTTTGTATTTTTTCTTTGTAATCATAAGAAAAATTGTTTTCTGTGTCACTAGAGAAAGAGAAAAATTTTATCAATAAGCTTCCTGCAATCGTTTCTCTCCCTTTTCTTTGTTGTATTTTTATCATTATTATTATATGTTTGGCAAAATAACTTCATTATTTTTTTTCGAATAAAATCTAAAATAAACCACTATTGTATTTTCAAATATTTAAAAAATTACTTCGAACATTTATACATTACGTTAATGTACGCAACTAATAAAAACTGGGTAAATTTATTGTAGGAAGCGGAAGTATTTTTTACCAAGCTTATCTTTCTGGGGCTTTAAAAGAAGAAAAACACTTTCTCCTATATCTGTGACGAGCTATAGAAGGATCCGATATCTAATCAATGTGAGTATGAAAGTCTTATCACTTTTATCTTCATGCAATGTGTTCCCTTTTTCTACAAAGATCAGATAAGGTACATCTGAGTCACTAGAAAAGGACCTCGTCAATGACCTTCCCCTTCCACAGATGAGGGTTTTGGTCATCAATTTTTTTTTTTTTTTTTTTGTAATATAACACTATTCGATATTATGTTTTGAGAAAACCTAGTTTAAGTGTGTTCCAAAGTTGTTAAAAAAAACCTTAAAAAGTGAAAATAATGTATTTTTTGTTTTTACGCCCTCGAGTAATGGAGAACAGGACGTCCTATCTGTACGGGGTGTGAAGCAATAGAAAGGAACAAATTTTTAATTTATAATTTTAATAAACGTTTTTAAACAGAAAAATAAATGTCTCCTCTCGGATGATTTTCTAACACACATCGCGCGGCAAGTAAAGAATAAACGACCTTTCATCGTCGAGGGGAAGGACAGAGGGAAGATGCGATAAGCAATCTCGATAAGGAGAAGAGAAAGCGGACCAAAAGCGAAAACACTTTCGACTCTTCAACAATTCTCTATTCGTCTGCCATGTACGCGGACTTTCTGCTGTCTTCACTTACCCACTGGGCGAAAACCCACTTGGCCACCTCCACGCTGGTCGTGGCGGTGTCCGTGGGGTGGATCCTGCACTGGATCATTCACAGACCCCAGCGGAATCTCAAGCTGCCGCCGGGCCCCTGGCTCAATCTACCCTGGCTTGGGTACCTGCCCTTCTTAGGGACAGACTTCGTGAAAGGCTTTGGAAGACTCAGTAAGAAGTATGGACCCGTCTATAGGTAGGTAAAAGCTTTAATTAAATTAAATCAAACAGACTTGAGTTCCGAATAATAACACAATGCTCTGGAATATTGTAATCACTAATTGGTAACAAGAATGAATGTAGATATCCGTTCTTTGGTTCTCAATCATTCAACCTTTAATTGCCAAATCAGGCTAAAACTCACCTTAAAAGATGTGAATGTATTCCTGGAGAAATTCTTTCATAATTTTATTTTATTTTAAATTAAGCAGAAATTCGGTGTTTCTTTTATTTTGATGATAACATTCAAAAATCTTAACATAAAAATTAATTTTCACGCCATCTCAAAGAAAATAAATTAAATAAACTTGGCATAATGCTAATTATAGCGGAAATTTTACCAAAATTTTGGAAACTTGAATAAGATATTTTTATGCGTAATTAGCTGCAATACTTTCACTGTTACAATGAAGTTTAAGTCGTTTTCATTGCTTCTACAAATACGTTTTCTTCCGTTATAGAAAGATTGAGAAAGAAAATTCTATTTATTTTTTTCATATTTTTGGACGAATCGTAATGAATTCCTACTCGCTTTATTTACTGCATCATTTTTTTATGGAATCTTTTACTATGTCCTTCTAAATAGTATGTTCAATGCTTTGAAAGATTTTACCTGACACTATTTTAACTTTTGATCAGTATGTTTAAAATCAAGTATCATGTTTAAATGTGCAAACAAAATACAAGTTGTCGCTCTATTTTAATATTGGAACCAAACTGCAATTTTCAACATACCACGGCGTTGTAGCATAAGCCATCATCGTTCGAAAATAAGATCACTCATATTTCCCTCTGGATGGGCGAAAAAAGGTTCTTTTTGCATTACACTGAACTTGCTTGCATTTATTCTTAATTTTTTTTCTGTGGTTTTTCTGAATTGAAAAAAAAAATATTTTTAATTTCTACTATGTTAACACATTATTATAATGATTTAATTTTAGAATTAGCACACAAATAAACATATTTAATATATTTTCTGGAAGCAATGACGAAGTGCATACTAAGAAACATAATAAAAATTGCGCATGTAAGAAATTAATTTGAGGGAAACCAGACAAATAAATGTCTTCATTAAACAGTCTTCTCTTTTTTCTCTCTTTTTGAATAAATGTTTATTTTATTCACATATCTATCTGCATGACTTCCAAATTATTTAATTAAATATGGTGATATTTATAATTAATTGAATTTAATAAATTCATGAAAACTTGACGTCACAAACTGATAAAAAAGATTACTTGTTTAATAAATGATGATTAATTTTATGAACGCTAAATTTTGGCCTCCAACGCTTCATTCCGAAGAATGGAGCGGAGCCTTTTTAAACAAACCTTTCCTTTCCACATATCACGGGGCAGCCAGGTCCATTCGGAGCTTTTCGTGCTTCGAAGCGCAATGAAGGGATCTCTTCTATCTGGTGCTTGGCGTTTTTAAGTCAAGCGCACATGCCTCATAATATATACCAACTAACAAGTGGAAAAATGTCTCTTTGGTGGTTCAGGCAGTTCTGATGGGAAAAAAAAAAAAATTTAATTTTATTGCGGTTTTTCTTAACTAGCGTGTTTACGTAAATACAGATTGACAGAAAAAAATCCTTTTGATGAATTTCTTCGAAAATTCGATAAATATCTGCATTTTGGGTGGAAAGACACTCTCCAAATTTCACCATCCTAGTTCTGAACTGATTTTCACAGGCTGATAAACATGTTTCTGCATTTTTAAAAAATTTTTTAGTTAAGTTTAAAATGGAAAAATTCATCGAAATCTCAAAATTGGATTTTTTTAATAATTACAATATTTTCTTTTTGTAATTACGAAAAAGTAAAGATAAATAAGATATTTTTATTTTTAAAAAATACAAATATGGCTTTTTATGTGCATAGAAAGGTAAATCGAATGTGCCTTTCAAAAAATTACGTATTCCGATTGTTGACTTCAATGCAAACTTTTATAATTTAGCAATTTTTGTTTTAGGAGCACTAGCCAAACTTCATCTTACCAGCTCCGTGCATTTTCGAGTTATTCTGTTCATTTGGATAATGATAAATGGATGCAAGCACATAATTTCATAATTTTTTTTGTTCCCTTGAGGAACTTATCAAATTTTAAGGGTGGATTTTTAACGGTTGCTATATTTTCTTTTTGCATATGTGGAATATGGAAACGATGAAAATTTAATTGCCTTTGTTTAAACTCGATTTGAAGAACATTGGCAACAACCTTATGCCAGTAAAATTTGTAACTGGTCTGCAAAATGAAAACTGAAAGTAGTATACGATTTTGGTAATAAACGCCACCTTTATTTTAAAATGTCTAATGGCCATTAATATAAAATACGGTGAAAGGAGGCTGGGAGTTCTCTGAATATTTCGAGAAAGAAATGTGCAGAGTGCACATTACAAAGTGAATACAAACATTACAAAGTGCACATTACAGAGTTGGCTGGTGTGAATAGTTTGCCAACATTTTCACTTTTGGCGCTTTTAGTCTCCAACCGTCGAATGCGTGCCTGAGAATTTAGATACCCATCAATGCTCGAATTTTTTGTAAGAATAGTTTCAATTAGTGAGAAAAATTTATTTTCATCGATTAGGCCTATCGATTTTATTCGATGAGCCTAAACTTCATTATTTAATCGAACAAAAACCTTGCGAAGCCTTACAAAAAATTTTTGAAGATAAAAGACATACATTATCAAAAATAAACATTGGACGATCATATATTTATTCATTTATTCAACTTTTTATATTCAATGATTGTTTTGTTCCACTTTTAAGCCGTTCCTTTTATTTTTATGCCGCATAAATGGGCATTTCTTTATAGAAGGTTTACTGGACAAATGCTCTGCGCATTTACTTAACAATTTAACTCACGCGTAAAATATTCGCCATTTCTCTCCTTGGCAACGAGCTATTGAAAACAATATTTTGCACTCACTGGAATATATTTTGAAGCCACAAACCTATAAAACACGGACCAGCTGTGCACTCGAATTAGAAAGATTTCTGAAACCTCATCAAGGTTTATTCGCTAACAGACACATATGAACTCTTAAAATTCAAATCATATGTGCTTTCTTGCCTCGATTTATGAACACATGGTCATTTCTGAGTAAGATGAGTTCTGTAAAAACCTTCAGTTTTCTTAGCAGACTCGTGACCGCCCTGATTACATAACAGCCTCTCTTCTGTTCTATAGGCATCCTCTCCATATTCCAGGCACGTGCGTGGTCATAATATGAATTAGATACATTTCCAAGGCCACCAAAGAAAGTTGTGATTTTTTCTTCCTAACCTTGAGAAGTAGATTCTTATTTGGTTTTCTTGAAAATTTTTTCATCCTGATTTTCTAGTTTTAAGTTGCGAATTTCTATTCATTCCTTCTCTTATACATTAAACTTTGGATTATCGATGGCTCTTTATTCCAGAATGCTGATAAAAAATTTAAACATGAGCACAAATGTTTTATCACAATCCTCCGCCCAATCAAAATAATCGATTTCTTTTGAAGGAAAAGCCCTAAATTTGCAAGCATAGTCATTTATTAAGTCATAATTATACGTACAGGCCTTCTACAATTTATAATAACTTTTCAGAAGCATCTCCATGTTGATTATTTTCGGTCATTTTGCGGATTATCCACGTTTGCCGCATCTCGCAATCGTGAGAGTTTCCTCTAGTGTAATTGTCGTAAAAATTTAATTTCGCATTTTTTAAATCAATTTTAAAAGCTTAGACCATTTTTAGTTCGGAAAAAAAAAGTCATTTTGGGGAATTCTATGAGTATGTTTTTTTCATCTAACGCGAACAAAAATATATCTTCAATAATAACATATAACATATATCCCATGGAAAAGATTTCATTCAAAATTTGATAGAAATCTGCAAATTTGTTGTTACTTAATTTCATCCATCTAGCTTTCTAAGCGTTTCTGAGTTATCGTGTTTACAGATAGACAGACATCGTGCTAAAATGTGTTTTTCTTGATTCAGGAATGTCTTAAACGTGGAGATATGTCAAAATCTCGAATCTGAACTTCTTGACGATTACAGCACCAACTTTATACTTCGTATATGATAAAGTAAAGAAGAAAACAGTTGTGGAAATTGTAAAAAATTTAATTAAATTTAATTGAGATGAATCATGCATTTCGATAAGTTACTTTTATTAACAAAAATGTCATATAGATTGAAAAATCCGCCTTGTGGTCATAACTACCAAGAATGTTCTCCCCTCGAACTTCATTGTATGGTGTGTTCAGGGTAAAGTTTCGTACCTCAGTGCATTTAAAGCCTTTGGCCGGCTGGACTAAAATTTGATAAATTTTTTTTCAATTTGAATATGAAGTCAGTGAATCAAATTTCATTTATGTAGTTTGTTATTTTTGAGAATTACCACATTCAAGAGCAGAGACAGACAGTTAACCCTTAGAAAAATAACGCTACAATGGTTTGATAGATGATGTATGTTCACAAAAGGAAGAGTAACTTATGATTTTATTCCTAACTCAGGAATAAAAATAAGAAGATACCATCCACTGATCATCCAAACTATATAAGGACAGGGGGGATTTCCCGCATATTTCCAAACATTTGGAAGAATACAAGAAAATTAATGATGCATCCGTGAAGGAATCGGCACTGTTTACCTTTATTTAAGGGAATGTATAGAAATCTCAGAAATAAGAACGAATCTAAAAGCAGAAAGTAATGACTTAAGCTCAGTACTAACGGTGCCAGAAAAACTTAAAACACTGAAAGACATGATGGTGATAATTGACAGATTTTTTTTACCGACTGTTTGAAAGTGTTTGGATTGCTGTTGTTGAATTTGGAGAGAAATTGAGAATTTCGAGATTTTCTTTAAGTGATGGCCTGTGCATCATTTTATAATAGAAAGATAGGTACGGAAGATGAGGGGGAAGGCCAATGTTTGAGCACTTTATTGACTAGGGGCCAATTGCCTCGAAAAGGATGTCAGTTTGGTGAATCGGTCAGTGTTAAGAACGAACTATGCTAAAGACAGCAGTCGGCCACAACAAATCCTGTCTATTCTGCTGCGTTCAGTGGTGGCGGGATGGTCACACACGATGGTGGCGGGACACAAGAAGAAGTCAACCCTTAGAGTTTAGTTTAAAATTCATTGCAAAAAAATTTCACTGTTCAGAGCTTTTTTCACAATGTTATCTTCGCATGGAAATTGCTGACCACTCGAGTACTCAGATTCTCATTGCCCTCATATTCGGAGATCAGTTGTGGCATCAGAACGGTAAGAAAAACTTGAATCTCCCAGTTTATTCGACTTCCGGTTATAGTAATACGGTATGGCGCATGTTCAAAATGTAGAAGACCAATAATGTATTTTGAAACCTTTTCTTTCAATTAACTTGCCACAAAATGTGATTCAAACATACAATTTTGACCAAAAATTTTGTAAAATTTGACACAGATCAGAAGACCGTATGGCAGCTTTCATTTCTCAAGACTGCTTTTCAGTCATCACATACAAATGGATAGAACAACATATACTCAACTCACGGGTGGATTTCGTCTAAAATTTGATACAGATACACAAATTTAGTAATAAAACTATGTATCAAATTTTCATTCATCTAATTATTTAAATTTCATGAATTTATGTGTTCATATGAGCAGTGACAATTTCATTTTCCGCCGGTGTATTTCATTCAAAACTTTGACAGAAATCTATAAATTTGGTATGAAAACTGGCAAATTTCATCCGTATAGCTCAGCGTATTTTTGATTAATCGTATTCACAGACATAAGCCCTAAAATGTGCGTTTAAGTCCTAAAATGTTTAAAATGGGTATGGCTCATTAACACTGACGACATGGAATTTTTTGACGATAACAAAATTTTCTCTTTGTGTACTTTCGATACGCGAAAGTAAAAATCTCACTAATGCTGCTGCAGCTTTTTTTTAATCGTTTCTCCATCCCCAATCTATTTTTCTTTTCTTTTCTTTTTTTTTAAACTTTTGGTCTCATTTCATAGGTAACAAATTTTTATACTGTCGGAAAACCTGGACGATATGAAAAAGAGACACAGCATTTTTTTTCCCAAGATTCTTTTGGTATCGAGGAGAGGAGTGTGATGACTTTCTAGGTTGCTCTTCCGGAAATGTAAAAAAAATGTAGAACATTTTTTTCCTATGTCATCAAATGCGTCTTCAACGGTAAACAATACCTGGGAGAACAAAAGGCACAGATTTTATAAATTTTATCGAGACAGAGAGATAAGGAAACGGGAGCACTTAAGAATTACGCAACTCTCCTCCCCCTCCCCCTTTCAGCACGTGTAACGAAAGATAACACCTCCCCGGCGGTTAGAGCCGGGTGGGGTGAGGGTGGGGGTTGTTTACTAACTGCGGTCCTGGAAAGGCGCTCATTCATAAAAGTCAACGACCGAGATGACGCGATCGATTTTTGAATTGGGAGAACTTTGAAGCCTTCGAAAGTGGGTCGGCAAATCGCTTGAGTTTTGCAAACGACTTTCGAAGGAACTTAATTTATGCGAGAAAGTCTATGAATATTCACGAAAGGGACGGGGAGTGATAGCGTCTGACAAGACAACTTCAGGAAAGTTTGACATTGAAATATTGAAGGTCGAACTGTTTTCAGTTAAGCAATTGAAGGAGACACTGAGGTTCAAATCATGAATCAAGCTAGATGAGGAGAAAACATTTGTTGTGTTTTAATCCTGCATGTTTTCACTTCAGTTTTTTGGGGAGGGAAAGGATTTGAACCTTTATTACAGATAATGCACAATTTGATGAACCCAAAGGTTCGGGAAGTGGATTCCTGTGAAGAAGAAGTCATGGCAGATATTTCATGACTTTTGATACATTCAACACATTTAAAAATTTATATATTTATATTCTTAGTAAAAGCTCTAACTCTACCGAATTCATAATCTGTAATGAATTTTTGAATAGTGTGATATCAAATAATTCTAGAGTGTCATTTTTTCCTAGTAGCACACAAAATACTGCACAATATTGCATGATATTAATCACAATATTGTATAATATTGTGGAATATTGATTAATATCGTATAACATCGGATGATTTAGTACAATATTATGCAACAAGCTACGTTACCTGAGTTCTTGTTTATTATAACTTAATTCAAACGTAATTGTAATGCATTAATTGTGCCTGATTATTCCTCTTTAAAACTGGACTGATAGGGAAACAATAGGGAATCTCAAATCTACTAGGGAAGCGTGCTAGATTAAAGAGTATCTACGGTTAAATATAGGTTCTCATTTTAAAAATTCGTAAACATACTGGAGAGCATTGGCTCCCAATCACTGGTCTGCGTGTGCCTCCGGAGCCGTCCGTGAGAAGGCCCGGCTGTACACATAAAAATGTTTCCAAATAAAGAAGCCTTTTGAAAGCGATATTCATTGAAGGAAATGACCTGAACATACCCAGCGATTTTCAGGTGTTAAATTAAAATTCCTTTAAAGTAGTTATTATTAGTATATATGATGGAAACTAGTTTTCATAACTTATACATTTTTAAGTGTGCTAAATGAACTTTCACCAACAATAAAGAACCGCAGAAAAGTAGAGATTTGAATATGTTAATACGTGAATGCACCAAGAAAGTACCAAAAAAAAAATGCTCTTTCTAGCATCCTAATTTTTAAAAATCTTCCAGTGGAAAATCGCCCGAAAGGCTTGTTCCTCCATGTTCGGATCACTCCGATCCCGACATGAAGGTGACAAAACATCCCGGTTGGTTCGAGGATTTTTCTCCGGAAAATGCTTGATCCTTACCTTCATAATTTAAAATTATATATATATATATAATTTTTCCTCTCCTCTCTCCTTTATGATTTCTTCATATTCTTCCATACATCTCTTTCCTGCATTTTATTTTCATTTTATTTCATTAAATTTAACGAATTTAATATTTTAAATAGGTTTGATAAAAATGATGTAATTTTGAGAAAATAATTAATAAATTATATTGATGAAAAATGCTATAAATGCATTATACAATAAATGAATAGCAAATTGTATATACATTGTAGCCTCAAAAAGTGGAAGAAATGGTTATTTTCCGAAATATTGCATTTAGAGATATACTTGCAATTGCAAAGTTTCACTAAATATAGTAAATAACTGTGTAAAAGTTCTTTGCTTCTTAGATGGTTGAAAATTTAAGAAAATTTTACAGCTTATATCGTGTAAATGTGTCAATTAGTAAAATGTTTCGCGTTCATTTATTCATGCATATACACGCAAAGTTTCATGCCTCTAGCTACAAAATTTGTTGAGGTATGCCCATTTTAAAATTTAGAGAGCTTATTACAAGCTTAGGTGGGAAATTAATTACATTCAAATTTCGATAGAAGAATTCATTATATCAAAATTGAGTAATTGAACATTTAAGATATCTTAGGAAAGTAATGGAATGCCAAAAAAAAAAAAAAAATTATTGTGTGCGTGATGATAAGTTTTGCAAGAAAATGATATATTTCAATAGCGAAGAACGTTTTTGAAATATTTATACTGCGTGCAATCTTAATTTTTGCTTGCAAAAACCAAAACAAAAACTGTTTTTTTTTTCTGAGTTTTTAGCATTTTTCTGGAAATTGTATTTACAGAACAGTTTAGAGACTACAAATTACAGGATTCTTACTTCTCTGGGGATGACGAGGCTTCCTGAAAGTGATGCAGAAAACAATAATGAGCCTTAAGATGAATTTCATCACCTTATGGTTTATTTATTTACCTTCATGCTTGTGTGCGAGTAGTCAATTGAGAACTCACCATTCCTCAAGCGATTATGTAGAAAACATTTCAGTATAATTAATGATATCCATATAGCATTTGTGCATTGCCTGGATAAAGATTAACGGCTCATGAGCAAAGTCTAAAGTTTTACAACATCCCTCCTCCTCTTCAGTGGAATCAAACATTTCCCCCCTCAAAAATGTAATTTGGATAGACGAAAGTTGCTTGTATTGAGATAGAAGTATCAATCGTCAAAACGATCATTTTTCAAACAAATAAAAAAAAATCTATTTTTCGTACATTTGTAACAAATTTCTACAAATGTGTGGTATGGCATCTTTAGAAAATATTTGATTGATTCTGTTTTGTATAACACATGTAGAAAGGTGACTAATGTATTCAGATAGTTTTGAATGGGATGAATGTCTTTACTCTTTATCCTTTGAAAGTATTTCTGCAGATGAAGTCGTAGAAAGAAGGTGTTTTTTCTCATCATATATTAACTGTAAGACGATGTTTTGATGCTAAATTCGTTTGTAGGTGGATTGGATTACAAGGATTAGTTGAATTTCCTCTTACAACATCTGATTTGATCCGTATTGACTTTTATATATAGGCCTGCATACATTTTTCTGGGTATAGCATTTATGCTGTAGACGCAACAATCTTTGCCGACGAATTCAAGAAGTTCATTTTGATGTCCCAAGTGATAAACAGAATCGCTTGTTCGTTCATTATTATTAAAAGAATGCAACTTGTCGAAGATGTTCTTTTTGAGCAAGTATTTTGTTTAACGTTTTATTTAACAATTTTTCAACATTTAAAGAAAGTTAAATATATGCATTATTATAAAAATGCATCATGATTTCACCCTTTTAATAACTTTTTGTGATATGTACATGATTCCCGGAAAAGACTCGCATTAACTTGTGGTCATTTAAGTCAATAAATTTGCCTTTGAATATCTCAGAAAGTTTTACATATATAAGAAAGAAACATTGTGTGCTTATGGATGAATGTAAGAAAAACATTTTACCCATTGATATTTTTTCGCTATGAGGGCCTGAATAAAAATTTAATTTTTTAACTTTTTACTCTTAACCTACTCTTACAGAAGCTAAAAAATTTTCGTACATTTATGTCTTTATTTGAGGAAATTTTGCAGTATATGGGTGTATATGTCTAATTACAAAAATGAAGGAAATAAACGTTTGTGCTACTTTTTTGGGACAACCTGTATATGTATTAAAACCTGTACATGTATTATGTAATCTGTATAGCATTTTGATTCATCAGTTGCAGTAGGCTTATTCTTGAATGGATTTTTATGTACTAAACAGGTTGCATTATTCTAATAATCCTTTTTTGTGTTCTCACCCTCTGTATGTGCCCTTATCGGAGGTCTATATCGCCATTCCTTCGGTACAGCATTGCTAGGTGCTCCCGGTCGCTTTGGTCAACAGAGCTGTCGCATTTCCTTTTTTATCAAGGGACTTGACGTATTATTCTAGACTAATTTTTCAGCTACTGAGCCCCGAATTACTTCACCCGAAATACAGTTCATTCATCTTTTTACAGACTGAAGCTCGGTCAGCGCTCCGTCCTCGTCCTCAACGACTTCCCGTCTGTGAAGGAGGCTTTCCTGCAGCGTGCTTTCCTCGGCCGGCCACCCAATCCGCCCAACCATCTGCTCAAGGATGCCACCAGTGAGTCACTTATGCCTATATTTACACACGAAAAGCATTAATTATTGAATGTAGCAGATATGGCTTTCAATCCTGCATCATCACAGGTCTAAGAAATTGATTTCATCTAAGTAATCTCGTTGTATTGACATGAAAATACCAAAATATGTGAAAACACTTAATTACAAGTTTATTGATTTATGTTGTTGAGTCAAAAGTTAGCTTTAAAATGCAAATTCGAGAAATCTTTTTCATCTTTTAAAAATCTAGGCAGTCTTCCACTGTTACTTTTTAAATATTGATTTAATTTTATTACATCATTAATTCAATTTGAAATGTAGTTTAATTTCAAGTAAAAAGAGCATATGATTAAAAAAGAGGTGTTATTAGGGGAAAAAAAGCAATAATCCTTATAATTTGCGCCAATATTAGAGAGTATTTAAAAGATAAGCAAATGCATTCAGAAACAGGTTAAGAAATATAACATAAATATACATAATTATTTTAAGTCGAAAAAATATAAATAAAACGACAAAATCATGCACCGTCTTGAAGGGTGAGTGACAGGCACCCTCTGAGGGTAAAGGGTTAATTATAAAATATTTAAAATCCCAGAGTACTGTTTGATGAAAGAAAAAGAATAATTTAAGAATGATAATAAATGAAACTGATAATAAATGTTTGAATTATTGTGTTTTTATTACTTGCGTATTATTGTATTTACTACGAAGCAGAAATAAACCCATTTTAATTCAAAAACATCTAGACTCGATTCTCAAAATTAAACTTTTTATAATTCAAGTTGTTGAGCCTTGTTGGAGCACGCAATAAATACCTCCCCCTACACGCACCTCAATCCTCTTCTTCCCTACTCGCATTCAGTGAGCGCCTCATCGAAATGATGCGATAAAAATGGACCGATAGGATTTTGACACAAGTTGGATATCCAATTTTCCAATCTATATCATTCTGACCGGATTTTAGTATTGGCGATAAAATTTAAAGTGCATTCAGACCACTGAAATGGTGCGGGATGATCGATGGACGTCAGGCTTAGATCTCCATGTGTCCAAATATAAATAATTGGATTTATGTCTGCCCATCGAACTGTCAATACGATAACTGAAAAAGAGAAGGAGCGATACGGATGAAATGTGGTATATATAGTAAACGTCAAAACCTGATATTTCTATCAAATTTTGAAAGAAAACAGTCCACAGGGACTTTGCGTGTAAACTCTTGTGAGTATGATATCTCAAAAAGCTATGATGTAGTGTATGAAATTTGGGATATGATTGAATTTCTGACAATCTCTTTTTTCGTGTGTGTCGGAAGACAGAAATGAATAAACTTGCAATAAATAAAGCAAGTAAACGGTGTTAAAAGTTCCTACAAAAAGGTGCGCAGGAAACGTATGAATGAATACCTTCAGTAATGAACCCAATTTCTTTAAAGATCACTCTAAACCATTACCCTTCGATATCTAAAACTAAATTTTTGAGCCATAGCACTGAAAAATAACCTCCCCCCCCCCTCCCGCGCTGCTTCGGAATGCTCCGAAATCTTTTACCACTCTGCCCCCTGGCGGCATTTACCCACATTTCGTGAGCCAGTGATCAAATTGTACTTCGAGCTATGCAAAAAGACAGACGAAGCAATTTAGAGGTACATTGGCTCTAAAATTCCTCTAATTAATCACTTCTGATTCGACACCTAACTGCAACCGGCGCTCATTAGGTTCTGCTGACTGTGAAGGGGGAGTGCCGCTTCGCTTGAAGGAAGCAAGCCCCGGCGACAGCCCCTTTTCATCTTGATAGCGATTCGCTGATCGTCGCGAAATGCATCGTCTCACAGTGGTTAAGCATTCAGGGAAAGATAAATGGCGGAACAGTGAACTACTGTAAAATGGAATACGAGAGTTATGAGTGCGAATGCCCCGCCAGGCGTTCTAAAACCAAGCTGAAATCGAATGAATGAAGACCTTTATTGATGTCTTTTTTAAAGGTCAACTTTCAACTTCTGTTTTTTCCAGGTCCCTTTCAAATTTAAAAAATATATATATTCTAGTAATTGGTATCAATGGTTTTGTTATATTAACTCCGAATGCTGAAGATTTGCAAATGATAAGTGAAGCCTTACATAAGTATTTTTGCATATTAATGCTTTTGCTGATCCAATTTTTAAAAAATAGCGTTTTTCAGTCACTTCCTGCTCAATTCTGATAACATCAATTGTCTTTTTCACAAATGTTTGTATCCGGTACATTATTATTTGAAATATTATGCTCTTATGGCCCTATGAGATTAGTTTTCTAACGCGGAAATCTTATTAGATGATGTCTTGAAAGTAGAAAACGTTATCAATTGCATACACAGGAATTCTACTTAATCGAATTACAGTTATCCGAATCGCGTTGAAAAACGGGGGGAAAAACCCCCTCGCTATCAGAATTTTTCCAAGTGAGGACGAATAGACTTTCTAAACAATTGATTTTGTCTCATATTTTATTGCGTATGTCAGTATGCAAAATACCTCTGCACAATAGGTAAATTTACTCAAACACGAAAATTGTAGCTTTTTCCTAATTTTTTGGCAGTAAGCAAACAAACAGACAAAAAAAAAACCCTATAATAATAGTGATTGGCTCTTTTTTCAGAGATTCGTAGGCATCAGTTTCTCACAGTTTCCTTGAAATTTGCATGGAAAATGAAATAACAGAATATGCAAATTTAATTAATCATGGTTTTATGATAATTTATAAATTACATAGCAACTTTATAAAAAAATATATTAAAATTTATGTATCATACTTTAAGTTTAAGGAAATGTGTAACGTCATGATACGTACATGTTCAATGACGCGATACTATTTGAATAACATAAAGACGAATACCAGATACAGTAAGATTTAGAAATGTGGTTCCCAGTGTTCTAATTCTTCGAAAAACTTTCAGACAGCTATCGAATATAAACACTGTCGCCAATTATATTTTTATCTAGACATCAACACTGTTTCCTACCCAAATTCTAAAAATAAAAATGTGGCAGCTGTTGATAGTAAGCAGCAAATTTTGGATAAGGAAGAAGTGATTTTGAGTTTTACTTAAATATATTTTAATTCCTTGGAAGCGTAATGCCTCATCAGTGCATTAATTCTGCAAAAAGTGGAGAGGATATGCTAATTTATATTTGAAGTCAAAATATTTTATAACCGTTAAGTGAAAAACTCGTATCACTTTTATTTTAGATGCAAAAATTAAAACAAGGGTCGCAATTCTTGTTCAAGATTTTGTTTAGTTATATTAAGGTGCCGTTTTTTTAAAGCAACACAAGGGTTAATTTGGGACGGATCTCGTAATTTTGGCCTGCCGACTGATAATGAGGACGACACCTGAGTTGACACCCGCTCTCCGAACTTAGACGTCACACCAGCGGGAGGACGTTTGGTCCCGACGTTTCCTCGGTGGAATTGGTTCCGAGGCTGATACCTTACCACCAGGCCACCGTGGCCCCCCTCTTGTTCAAGAAAACTTCCCACGGGGAAAATGGATGCATCGTAAACCATTCGATAGGGTTCAACATCTTCGTGAAGTTGCAATTATATATATATATATATATATATATATATATATATATATATATATATATATATATATATATATATATATATAAATTAAACAGCGCGGCATCCCAATATGCAGCTTACGATGAAATCGATTTGGCATGGCAAATCGTTTTCCATTCCAAATGAATTTTTGTATCAATACTGAGGAAGAACGAATATTAAGTTGTGTTCCTACATCTAGTAATGAACGTAATAGTATGCCTGCACTAAACATGCTTACACGGGAAGAAGTCAGTAATTTTATTTGAGATCTAGAGCTATCTAAAATATGGCATCGCTAGATAAAAAATGGAATTTAGAATTACGTTTTAGTGGCTTCAAATATCTCATTATCATTTTTATCTTATTTCACAAGGGCAAAGAATCAAGTTTCTTGTTCTAAGGTCAGTGGTTATTGGCGTTTATAAAATAGAAAGTGGTGTCATAATTCACAATGAAGGCAATTAATATATCCATGCAAAGCAAGGCTATATTGCTGCATTGTGAGAGACATCTTCCATCTATTTCAATTTAATAATTTCTCTCCATGTAAGAAACTAATGAATGATGGACGAAACAATGGATGATGAAATATGAAAAAGCGTTGGGATTTTAAAGTCTAGTTCTTCTCACGAGTCTTCAGGCTAGACGCGTATGAAGTGCAACTGATTTTTTATCTCAATGAGAAAATAAATTCAAAAGTAAATAATTTGTAAAAAAAATGCATTTACCAAATTATATTGCTTTTTTTGTATATATATATATACAGGGTGTTGCTGAATTCAACCGACAAACTCAGAGGGGTGATAGTAGGCATCAAGAGGATCAAGAATCACCATACAACATGAGGTCCCAAACGATGTTTAGGGGGTAAAAATCGCAAAAATATAGGGAGTCGGAAAACTGTTGGAAACTGTAAAAAATTAATAAAAAAAATAACAAATGGTGTTTCAAATATGATTTTTTTTAAGTGAAAGCACATTCTTAAAGGCTGTTTTTCATGTAAGTAACATGCCGATTTGATGAACCAGGGGGTCGTAAATTATTGAAAACGAAAAAATAGTTTAGAACCCTTATCTTCAAAAATATTAAAACTTTATGAAAAATAAAAGCTTGAAAATATAAAGAATTTTATACTCTTTAATTTCATATAAGTCTGTTGTATGAAAACTGAGGAGGTTTTAAGATATTCAAGAAAAACTAAAATGTTTGCAGAGAAACATCACTGCAACATCAGCACCGATGTTTAGAGAGTGTATTGCCAAATTCGAAAGGTAAATTTAGAGAAGTGATAGTAAGCATTAAGGAGATGAAAAATTGTCATACAACATAGGGTCGTAGGAGACGTTTATTCTGTGAAAATCGCAAAAACAGACATCGAAGAGACAATTAGCCTGGCGAAGAGAATAGCCCTATGAATGCGAGGATTTGGAACAAGGTAGTCGGGAAGAAGAAGCTTTCTGGTGTGTAAATTTTCCAAGCGTTCGAGGAATATAAAAGCAGCGAGCATTGCAGAATAAATGGTTTGATGAGTATAAAAGCAGCTTGTATTCATTAAAGAGCAGTGCAGAATTGATAGTCCACAAGTTTCATACGAAAACAACATGTTAGATTTCACGAATGACGAATATTCGGATATGCATTTAATTTACGGCCGAGCGGATGGTAATGGACGCCTAGCACAAAGAATATACCAAGAGCAATATCCAAGTAGGCGTTGTCCACACCACAGTAATACACCTTTGCAAATATTGATCGACTATTGCTGGAGACAGGATCCTTCAAAATAACGAGGCCAAATGCAGGGTAAGAACACAGTGTGCGCACACCTGAAACAGAAAACCGAGTTTTGCAGCGCTTTGCCGATACCCATACGATACTTCTCTAAATTTAACTTTCGAATTTTGCAATACCTTCTGTAAACATCGGTGCCGATGTTGCAGCGATGTTTACTGGCAAAAATTTTAGTTTTTCTTGAATATTTTAAAAACTCCTCAATTTTCACACTACAGACTTATATCAAATTAAAGAGTATAAAATTCCTTATATTTTCAAGCCTTTATTTTTCTTAAAGTTTTAATATTTTTTGAAGATAATGGTTCAAAACTACTTTTTCGTTTTCAATAATTTACGCCCCCCGGTTCATCAAATCGGCATGTTACTTACATGAAAAATAGCCTTTAAGAATGTACTTTCACTTTAAAACAATCATATTTGAAACACCATTTATTATTTTTGTTATTAATTTTTTACAGTTTCCAACAGTTTTCCGACTCCCTATATTTTTGCGATTTTCACTCCCTAAACGTCGTCTGGGACCCCATGTTGTATGGTGATTCTTTATCCTCTTGATGCCTATTATCATCCCTCTGAGTCTGTCGGTCGAATTCAGATACACCCTATATATATATATATATATATATATATATATATATATATTCACCTAAACATATGATTTAAAGACAGGATTAAATAAAATCTATAGTTAGCAGTAACGAAAAAAAAAAATTCCTACTTTCAACCTCGTGTATAAAAAGTTAATTTAACATAAAATTTTGTGATGTGGGCAGAATGGACCAGTTTCCAAAGAAATTAAAAACGAATTCCCTGCAAACAGCAGGCCGCTGTGGCCGGATGGTAAGGTTTTGGCTTCGGAAATGAAAAGTGTCAGGTTTGAATGCCGATTTCACCGAAGAACTGTCGTGTAAGTGGGCCTGGTACACGTTAAATTCGGACCAAACGTCCTCCCGCTGGTGTGGTGGGGAAGTTTGGGTAGGGGGCCAGCTCAGGTGTTGTCCTCGTCATCTGACAGCGATTTAGAATTGCGAGGTCCATCCCAAAATAACCCTAGTATTTCTTTAAAATAACGGGACGTTAATAAAACCAAACCAAACTTAAACCCTGCAAACAGCAATGCTGGATTTAAAGAGAGAATTTACACTATTTCTGAAATCTGAATAATAGATATCTTTGTAGCCTCCTCCAACAAGATAGGAAATGAAATTATAATGTTTTTTGTAAGCTTGTGTCTAACGAAATTTGAAGCCAAAGGACTATTAGAAATTATTAACTGATTTGTTTGCACGATATTTCTGAAAATGTACTCTGCTCTAAAAATGTATTGCAGAGTTCATTTGAATTTCTTTTTCCTGAAAGCTGTGGCCAGATCAGCGCTGAACGTAGTAAGAATTTTATTTTCTACAAGATGTTGAGAAAATAGAGAAAAGATAACCATTGCAGTTGTTTCATCATAATTTTTTTCTGACTATTTAGGCAAAATTCAAATTATTTCCTGTTTGGTCTTGATTAAATTAGTTGCAGATTGTATTTCAAAACAAAGAATTTTAATTTTCAAAATTATTTCTAGAAGCTGCGACGAACACAATAAAAATTTTCTCTAAGATATTGAAAAAATAAAGAAAAAGTAACGTGTGTCATTATTTCTTTATAATTTTGACTATCCACTTCTAGGCACAATGGAAGCTACTTCCTTTTGGTCTTGATTAAGTTAGCAAATTGTTTTTAAAATCTGGAAATTTTATTCTCAAAATGAATAAGTTGGTATTGCTTGAACAATAAATATTATAAAGATTAATATCTCCGAAATGTGGATATACGGATGACTCAATTATTTACAACGAATTTTAATAAGCAACTGGCAAAGTCAATCGTATGTATAAAAATAATCACCTTACCGGATTCTGGAGTACATTATTCTCAAAGGAAATAGCTTCATTATTGGCATCAATATCTGTCATGAAGTAAGAAGGTGCATGGATTTGTAACTTCGGAAGGAAGGTTGATTTAAAATGTTCATTGTCACATCATGTTCAACAACCTGAAATGAGTCATTGTGGCTGTTTCTCCGCAATTTATTGTCCTATGTAATCGAATGTCCAGATCAGTTCTGCTCCCAACTAATTCGGACGATTGCAGTTCAGCTGTAAAGAGAAGCAGTTGTCATATAAAAACTTTTAATTAGGAATATGACTATGTTTAAATCATACAAAGAGAGCCAATTAAAAATTGCACCCGTTTTCTCTGCCTGTCTTAAACTGTTAGTTTCACTTTTTGAACTGTTTATTTTTAGTGTTCCAACTAAAATGGTTTTAGCTTCGTCTTATTTGCGTTTCTCAATACTTCATTTTTAAAATCAACTCAAGAAAAAAACAATTTATAATAACAGCAATTAAAAGGTAACAAAATGAATTTTAAAAGTAATACATTAAAATGTATTCTTTTCTACAATACTGATCCATGTAAGAATTTTGAAATTAATAAAAGACATATTTTTATGCATTTGTTCGTCTCATTCTTTATGAAATATCTTGCTCGTTGCTCAGTTAAAAAAAAAATGGCGTCTACAAAGAAAAAAAAACTTTTTGACCCTAATGGGTATAGATTATTGGAGTAACTGATGAGTATCTTCTTAGAAGATGTTGTTATTAGCACCCCCCCCCCCCCGCCGAGGATAGAAGAGCACTACAGAGCATTGATTTTGCCACAGCTCTTGTGGAACCGTTGATCATCTCGATGAAAATCTGTTTAAAATGATAAATCTAGGAACTGCAAGAAAGATGAGATAATGGATGGCCTTCGGGCAACGGGATTCAATCAATGGATGAAGCGACGACTCATTTCGCGCGCGAAACCATCCATTTCCGTGTTTCACTGCCTTTCATTTTATCCCAAAGAGCAGAGTCAGAGGAAGATGGGAAAATAATTGCCGAGAAAAAGTACATGATTAATCTAGGAGCTTAATAAGCTTAACAATGCTACAGTGAAATAGAAATGGCTATTTGAAATAAATATAATATCGCTTATGAATTAATTATTCTGTGAAGTAATTTATGAAAACCATCTATTATAATAGTTCTTATAGCAATTACTTGGGAATATGTGTGAGATATTACAACGTGAAAGCTAGAAGCTTGAGAATTTGAATCTAGCGAAGATTTTTTTTACTAATCAGCATTCTATCTCCACCACGCAGAAGAGAATGTATCAAAATACAGAATTTTGAGGAAAGTAAAAATAGATAAATTAAGAAATATTCTGTTCGGTAATGCAATGAATTGTTTCAGCGCTAACACTGATTCACACATTTTGCGCACAAGAAAGAATACCGATAATAATGAGGTTTTCGTTGTGAAATGGTCAGACAAAATTTTCTATCAACTGCATCTTAATTTTCTTTGTCTATGATAGATTTCAAATAGCATTGCCAGTATCAGACAATAAGTTCCGAGATGATTTTAAGGGGTTCTTTTGATAACAAAGAGCATCAGGAACGATGTTTAAAATAAGAAAAAAGGTTGTTCTTTTTATGCGCTCGAGATGCGGATTTTCTGGAAAATAGCATGCAAGGCATTTTTTTTTTTTGGCAATTTGATTTTTAAGCGATACGGTAATCAATATTAATTCCTGAAAGCTACAGTCATAAAGTTTGAAGGGAAAAACCCCTCAAAAGTCTGTGTAATTTTGAAATCAATGCAAAAGCATTTTTTAATGTGATTTTTAGTCCCTCGAAAAAGAATCAATTTCATATTATTCATTTTATTATTGATTTTACATGAAAAGCATTAAAAATCAACATACAGCAAAAACAAGTTAGAAAGAATATAAAAAAACAAATCGGAGATTGATAAAAAAAAAAACTGAAGAATGAAAAACAAGAAAAAAAATCAGAAAATATCGAAATT
The DNA here is from genome assembly GCF_947563725.1 of Argiope bruennichi. Classification (NCBI taxonomy): domain Eukaryota; kingdom Metazoa; phylum Arthropoda; class Arachnida; order Araneae; family Araneidae; genus Argiope; species Argiope bruennichi. Next base: position 10,065,984 of record NC_079156.1, read on the forward strand.
TAATTATAGCACAAGCGCTATAAATGCAAAATATGTTAGAAATGCTGTGAAAATAAATTAAAAATCAAGGACAAATGGAGATAATGCAGTTAAAACTCTTATTGCTTCACCAGGAAACGAAATCAAAGCGAGCCGTATAAAAATGTAACTTTTACTTCAGATGTATTGGCCAATAAAGCAAAAATATACTGTTTACATCTCGAACATTATGATAGATCAATAGAAGAGAGAATCAAAGATTGAAGAAATCAAAAGCAAAGTATTCATTTCTAAGACTGGAATAAGTATGCAATAATTTTACTGCAAGTTTTTAAAATAATTCATTATTTTCTATTCAGTTAAATCACTTTCGATTTGAACAGGTTTTCCACTCCTCTCTGGATATAATACCTGCAAGTTTCACTTTCTTAAATATCAGCTTTCATCCCAATCAACTTAATCGGCTCACTTAATTCACTTAATCGGCTTTCACCCCAATCAATGGTAAAATGTTCGATTACAAATTAAAATGAGTTCATTTTAAGACAGCGCACACTCTTAAACAGAAATCCGATTACGAATCTATGGCACTCCACTCCTCTAGAGAATACTCTGCAATCAGAGAATATCCTGCAAGCGAGAACAAACAAGTTTGCTTTACATTAAATTTTTTTTCACATGTTTTAAAATACAAAATTACAAAATTCAAAAACTATTCCTATTCAAATTGTAATATTGTGTAGCATTGTCATTTTAATCTCATTTTTTTTGACGCGACTTATTTAAAGGTGAAATGGAAGTAGTCATCATTTGCTCAAATTATTTGCAGTCTAACCGGCATCCTGGCTTAGCGCGTCTTCCCCATGACCTGGGTGTCCCGGGTTCGAGTCCTGGTTTCGGCATGGTTGTTCGTCCTGTGTTCCATCTGTGAAGTAGAAAGAACCCCCTTGTAAAAACGGTTGTGAAAGCTAGTGTGTGAATGTCATCTTCATATGAGCTAGACGTCAGCCCTCTGCCCTCGGGTGCTCAGGGATCTTTCCTTCAGAAGTTACTTCCCTCCCATCCTCTTTCCGTTGTAAAGCGGGCACGACATCATCATTTACGATCTAAGATTGTCTAATATTAAAATTTTTATCAAATTTAAAAATAACTTCTAAACAAATAAAATAAAGTACATATAAAAAGATTAATAATTTATTTTGTCGCTTTGAATTTCTTCCAAGTCGTGTTTTGTCCAGGAGATTTAAAAAATTAGAATGTCCGTTTCACTTCATATAATTATCTTCTACAACATTTGGAAAGTAATCCCCCTTCCTTTTCAATTGTTTATTTATTTTTTTCCTTTCTTTCGGTTCCCCTTTTTGCTTTAGAACCAAGAAAATGAAAAGGGGGAGTTGGTTTCGATTTTTTTTGGTGCAACAGCCATTCTTGCACATACGGAGTGAGAAAGAGCAGAGAGAGAGAAAGACACTCAAATATTTATTTTAATAATAAAAATTAATCCTAAAAGAGAATGATAAAAAAAAGTTAGAAACAATTATTCATATCACTATTTTATTTAACATAATCTGTTAAGAATGATAATAAAATAAAAGCAGTTTTCAAAAATTATATATGTAAATCCACATTATAAAAAATAGCATTAGAAAAGAATTCTTTCTTTTATTCGGTATAATGTTTTGTCTTATTTATTTTTCTTTCTTATGTTAGATTTTTTTCCCAACTCTTCAAAACCTCCGCAAATATTTGGATTCTACTCGATGACTTTAACCTCCGTTCTCTCTTTTTTACAATTTCTTCATCTATCTAATTTTTTAAAAATTAAATGCCTCTTTTGTCTATTCTTATAAACTTGTTTCGTCAGTGAGTTATTTTTCAAACCTATGTGAAAAACAGATTGCTCTTCCCATCCTTTCTCTCTCTTTTGGAAAAAATGGCTATAGAGGTGAAGCCGATTTCGGAAAATAAATGGAAGCGTGTCCTGAGAATGTATTATGGTAAATCATTTCATGCATTCCAGTTTCCAGGAGGTTAATGTAACTAAATTAAACTAAACACAAATTTAACATGCAGAATGTTGATGAATCAAATTATTTTCATAACAAAATATTTTCTCTTCTTTTCATTGTCACCTTTTCTGCTCCTTGCAGGTTTCAGCGTCAGCAACGGCGTCGTCTGGAGAGAGCAGAAAAACTTCGCTTTGCACGTCATGCGAGATCTGGGATTTGGAAAAACGAGAATGGAAGTGCACATCAAGGTAAACGGCTCTTTTACAGCATTTATGATAACAAAGACGATTCACATCAAAATCTAATTTTCTTTCCATTTTTCAGTGCTTGTCAGTCATTAAAATGCTGAAAATCTAGAATAAATTTTGTATTTACATCCGGGGTTCAAATTTTTTTTTTCAGTTTGAAAGAATTTTGTAGAAATTTTGAATTGGGAAAATAAAGTTCCCAGAAAATAATCCATCTTTTAAAAAAAATTAAATAGAAGATATATGTCTTCAGTTTGTCTAATTTCAAAAAGAAAAAATATGGAAGATATATTTTAAAAAGGAAGAAGTGAGAAACGGAAAGAAAAATTCTAACGCATTAAATTTTACCTTTTCTAAGAACAGAAAAATTCATTTAATATTTCAGTTACAAATTCATTAACTTATGCACAGGATTCCCTCTACCCATTTCAAGAATCGAGATTTTAGAATGTGTATCTTATTATTATTTTTTTTTTCTGTAAGAATTATTTGGAATAGGGCTTACGAAAATTTCCTTCTACAGGTTCGAAGACGATTATATTGATCACTATATGTATCTCCATAAGCAAATTTGGCTACATTTTTGACAATTTTTAACAATATGAAAAGAATTAGAAGTCATTTATATAAACTGAATGACTACTTCTAACCAAACAGAATACAATTCCTCTCGGATTTTTTCTGGCTTTTTTTGAATAATCTAAGAATGAATATGCAGTCACCTCTCCTCAGTCCGTCTCTTCCAGCAGTCTAATGTTTCCAAAAGGAAAACGAATCGTAGTCATTGACTTTGGGATGACGTAATTAATAGGTCGCTGCTCAGATTTTGAATTAGATTTTATAACATATATCATAAATAAATATGAATACTTTGTATGATTTTACAGATTTTTTTGCAACACACACACGCTTCTGCTAGTAAATCACAATTTTTTTAAAAACGATCTCCATTAATTCTCCATTTTATTGATTTAATAACTTCAAAATTATTTGCAGATCATTGTAGTTTTCTGTACAGTCTCATTAAAAAGGTTTATTGATTACAAACATTTCAATGCAGGAAGAAATTGCTCATCTGTTGTCCGAGTTAGAAGAATTCGAAGGGCGTCCAGCCAATGTCCGACGGTACTTGGCACCCAGCACATCCAACAATATTTCGGCCCTCATTTTCGGTCGACGATTGGACTACCACGACCCGATGCGAGTGCAGCTGGACGAAGTCATCACGGAGCTAATCCGCTTCTTCAGGCCCACCAGCCTGCATGCCTGGTTCCCCGGCATCAAAACCATCCTCTTCAAACTCAAATTGTTCGACTACGACAAGCTGGAGTACGCCATCAAGCATCTCCTCCAGTTCATAGCGTGAGTCACATCTCATTATTGTTATTAATGCACTTTGGAAGAATGAGGAAGATACAAATGTGAGTCACATCAATAATGAACCACATCTCATATTGTTATTAACGCAAATGTGGATCACATCAATAATGAGTCACATCTCATTATTGTTATTAACGCAAATGTGAATCACATCAATAATGAGTCACATCTTGTTATTGTTATTAATGCAAATGTGAATCACATCAATAATGAGTCACATCCTGCCATTCATATTAATGCTAATGTGAATCACATCTATAATGAGTCACATCTCATCATTGTTATTAATGCACTTTGGAAGAATGAGGAGATGCAAATGCGAATCACATCAATGCAAATGTGAATCAAGAAAGAATGGGGAAAGGAAGCAGAGAAATCAGTGGGAGTTATAACTACTCATCTTTGTCGTAACTAACACAAAATAACGTGTTTTGTGTTTTCTATAATGAGAAACAGATTACGGACTTTAAGTGTCTTTCTTTCCATCGATTAGGTTCAAAATTTGATTTGATTTTGCAATGGTGCTGGCGAGATTCACACTAAATTTCATTTACCTAAATAATTGAATTGCTATTGCATTCACTTCGTCTTTGAATTATTGTATTTACATATTCGTAAATGTGCAGAGACAGACGATCACCAGCTTTGACGAATTTTTTTCAACACATCGATCTACAATTCCAGTGACAAATATAAATGCTTGATTCCATCTTTCTAATTCTTTCCACGCACTGCAACATTCCATCCTCTTCTTCCTTTATTTGTTTATTTTTACTCATTTGTGATTCAAAACTATAGAATATTTAAGATTCTTTTGTGTGTATGTGTGTTTTATTTTTTTCTTCTTTGATTTGTTTGCCATTCCGCCACCAAATTACCTGCGAATACATTGATTTTTGGTTTGTTCCTCTTGCTTGCCCAACTGATTTAAACAATCTAATTTAGACTGACCTTTGTGGTCCAGTCTAAGCAATTTTTAGACTAAAAAAACCCAAACAAACAAAAAATCTTATTTTTAAGTTGTTTAAAAAATTGCTATAATAAATTATATCCAAAAGCAATCTTCTGTGATTCTCCTATTTTGTAATTGTACATCGTCAGAAAAGATTAATTCTTACTTTTTACTTTAAAATAACGTAAAACTATTACTTTTTGTTCAAAAAAAAAACTTTCAAGATATTTAAATATTTAACATAATTAATGATATTTAAATTTAAATATTTGTTCTCTAACTGCAAAACGTTGTGCTTTCTGTTATACCAAACTATAATTTGCCTATATTGTAGTACAAATATTTAATAAAATACAAATTATGATACCAGTCCAACTAAAACAACCCCTTCTGCGTTATTTTTTTCTACTCTAACAGTGAAAAAATAGGAATTTATTAAATTCGGGGAAGAAATATTTTGCTCCCTGATTTTTTCCCCTTTCCCAGCATTCGTTGTTTAGTTAATGGCACATCAGTTTCGTTGTTTAACTTAAAGTTAAGCTGAGAATTTCTTCTCCGTTGACGATGAACTTGTCTAATACACATTCGGCAGATCTCCGGCTGATTTATCCGGCCGGTTTCGATTTTCCGAGTCAACAAAGTCTCCAAGGAGGCCTAATCAGACGATTTCGAGCTTAATGCTGAACTAACATTTAATCAACCTTCCTTGGAAGGGAGAAAAGGCAAACTTTCCCTCTCCATCGAAATGTTGAGGGGGGGGGGGCTTTCGGTGGGATCTCTCTGTGCAGTGTAAAGATAATTTGCATTTCAATTTCAGGTTAGACATTCGGCAAGACCTCCCTTAGAACTTTCCTTGCACGTGCACACCTGAAACATTTATTGCGCGAAAGTCATCTGCATTGGCTTTAACCACTCTTCATTTCTCGTGTTATTTCTTTGACTCCATTTCTTATATACAAATAAAAATCCTTGGAATCGACAAAAAATTCGACATCGAGTTTTATAAAAACGACATCGAGTTTTATTGAAGTATAAAACGAGTTTTATAATTCAAAATCAATAAATTAAATTCAGTGAGCACATGAAATTTTTACTCATTTTCAATTAATTCAACTCGTTTCAAGTTTACAAAAATGGCAGTAAACAGTCGATTTTCACTTACTTCTAGGTGTATTAGAATTTCGGACTTTTAAGCACTTTGAGAACATTAAAATAATGCATCATTCTTAATAACGGTACATTATTTTAATATTTTTAAAATCTAATTTTCTATTAATCGATTCATTTAATTAATTATTGGCTCCATTCGAATGATGCCACCATGGTAATTATCTAGGAAAAAGGATTTCAATGTTTCATAATATTCATAACAATAAATAATATATTAAATATAAAAAAAAGCAAAAAGTAATTAAATTAACATAATTTCATAATAAGTTAGTTACATAATTTCTATTTCTAATATAGTGGTAAAATTGTATTTTTAAAAGCTGTTTTTATTTTTGCTTGTTCCAATATTTCTTAGATGGTTTCCAATATCGCATTTTTAGTAGTTTAATCCAATTTCACCGCATTTTTTTATTGATAGGAAAGAAATAGACGAGCACGAGTCCACTCTAGATTCGAACAACATCCGGGACTACATGGACGGCTTTTTGCTGCAGATGAAGCAACGAGAGTACAGAGATCCCAACACATCCTTCACAAGTAATTCGCTTCTTTTGCATTAATGTTAGAAATATTTTTTATTCGAAAACTATTTGGCAAAATGTTTATCTAAATTTGACCCGGAATCCCAGCATAATAAACTCGTATTCAATGAGAGAACATAAATAACTGACAGTAATGCTTGTTATTTGAATTTTTCTTTAATCTGTAGTCTAATGAGAAATTAATTTATTAATTATAAAGTTTTAAAATTTTGTTAAAAATTACATAATTTCGAAAACTATGCTCATTAATAGTGTAATAATTATTACGATAATGAGAACAGCTTCCGGCACTTCTTTCAGGCCCCTTAATGTTAACTCTATTATCAAAACGATTAAAAAAATCATTCATAAAAGGAGAAGTGAACATAAATTCATAAATAAATTATACATAGAATTGTAAAAATTATTCCCCACATATTGAAATCTTTTATACAGGTGTTAAAGTTCAGCATTTTTCTTTCTGAATATCAATTTTCATTCCGATCATTGTGGGCAGTTCTTTTTCTTTCTTGATCATGCTTCATACAGGGGTTCAATAGATGACAATGAGACGTATTTTTTCAAATCTTACATTCACTGTCAACAACTACAAATTCTCAGTGACATTTGTTGCCCGAAAATAAAAATCGTTCGTGAAAAATGTTGCTGTCCTGCCTTTTCGCAGTCCAGACTGTTTCTAAATTTATCATACAATGCATTGTCAGTCAACAACAAAAAAAAAGTCTAAACATTTTCATTCCCTCTCGCATGTTTTCTATCAAATAAGCCATAATAAGTTAAAATATCCTCTCTTATTAGCACAAATTGCTCGACAAATTTTTTTTTCCAATACTTTGAAGATATTGGGAGCATTTAGAACATCATAGATGTCGTATCATATTTTCCACTAAAGGAATCTGATATTTTAGTGATCTGAATACCTTTAACCACTTGCGGGGGAAGGAAATTCACAGGTGCGCGTGTTAAACCAATCCACTGTAACTCACAGCGAGGTTTCACAAATTATCAGATACTTTATAGAAATAGGAAAAAGATCTAAGATTGTGCAACAACCTTAATTGGTAGATTGCGAACATCAATTTTACTTCTGTGGCAATTGCCTATTGATCTGTGCAGTACGCCTTTGGTGATTCTGTGACAAAAGCATCTGGATGTGCTTGGCATATCCTTCCACTGCAAGAGATTAACTGAAACATTAATCTCTGCGCATTTTTTCTGCAGAGGCGATGTTAAAGGGCAACTCCCCCTCTCTGATTGGAGCCGGCAGCACTACAGTCCGGGCCACGATGGAATGGTCGATGTTGTCCATGGCCGAGTTCCAAGACGTCCAGGCAAGGATACATGCCGAAATCGACGAAGTGATTGGCCGCGAGAGGACCCCGGAATGGGCTGATCACATCAAGATGCCCTTCACAGAAGCGGTGCTTATGGAAATCCAGAGATGGAAGACAGTCGTCCCCATCAACCTCCTGAGATAGTAAGATTTTTTTCACTCTTGTTAGACGCTTTTATTTAATTCAAATTGTTTCAAGTGTGTAAAGATGGAATTTTGTCGTAATTTTACTACCACTCTAGTGATGCTCTAGAATTTTGAAATTTTGTACATTTGGGTGTTTTCATAAGCAATATACGACTTTAATATTTTCAGAATTTAATTATCGTTTTACAAACTGGCTGCTGCTCACGTTATTTTTACTCACATATGAGATTCATATCTGCTATCTAAATAGATTACCCCTTCTCTATGATAGTTAATAGATAGTAAAGAAGGTATCATCTAATAACAATAGAAAGTCTGTATCACAAACGTGAGTCGTCACATTGAAAATATTACTTGAAAAATTTATAAAATTTTGAATCTATGAGTACAATTTTTTTAGATGGCTTCCGTTACAATCGAATGTAATATGATAAATTCTACAATTTTTTGTAAGTCTAATCATGAATTGCTATATTAATGCTTTTAAATAAGGATTATTCTTTATCAGTGGCGTAGTTAACGATGATAAGGAAATAAGGAACCACATAAGGAGGGAGGTTATGAAGACAAAATGTTAATGAATTTATGTTACATTTAATGCTAAATAGGATGAAAGGGTGAACAAACAATGTCATGCCTTAAATGGCCTTTTGTCCTGTTAAATCATTAACGAAAAAAATCGCATGATACCCAAGGCGTGAATTAACCTCCTTACGCCAGTGTTGAAATTATGAAAATTGATATAAAAATATTGGACAATTACAATTTTTATTAATTAAATTACAACTTAACGTATGTATAGAAAAGTAATAACGAAATTATGCTTACTTTCATGTCTCTCATATTTTTGTCACAAAAAATTACTTGCTAATTTTTTTTTTCATTTTAAATAATTTACATTATATCTCTGCCTTTCTCCCTGTCCCCTATAAATTATTCAGTGGAAGATTAATCTAGGTTTATTGGTGGTTGGTAACAGAAAGCTCGACCACGAGTAAAAATTGTTTTTCAAGTATAAGGTAGCACATTTCTGTTTAGGAAAAGGACATATTTCTGTGGTCGATGTGTTTTCACGTCATTTATGGACGCCTACTCTCATGACTAATGTGAACATCTTAATCTGATGTTTTGTTTTATAATAATACAAGATATGTCTCTCTTCTCCCGCAGTACAACTGAGCCTGCGCAAGTGGCTGGCTATGACATCCCAGCCGGCATGACAACCATTGCCAACATCCACGCCATTCATAACGACCCGGACTTCTGGGAACAGCCAGAGCTCTTCAAGCCTGAGCGATTCCTATCTGAAGATGGCAAAGAGGTGGTTAAGCACGAGTGCTGGATTCCTTTCTCTCTTGGTAAGAAACTGTCTTTCCTTTCACGTCGGCTAACGCTTATTACGCGTCTGGCTTAATGTTGGACATTACAAAGTTAAGCTCGACGCTTAATATTCATTTCTGATCACATTCGTCTATTTCTAGCTTTTGAAATATCAAATAAACTTTAAAAATGCCTTTTTGGTCCTTTCCCTTACCCCAGGTAACACAACCTGTTGCATCCAATATTCAACAATATTATACAATACTACGGATATTGATAAATGTCATACAATATTATACAGTATTTGCGTGCTACTATGGACTCGTTCTCCTCAGCAGCATTGTTGCTGATTTATTGAAATTAAACAATAGTTTAAGTTTAGTTTGCATTTCTGCTCGATATCAAGTCGCCCCCTCCCATTTATATGGCTTCTTAAACTGATGACCATATATAGAGCCCTTTTTATTATAACGTTGACCTAGGTTTAAACGATAACCTAGATACCCCGCCGTCATACGGCGCTTTTCCATCAAAAGGAACTGTTATATTTGTAGTCATCCGACTTTAATTAGTATTAAATTACAACAAATGTTTACCTCTAATTTTAAAAATATTGTTAAATTAATGAGTTTCTGAGGTTTAAAACTGTTTGTCAAATAATTGATTTATATTTGATTATTTATGATAAGTTTTGGAAGGGAATGGTATTTGTTTATAGGTAAAGCAGTAGTGGTTTGTCCAATAAACACTGCATGTGCAGTGCTGCAGTAACTGCTGAAATTATTTTTAAAATTTATTTCAACTTTTTAAATTTTATTGGTTATATTTTCATATTGAAAATTCGATAAGCAATGAAAATGCTGTAAATAAATAAAAAGAAGAAGAAAAAAAACGGTAGAAAATGAATCAATAAGTATGAAATGCATAAGTTGGGGCCACTCGAGCACCAACCCTAGAATGCATCCAAATTCGCTGATTACAGAGTAGTAGGAGACGAAAGCTATAGATTTCCCCTCCCCCCATTGCAAATGGCGGTTATTTGGTTTTTCTGTTTACATCGTATGCTCGGCTATCGGCCAACTGTACATTCCATATGCCCCTCAGAGGCTCACTTACTTCAGGCGAGTACGGGTGTCCCAATCCGGAGGTACCAGGGATCTTTTTCTTCTCATGCATTGGATAATGTTTGGGTGGAACCACCCACTCGAATGGGATCTAAAAACTCATACTGATGGGGAAAAAGAATTGGAAACCATGTATATTGTTATGTAGAATGTTGTGGACTCACAGAATGACATAACAACAAAAATTACGGAGTGGGTAGTGACTGTTAGTATGGAATTAAATTCTGCGTAGACAGAAAGGGAGATTATTAATAGATCGTTATCAAGGGCATAGGCTATAAATGTAGGTTCTGAAAAAATAGAACGCTTATCAGTTTAGTAAGTTAAAGGGGAGATAGTATGCGAGTACTTTATCTGAAAGATATCAAGTTAGTAATTGCTGTACTTGATACACAGATAGTTTGAGATAACTGAGTGATTAATAAAGCTTAGATTGAGACTTTTAGACTACGGTTGTAGTAAAAGAATCTTCTTGAGGTGTGTTGCCTTGATGTTGATTATCTATTGCAGAAAGAAAGCCCAAAGTAACAATAATGGGATTAGCAAGAAACAGAATATCTTCTTTAGATATTTGATGCACAGATTGGGGGAATAATTTTTTTTCACTGAGACAGAATTAGTAGGAGTGATTACAGTACTGATCGGTTGATGGAGCGCATGTTCGAGAATTATTAATAAAGTGAAAGTAACATCTAGGAAGTTGAATTTGGAAAACAATGGCCTGATGCACCTACAAATAAAAAGGACACAAAGACCCATGTAGATGGGTAATGTTTAATTTTGTAAAGGGAATTTAAAGGCTATTCTCAACCTCGGTGTGAGGTTCCTGAGTAAAACAATTGTGAAAGTTTTCGGTGGGGAGAGAGCAGGTTAGCTCTAATAGTTCTATGCTTGATAGGTACGGAGAAATTAGTTTGAGAGTTTGGTGTGGAGCATAAGTTGGATAACTAAGGAGATTATGATAACAACTGTTTAGAGTGTTTAGTGTTAGTGTTAATTGTTTAGAGTGTAACTGTTAGTTATTAGGAACATATGGAAAGTAAAAATGGGCTAAGTTATGCAGGACCCAGGTCTCGGTTTTCCAGGATGCAAGGTAAAGGGGAGATGTTGGCGGCCGGGTTTCAACTGACGCTCGTGGCTGGAGGCAGCCGTCGCGAAAATGAAAGCAACTAACAGAGAATTGTTTCGATATAGTATGCTTATGGAGAAAGAGGAGGGTCGTCCACTCCAAAGAGACTATTATAGAAAATTGACTGTCAACGTTGATGAATAGTGAATGAACACACCTGCCTGTCCCACTAACACTATTTATACAGCTTTGTTCTGTGGCAATGGGGTGGCTGACTGTAGGAAAAATGTACTCCCCATATATGCACACTTGACTTTTTTTTGCGTAATTCCTAAGCAAGGCTCATCTTTGATAATTCTTTTTTCTAATCAGACATTATTTGTATCTGGCCTCACTTTCATGCTTTCCTTACATAAACTCATCTGTTTTATTACACAGCCGTTTTCTTCCATTAGAAATAGCTTGTGGAAAATAATATAAGTCAAAACACTCAACTGACTGTGACTAGACATCTGATCCAAATGTTCACGAACACATTTCCCATAAAGCGGAGGTGCCGCATCGTATTGAAACCACATATGGTGCCTGACATGTGGCATAGGGTCAAGTAATCTTGGTAGCATCTCTTGCAAAAAGATGAGATAATATGCAGATGTTAGAGGTGCTGGCAACAAGAAGGCCGCCTACTACACCAGCCCAAACATGCACTGAAAAGCGATGTTGGGCAGCATGTGGTCTCATGCCGTGGGGGATTCTCGTTAGCCCATAGATGCACATTGTAGTGGTTGAACACATCATATAGCGTGAAGTAAGCCTCAGCCGTAAATAAAATGTAGGCTGGAAAATACGCTTCTTGGTGACGTTGTTTGAGACACCACCCTGCAAAGCGCTCACGCGCAGGATAATCTGTAGGAAGCAGTGATGGTGTTCTTTGAAGATGGCATTGGGTGTAAACCTTCAAGTTGCAAAACACGATGAACACTACTCCAAGATTCTCCAACGGCAACAGCGACAGTTCGAATGATGGAACTCGGATTCCTTCGAACGGTATCTAACACATTTTGTCCTATGCCTCTCACTATGCCTATTACCTCGTAATGATCCATATTCACACAAATTTTGATGCAATTAGCAAATTTCCGGTGTCTCGGAGCATCTCTCTGTGGGTATCTTTTGAGTTGCAATCTTTTTGCTGTTCGTGCATTTCCTTCTGTATATCCCTAAATCAGGTGCAATCTACCAGTTTAGGTGCATTCTGCCTCTGCAGACGATGGCAGCTGAAATAACTGCGGCAATGCAGATCTATTTCTCCAATGCTCTTGTGAACAACACCACCTAGCGCCGAACGAAGACGTTTCCGCCTATGAGTTGCTATGCAAATCTAAATCCTTGTGATGTCCCTTACCTCCCTTAAAAGCTTGTCTCAATAATCCTGGAACACCTTGTATATCCGGATTTTATCCTAAAGGAAAAGTTTTGTCTTAGATCTTCTTTTGCTTGCAATCAAAAACTAAATGAAGTCGTTAAATCAGAATTAAACATTCTAAATCTTTGAATTCTATCTGAAGGAAAAAGTGCTCCCACGTGGTTTAACACTCGGAATCTCGATATATCATTGGAACATCCACCAGTAATTTTTAAGAATGAAATGAACGTTGACGCAAAATATGCGTGTAGAAAGAAACTTGATGGGATAAAATTTTAATAACTGAATTGCTGAGGCTAATAAAACATTAGAAAAACAGTTAAATTTGTTTAATGATCAAAATACATTTAAAACTAGAGAAAAACAGATCGGACCTTTTTTCTTTATCGCTGTGCAACAAGCCTGTGATATGGACCATCGATCAAATCACACTGAATCTTTCTCTATTTCTTAATCAATTAACTGTTTCGACTTTTTCGGAAAATGCGTATCTAAATTGCGCCGCAAAAATTTAGCGATGACGAGTATATTGGTCAAATGCAGAGTATATGAAATATGAAATTATCTTCTAATGAAATGACTTTTATTTTTTATTTCAATAATCACATTTATTTATTTAGTTAAACTAACATATATGTTTTGCATATGAACGAAAAGGAACATAAAAAATTTATTTATTATTTTAATTTGCTGTTAGAGAATGGTGTAAAAGGATTCTAATCCCGATTTTTATTACTAGGTGCTCCACTTATTGAATAATCTAAAGCAATTTATGGTTGCCCAATTGCTTCTGAGATGACTAATACAACACAGCGATACATTTAAGAAAAACAATTCATATTATTTGCGTTTTTTTTTTTTTTGATAATAATTATTAATTATCTGTTATTAGTTTCTTTGATTTCGACTTGGGCTCAAAATATATTAAACATCTTGAAATTGACGAATATTTTGATTTTTTTTACTAAAATTGTAATTGAAACTGCAAATGGTCTCTACTTATTTTTCGTAACGAATAAACTCGTCATATCGCAAAATGTTTTACTTTTTCCATGAAGAGTACACTCGTAAAAACAGTTAAGTGGTTAACTAAAATTAGAGAACAGATCATTTTATTTGAGAATAAATGTGAATTATAAGCTTGAATCAAATGGCATCAGCTGAGCCAACGATTCCAGAAGTCTATTTTTACAAGCTCAATGCTTACATGAATTATAAGCATTGCTCGGATTTTTTTTACTTTGATATAAAGGCAATTTTATGCCAAAATAAATGATATTCGTAAGAAGAGGTTTACTATAGTGCAATATTTTCTGTGAAGGCACTTTCATTTTCCATGGATTGAGCACATTCTGATGTGAGCGGTAATCCTTAAAGCTCTTATTTACGCCTCTTCAATCCTGTCGGAGCAGACGCGGAATCGGGGCGATAAAAGAATCAAACTGTCAAAAGAACGACCCGCCACATTTATTCCAACACATAAATTTTAATATTTATAAAGCTTTTCCGCTAGGGGGTGGGGCAGTTGAGGCATCATATATTTACGCGCATATAGGAAATGCACGGCCGACGTGTTGAAGAAAAGATTCGATTCGAAACAGGGATTTCGATTTTCTTATTATAGGCGGGGGAAAGATTTCGAAGATGATCCGAGAATTCTTCTTCATAATGGTCAACGAATTGCGAATATTGCATCCAAATAAAGAAGATCGAGGAATGGGTTAATTTTTTTCAGGAATAGAAATGAAATAATCAGATTTCTTGAAGACGCGGAAAGCTCACGCTTCAAATTAAAAATCTAACCTGAGCCAAATGATCGAGGTCTAAGAATTAATGAATGATTTCTTTTAAAAAGTGGTAAAAAGTGGTTTCTTTAATATAGTGGGTTTATTTTGATAATAAGATGTACTGACAATAGAAGTTAAATTATTGTATTCTCTCTGATATTTTTATATCTTCTTTTCTATCACTTTTCTTACCTCGATGAGGAGTGTGGGGGGTAGGGGGGATATCTTGTCCTCAGTGACTCATTTCGAATTTGATTCAATATGAAAATGAATCATTCTGGATCGTATTCCCTTCCATAAGTGAAAATAACTGCGTATGCCAATAAGCTCTGCTGAACTAGTAAATAATTTCTTAAGGAAATTTTCGAATGTAAAAAACAGGCATCATAATTTTATTAAATTTTATCTATAAATCTGTACAATAATAGATTCTGAGTTTTTCCACCAAAGTAATCGGTCACAGGTGAATTTTGAGGCTCCTTATTAATAAGTATGAGCAATTAGGAATTTAAAACTCTAATATACGAAATTTTTACTAAACATTTTTTTTTCATCTTTACTAGACCACAATGATACTCATAGTAGGTCGCGAGTTTGCTACATTTGCTCGACACATTGGGTAAAATCAAAACACATTTGGGTTTGAATTTAATAGTCATGTTAATTTTAAAACAAACTTACACTGAGAATTTATTAATATTGTATGTAAATGCTTATTTATTATCTTATATATACTTACAAATTAAATTTTATATAGAATTTAAAGAAACTTTGAATAACTGTATACTATTTATAACAAAAGTTTATAATGATTTTTCTTTAGGTGTTAATATTTAACATTACATTAAATAATACTAGCCGAATTCGGCGCCAAGCTGTTCGCCAACCACATTGATAACACTCATTTAGTAATGTTACCCAACTTTGATGCGCTTCATTTTATAATACCAAATGAAAATATTATTTTAAATAACATGGAACAACTATAAGTGGAGCACATTGATTCGTTTTCTATATAAACAAAGTGACGAAATTAATTGCTGAAATCGGTCCAGTTTTTGAAGCTGGGAATGTAACTCTTTTTTTTTTTATTTTTTTTTTTTTTATTCGCGATCTCACCAGAAAAAGGGATAGAGATTGTGAGAACGAGAAGGACATTGATGGCATATCTAAGGATCATGAGAGTTTATATGAAATATAAAACTGCGAAATCGAGTACGTGTTTGTGGATGGGGGACTTGTCGATTACTTCAGATTCAAAGAATTATCTAGCTAGTTTTTTACAGTAATAACTTTCGAATAACATTAATATATTCGACAATAAATCCTTTAAATGTAATTAATTTAAGATTAATTAGAATTATTAAATTGTTTATGCTTTTCAAACTTCACCGCCCATAGGGCGATATAGTATTCTCTAATGATATATCTTTTATATATATATATCTGTGGTGTATCTTTTTTCCTTATGAGAGGTTTCCTCATTTTTTAACATATTTTTTTTAGGTAAGAGAGCTTGTCCAGGAGAAACCTTGGCCAATGTGGAGCTATTTTTGTATTTTACGAGTTTGTTGCAAAAATTTCATATCGTGTTTCCGGAAGGAAAAAGGCACAACTTCCAAGGTCGGGTGGGCGCAACTTTTGAGCCCCTGCCCTACGAACTGTGCATGATACCCAGGAAATAATTATGCTCTTTTAATATTTTTGTTTTACTACACTTTCAAAATTTATGCGTGAAATTATTTCCTCATTTCAGTGTGCTGTATTTTTTAAAATTGCAGAATGAGTTGCAATATATAATTTTTTTTTCATTTCTTTGTACATAAATTTGCTTTTAATGTATATCCATTAAAGAACGACATCATAAATGTATCCATTGTGTTTATAATACATATTTGATGTTATTAGTATAATCAGAACTAATTGATTATTTTATTTAATAAAGTCTGTAGAGTTTAGAAAATTGTATTTTAAGAAAAATACTGTAATACAACAGCTATTTTTACAGACAAATAATGGATATTGGTGGAAAAGATTACCTGAATTGTTAAATAATTTTAAAAAAAACTTTATGTGGTTCAATGTGACTGAAATGCATGCATCTTTCGACATAATCGGATGAGAGTGTAAAAGGTGATTTTTTTTTCTTTTACAAAATGGCATATTTTCTAAATCTTTTCCATCTTATTTTATCTAAGTATTGAATTTGTGAATGATTTTAAAAGTAAACTTCATTTACAAATTTTCAAATCCCAAGCAAAATTTTGTAACCGATCCCTCATGTCCGTCTCAGTTATAGTTTTATTTTTTAAAAATTATCTAAAACCTTTATCTTAAACTTTAATCATCTTTAAGTTTTAAAAACACCTTTTTCTTTTATTTTACACCCATTATAAATTGATCCAAAATACATTTTTTTTACCGGGATCATTTTACATTATTAATTCATGTTTAAATAAATCAATATGAAAATTTGTTCACTCTTTCTTCGGCGTCACTTCTGAATAATGGTCTTCTGCAATTTCTCAACATAATGAATGTATTATCGCATGCAAAACTTTTTCAATTTCTGTTATTGAGTATTAATAGCCTTCAGACTGAAACCTGCGGAATTAAAGAGTTCATTTCTAGATATTCATACGAAACGAAGAACCATTCTTCATTTATTGTAATTTCGTTTTATATTTATGGGGAATAAAAGTTTGAAAATAAAGCAAAGTGAAAATCAAAATTTTTATTCGGCAGTTATATAACTTAAATGTACGGATTGTTCTCACATTTTTGAACGCTTTAAAAAAACCATATGTAATCACTAGTTTTCTGAATAGTCTGAATTTCTTAGTTGTCATTTCAATGAGTTATGTTCATCAGTTATTTTATTCTTATAATGCAATGCTTAAAATTTCATTTGATTACTAATTCTTATTAAGCTGTAAAGTCATCAGTCACTCTTGTATTGTCTTTTCTATGTGTGAAGTATTTTTTATAAAGACTGTGTTCTTCATGTATTTTAATAAAGATATTTTGATCGAAATCTCAATTGCTATTGGAGTATTTTATCCATAACACATATTGGGTGCTTCTTAAAAAATGCTTTCATTTCTAGACGTTGGAAATAAAGTTTCGTTTTTTATTTCATATTTATGGTACTTATTTTTATATTGTTGTACCAAGAGCTCCCAAACTTTTAAACTTTGCGATCCATTTTTTACAAACCAAATCTACAATGACTCACTTCATATTCAGGACACTGAATTCTTTTTTCTTTAGAGATTAACATTATACATAATTTCCGAAAAGCCTGACATGGAACTTTTATAAAGGAAATAAAAAAGAAAGAGAATATGATTTTCCAAAAAATGTTTTTAAAAGTATTTGTGTAATTTAAATGTCCTCGCAATAGATTTTTAAAATTGTATAAAATAAGTATACATGCAGAAATTTATTGCTACTCACAATTTGGGAAGTCCGCGTTTGAATATTTTATTTGCTGTTTGCTGTAATTTTCCTTTTTTTTCCTTTTAATGGTAGAAACGTAATCATAGATTGGCTACTCCTACCCGCCGAAGCCACAAGGAAAAAACGTAAATGATCTGACCGCCGCAACAGCAACACTGGCGGGAACTGTGGTTTAGTTCTAACGGCATTCACCGGCTACGGTACAACTCTTCCACAAGGAAGTAAGCCCCATCATCGATTGGTGGTAGCCAACCCCTGCCTTTTCATATATCCACAAGGGTGGCGAGAACCAACCACCATGTCGGAAGCTTCTCATCCTCAATTGCGAGGTGCCCCCACCCCGTGTGACATGGTAGAAACGTAAAAAAATTAAGTGCACATATGTAATGAAATATATAGATTGGGTTTATTAAGAGAAGTGTTCTCCTATCGATTTCTTCTGTACCTCCACAATACGAGTCGTTCTATGTCGTGTCTTGAGAAAATCAATTGTGGATTTCCGTTCATTTTTCTGACTTTCCATCGCGTTCGCATGCAGTGAACCAATAGACAATCAACCAATAGATATAACATTTGTTACATAGATACATTTCTCATTATAGCGTAACCCTATAGTATTCAATATTTCAAAGAATTATGCTGGGCTGGCATCTACTTGTTTCTGTTTTGGCTGAGTGAATTAAAAAATACAAGCTGTCCCAAGAACATTGACCTTGGTTTTTATTTTTTATTGGTCGTAGAAGTATAATGTAAATTACAAAGTTACATAAAAAGAGTTGCAGAATTTTATAAAATCAATAAAAAATTCTTATGGAAATAAATTTAAAGAAATAGAAAATTGAAATTTTTATGCTGTTCCCTTATCAATTTCTCAGTATACCAATAAGGTTGTGTACGATATTTCAGCATTTCATCACAAAAAGCCGAAGAAATATGAAATTAAATAAATGCTGAAATTGTATTACGTGCTGATGATCTTAATGATTTACATCATAAGATAATCATAATGTCTTGTAAAATTTTCATCCTAAATCCCTAAAACATGACTGGCGCATTTTTTTTTTGAATATCACATAATTAAAGAAAAAAAAATACCATTAAACTGCAACAAAATAGCAAAACTTCGGGGTTTTTTTATTCATTATATATTTTGTAATATTATGAAATGGCTTATGACATCCTCCTGCTTTCAAAGAATATAGCAGGAAGTATGGCATTTAATATCCATATCGAGCCATCTATTCATCTTGTTTGTAAAGCAATGGTGGTTTATCACACTATTGTGAATGCAACAGACAAAGAGGAGAAAGGGCTCTCAGCGCATTGCGAAAGATCGCTCTCTCGGCCTGTTTGAGGCATTCGAGTTATATTTCATTTCAAGACAAACATGCTGATGACACATTCAACTGTTCAAATACTTCGACTGCACAACATTTGCCTTTTCATCCCGACGTACCTGACTGGAACAAGAGGCCGTCTTTTGTGGAACCCCTGAAAGGCCTTTCACGTTTAAAGGGAACTTGATGCGAGGTCAATGATTCCAATAGGGAGAGTCCATGAATGAATTCAGAGCCATCACTACTCCCTGGCGAGAAGAGGGCTTGTCTTTCAATGACATTCCAGATTTATGTAGATGACGAAAACGTTGCGGTTTCTGTTGGCGAGGCTTTGTTTCATTTCGTTAAAATGGCTAGTTTTATTAAACATTTAACATTTAACAAAAGAAAGGCGACGTGTGTTCCAAAGATGGGTTCGTAAGCGACCGCATTTAATGAGAAATTAGATTCATTGTATAAATATTCCAATTTAACCCTTAACTGGGGATGTGAAAATTTAGTACGACCGCATTTCTTTTACACTCAAATTAAATTTTCCAATGAAAGTATTAGTATGCAAATTAGCCAATATATTGGGGGGGGGGCATAATTATCAGACGTTTCTTTGACTCGCTGTATTTTAATAAAAATTTACAATATTTTATAAATTTATGAACGAAAATATTCTTTTAGATTATAAAATGCGTGTCGATAAGGTATTCGTTAGTATTCGTCATATTATACTGTACCATTTTGAGAAAGAATGAAAGGCAGCGCAGTCATTCCTCGATCTCAACGAGCTAACGGTGAGGCCACAATCGGCGAAAGTTAATGTAGGGAATGGTTTGCCCGTTTCAAATCTGGCATCAGTAGCTTAGAAGATAAGCCAGTAAGAGGTCGACCATTGGATTTCGACGACAGGCACTTTTGGTAGCCGTGGAAGGAGACAAAAGCTTGACAACTCGGATGCTGGCCGACAATTTCGATGTGGATCATTTAACCATCGTTCGGTTATTGAAGCAGTTATTGAAATATATGGCGATTATGCTCGGCATTAATCATTTAAAAATTTTACTGTTGAATTTTTGTTTCTTTTTTCATAATAAATAGTGTTCGAGAACGCCTGATAATGATGCACCAACCCACTATTCTGCAGATATTTTTCTTGGTATATAAATATGTTTTAGAAATTTTACAAAATATATTATCATTGAAAAAAGTAATTGCTTTGAACATACATTTCCTTCCCAAATTTCATGTTACAACAAATAATTAACTTGAAAAAACATATTACTTTTTGCTTTTCAGATCATATTTATTTTTCCAGTATACAAAGGTATATAGAAAACAATATAATGGAAAATTCATTAATTATATGAAAAATAAAAAATAAAAATTGACAATGGGTAAAATTGCCCTTTTTTTTTAACGCATCATTTCCACGCAAAAATTTGTGAACATTTGTAGCACGGTTTTCAAAGGCCTTTTATCCACAAAGATTAAGTCCTAGCATAAAAATCAGCCTGTAAATTCTGTAAATATTTCTTTTGGTATATTAATATATTTTAGAAATGTTTCAAAATTCATTATAACTAGAAAAATTAATTATATGTGAATATACATATCAGAATCAGTCTAAGGCGAACTTTCACCAAAAAAAAATCTTCGGTACAATTATCCTCATCACTAAAATCTCTTTTTGCTTCATTAAAAGATCTCTGGAGTCTTGCTTCATAAGGGAATCAGTAGGATCGATGATATTTCGATGACCAAGTGTTAGAGCCATCTGCTAAGTTTTTTATTATACTGGAACGCTAAACGGTCTCAGAGACATCGATCGAGTGAATAAATAGCTGAAAGATTTTAAAAAGCATCTGCTGAAAGTGGTTGAAGAAGTGCATGTGTAGTGAAGGTTACGAAACAAGAAGCTATGGGGTCAATTCATTCGATTGAGCTAAAAATAAAATAAGAGTAACCGAAAAAATAGACGAAAAGAAATAAAGTTTCCAAAGTCTAGAAGACTGAAAATCTCTGAAGAGAATGCCTCTGCAACTTGAAATACATTACAAAATCCACACTCGTTTTCATTACGTGATTTCAAAGCTTAATCTAAATTTAAGCCCGTATATCAAATTTCAACATTCTAGAATAACAGCAAATAAGCAGTTTCCTGAATTAGGGAAAAAATATCATTAGAAATTAAAAACATACGCAATTTTGTGTTTCTAATTCTAAAATAGAAGTATGGATTTTTCTTTTCATATTGTCATTGATAACACACTTATTAAAATTAAATTTATTTTCTTACGATAATACGTATCAGTCTTCTTGTAATTTTCTTATACTTTGGATTTAAAAATAACTTTTTATATGTAATATAATTCTTCAAAAATGATGTTTGAACTTTCTCAAGTAACAGAATGTGACGGAGAAGACCATTTTATATGATCATGAAGAATTTCAGCGCAAATCCCATACGGTTTCTTAATAGCATTTTGTTGCCATAGTTACTATAAGATACTTCGCCCCTGACTAGGGATTGCAATACCGGTACACCGGGATACCGAATAACGGTATTTTGAGCCATTTTACAATTTCGTAATACCGGTAATCACAAGTTTAAATTCCGGTTTTTCGATATTTACTAGAAATTTTTTAAATTGTCTCCACTATATGTTCAGGGATCGCCAACATAGCAAAATAGTATACGTTTTTGTTTTTATGTCTCCCTAACTGGCGAAATTAATAAGCTAATTAATGGCTTAATTAATTGCTTAAATCTAAATTAGCGAAACATGGATTATCCCTGAAAGAAGATATTGTATCCATAACGACTAATGGAGCAACAGTTATGAAAAAAGTTGGAAAGTTGATTGGTGCAAATCAGCAATTATGCTATGCTCATGGAATTCAATTAGGAGTAATAGATGTATTATACCAAAAAAATAAAGAACAGAAGAATCCAAATATTGTGGATATAGAAACTTAGCATTCCGACATTGAAGAGAGTGAGAGTGATATTGACAATGAAGATAATGACAATGTAATTGTGGAAGTTGATATTGCTAATGAGCATGAAATATTAACCTATCAAGAATTGCTTCCTATAATTTATAAAGTTCGAAAAATTGTTAAGATATTTAAACTTTCCCCTACAAAAAATGCCATATTACAAAAATATATGCTAACTGAAAATAAAACAGAATATATGTTAATAATTGATTCTAAGACACGTTGGAACAGTTTACTCCTAATGATGGAACGGTTTTTGAAATTTAGAAATCCAATCCAAAAAGCAATAATCAACTTAAGCCTGCAAATTAATTTTTCAGACAGTGAATTCGACTTAATATCCAGAACTATATCAGCTCTACTTCCAATAAAACTGACTATAGAGGCATTATGTCGGAGAGATTTTAATTTATTAATAGCTAATGCAACAATAAATTTCATGTTGCAATCATGAAAGAACAGCACACATCATTATCTGAAGAATTATATATTACATTAAAAAATCGCACAGAAGAACGGCATACTGAAATAGAAAATGTCTTATGGTATTTACATAATTATAATGATTTTAAAAATGAAAATGAAAAAGAAGAAAAGAAAATAATTCATTCAAATCTGATTATGTTTATAGTAAATTTTTTTACAATTTTTTACCCACAAACCTATCCACAGTCAGAAGAATTCGGTTCAGTTATCGAAGATCAGGATGACACTAATGTCGATAGTGAAAAAGAATTGTCTCTTGAACAAAAATTAGAATTAGCGATAAATAAAAAAAAATTCAACGAACCAAAATACAATACAGAAATCAGCTATATCCAAAACCATCCGACGAGGAATCGATTTATTTGAAGATGAGGGATTTAGAGGTAAATACTTGGAAAAAGTATATCGCGTATTTCAAACAGTATCACCAACTCGCGTAGATGCCGAAAGAGCGTTTTCGACAGCTGGTAATTTTTACACAAAATTACTTTTCAGCTTTAATGACAGTACAATTGATGCATCATGTTTTTTAAGATGACATTACAAAAATTCGTAATAGTACCACAGACTGAATAGTGATATTTACACTTTTTTTGTGATTTAAATAAATAAGTTGTTCCTTTATTTTTTTTTGTGATTCTTTATATACTTTTACAATTTATAAGTTAAATATTATTTTACACTCTCTTTTTACACTCGCTTATAAAATTGGCAAATAAAACGAAGATATGCCCGTGTTTTCTTTCTTTTTCGAAAATTTCTAATACCGGTATTAAAACCGGTATCCTGGTATTAAGATCTAAAAAATACCGAATACCGGTATTGAAATTTTGGTCCGGTATTGCAATCCCTACCCCTGACCAATGAAGAGAGCTGATCGCTCATAGCGGTTAGCTGGTTTGCAGGAAATATTGATAGTGTTTAATTTCAACTAAAGCTCTTAGGCATGACTTGATGTTTGTGATTTCCATAGTAAAAAAAAAGCATGAAATTGTTATTTTAGTAGTTTTGCATCTGTTCTGTTTACTGTTTACATGAACCCTCTAAAGCAATCAAGTCCCATAGTATCATAGTGCTATTGAAAAAAAAGGAATAGTCTCGATAATCTGTTGGGTTGGCAACTAAGTGATTGCAGACATTAAATCGGAAAGAAATTCGGAAGTTTTGCTTGAAAGTATAACTTTTCCAAATGAGGCATTGTTCATTTTTATGGATGATTTTTAGCTTGTCATAATTCCCTGTTCCTCAAAAAACTAAATTAATGAGATTTTTACATCATCAGCATCATTAAAACTGTTGCCATTTAAAGAGTTTCGCGAAAGATTGAACGGAATAAAAAGGAGATTTCAAAGTTCAAAGTCAGAGCTATATGGTGGATGTGACAATATATCCCAACCTATCTTCAAAAACGTTTAGTTAGTGACTAAATATGTGTAGGATTTACATTATCATGTTGCAACACAGCACCCTTATCATTTGCCAATTCTACCCGCTTTTCTTGAATTGCTTCACTCCATTGAGCAAGATGTTGAACGAAGACGTTTGAATGAACCATTTGGTATCTTGGTAAAAGCTGCAAGGCCAGAATTCCTTTATAATCTCATCAAACTGATATCAAATTGCTCTCTGTTAAATGATGTAGAATTTCTGTAGTGTGCTTATTTCAAATAAATCAATAATCGTATTAGTAGTACTCTCAGATTCTCACGTTGTCTGGACTGGTTTATCCAGGATCTGTACCAGTGAACTATCCATTTTTCATCACCGGGAAACAGTCTTTTCAGAAACGGGTCAATTTCGTTGCGTATCAGAAGAGATTCGTAGATGTTATTGCATTGCCTCAATCGAATTTCCTTATGCTGACGAATGGACTTATACCTTCCTTATACGACGAATGGAATACCTTATACATGAAACAACTTTCATAACATAGTCAAAGTGTTTTCAATTTTTTTTAATGCATGAGTACAATAGAGGGAGTTTGTCTGCAATTTCATATGCTATGGCAGTTTGAATCGATAATGATCTTGATATGGCCCTCGTTAACTTTAACTGTACGGCCAAGATTATGGCGCATTTTGGAGAAAAAAATCATTCGAACGAAATTTGGCAAATCGATTTTGACACTGCCTTTCTTATAGGGTTTCATTCCCATAAAAGGCAGTTAATTTATCATATGCCTTGCGACACATTCTGGCTATTCCAGATATAATAATAAAATAAAATATGCCTGTCTTTGTTCTTCAGTTTTTAAATTGAAATTAAATATCTAATAAATACAATTTTCTTACTAATTAAACTGGAAAAAACAGCAAGTAAGCAGTATAGATTAGATGTTTTGAACACTCTGACAAAAAAATGTGCTAAAATTAACTTTCGGCAAAATCCGCCATCATTTCGTTGCCAGACTCTAATCGAAAATGACACAACTGTGTTAAGCGTCCTTCCTTACATGAACTGGGCAGAATTTTGCTTACGTTTCTTTCAACGGCAGGAAGTAATTCCTCCTGTTGTTAAATAAGACAATGAAAACGGTTTGAATTTCAAATCAGTAATAAAAAATATTGTTAGAATTTATTCAAAAAAAAATATTTATAAAAAATCTATAAAATTCAACAAAAACTGTAAAATGAAATTTTTTGGAATTTTAAACTGGTGTCAAAATATTTTTGTATAATAATAATTATCAAAGAAATTGTAAACAAATTACCAAAATCTCATTTAATTTTTAATTAATTTTACAATTAAAATTTCGAACAATCGCTCCCAAGTGCACATTCCTACTTTCCAAACTACATTTGTGTCAAATTTCATAAATCTATGTCAAGGGATGAGACATGTAAAGCATCTACAGACCACAATACGATCTCCCTGTATACTTGTGTCTTCTAGAAAGTTTAAATAACACTACACAAATAAAACTGCTTTGAGTTTGGAGTTTCATTCCTTGAATTTTATTTTTAACCAAACCATATCAACTAAAGCTAAAACAATTTTTCAATGCCAAATGGAAAAATCAGAGCAGCTTTATTATTCTTTATAATGTACAATTACAAATGTTATATGGGCCGGGATAGTCTGATTGGTAGGGCATTGGATTCGCCTCCCATGGGTTGTGAGCATGAACCCCGCCGGCCGGAAACTCTCCGTGCACATGGCGGCTGGTGCGTGCACGCATAACTTCGTCGTAGCCGCAAAGTCCTCCAAGTCATTAGCACTGGAGGCACTGGATCAGAGGTGACCAATTTCTGATTCAGGTCTAAATTACTATCTGAGAATGGAAGTCGTTGCCGGGAAAAGGGCTGTGACGCATGAGCAGCTAAGACCTACTCTCAACCCTAGATGGCGCTACTGAAGCAAGACGCTAAAACTGGGCTTAAAATTGCTGACTTCGTCAGCGGCTTGTTTATGACAAGTGCCATAATCAACAACAACAAATACTATGGAAGTTATACATTATTTTCAACTAACATTTTGTAAATTTTCATATTTTCTTCTCCATTCTGTGGACAAAAGAACTGCCTAAGAACTTGGATTACCAAAGAAAGCACCGTATGACATTCCATAATAAGAAAGAAAAAAAAATGGAACTCCATAACTGGCTTTGAAGCAGTTGTTTGTTTAGAAAGTGTTATAAAAAATGAAACTTTTCTTATTTTAGAGAGAATTTTTGATAAATAAATCTTCATTTAAAACGGTTCAAATAAAATGGTTGAAGGCTCGTCTCTTATTTCTAATGTGCATTTATAATCGGAAGAATTTGAAAAGAAGGAGAAAGAAAAATATTCGGATGTAACAACGAACTTAATTCTAAAACCTACCGATTCTTCCACTTTAAATACTTACTTTCACAAATAATAATAATAATAATAATAATAATATTTTTACCATTTTAGGCATTTACCATCAAATTTTAGATAATTATTGATTATTTAAGATACTTCGAAACACAATAAACCTTTTTTTTTCAACTGTGTTGATATTTATTATGCATTTAAGTAATCAGGCAGCACAAAATTGATTACAGAAATTATGGTGATTCTTAAAATCTAATTTATTTGTAGATTCTCGTGCAGCTCACTGCTGCTGAAAATCATATAGCTTATTTTAATAGAATACGAATTTTCTCCAAGTAAAAAGAAAAATTAGCACTAATAAACATTTTTACTTAAACTTTTAGAGGTCCATATCGTCTTTATATCGCTCCCTTTTGCTTCACTATATTTATTATAACTAATTTTAGTATATATTAGACTCATTTTAAAAAAGGACACCTTTTGTATAAGAAATTAATAATGTGTTAAAAATGATGTTGCCTAAAATCAATTCGATCATCTAAATAAGTTAATAGCTAGAAGTAAAAAAAAAGGACTCATTTTGCTTTCTTTTGTATTTTGAATCCCTACTTTTTTTTCAAAATAATTAAAGACATTTCAGCGCTCTTAAAGTACATAGAAATAATATATAAATGAATTGTTAAGAATTTAATTATTCCCTTGAAATTTTTTAAAACATTACGAAGAAAATTCATTCCAAGTCAGCATTAAAAACAATATTGGTTTAAATGTGCCGTGGTTAAACTATACGATACTATAAATCATCGAATTAACCTACTACAGACCTGAACAATAAAGTAGCGATAAAAATAACAGAGTTAAACGAGCAATGTAATAGCGACGCATCTTTCCATACTTTCAAACACATGAATCAAAAGGAGCATTTTTCAACAGATTTCTGTCTTTCTTAAAGACAAAAATAAATAGTCCAAAAGCTATCACAAAAAAAGAGCAGCAGAAACCCCCTCGTGTAGACAGTTTTCGTGAAAGAATAATGGTTCTGTCATGCACTTTGGCAAGATGTATCGTTCTGAAATATCTGAAGAACATCTTGGAATATTTTATTTTATGCTTCAGAAAAAAAGACTACTTTTACGCACTCAAAGATCTTTCAAAAGACTTTCTATAAAACATCGTGGCACATGACTTGGGGAAAAAAAGCCGATTGCACGAAATTCTTTAACAGCAATTCTCTACCATATATTTTCTTGAAAGGAAAAAGAAAGCTTTCACTGGCTTTTTTTTCTTCTTTGAAAAAAGAACAAAACCACCTAAGCGCGAGAGAATATACATCCAATAAAAGCAACTGCCGCCATTTCTCATTCTTTCGTCGAATTTTTGATAAGAAATTTAAACCGATGTAATAGTTTGATCAATATTTGCCATTTTAATTTATTTAAAACATAACGTGTATCACAATATTTCCTGTATCTGAGTCTCAAATCTCTCATGCGATTACTTTAGTTCATAACAGGATGGAATAAAATAAAATTCTGAATTTAATCTATCATTTTTGAGCTCACAAACATAAGTTCATTAATTGCGCAATAAAACTAATGAGCCAAAGTGCCTCTAATACATATTCGCAATAAATAATTCTTTCGTGGATCGAATTAAAATTATAAATGCAGAATAAAGATTTATAAGAAAAAAAAATTAATTTAAATGGAAGAAAATATACACTGGGAAATCACCCATTTGCCTTACCGTAATAGTTAGCGATTGGAATATCGGACCAAAAGTTCAATACCGGTATTCGGTATTTTTTAGATCTAAATACCGGGATACCGGTTTTAATACCGGTATTAGACATTTTAGAAAAAGAAAGAAAACACAGGTGTTTCTTTGTTTTATTTGCCAGTTTTATTAGAAAATGTAAATATCACAAAAATAATTTGTAACTCATAAATTATAACATATATATCTAACATATGTATTTGTAACATATATAACATATATATTTGTAACTTATAAATTATAATATTATAACATATGCATAACATATATATTTGTAACTTATAAATTATAACATTATAACTTATATATCTTATATATATAAAGAATCACAAAAAAGTAAAGGAACATCTTATTTATTTAAATCACAAAAAAGTGTTAACATTACTATTCAGTCTGTGGTACTATTACAAATTTTTGAAATGTGATCTTAAAAAACATAATGCATCAATTGCACTGTAATTAAGCCTGGAATGTAATTTTGTGCAAAATTTACCAGCTGTAGAAAACGCTCTTTCGGCGTCTACGCTAGTTGGTGGTACTGTTAGCAATTTGCGATATACTTTTTCCAATATTTACCTCTAAATCCCTCATTTTCAAATAAATCGATTTCTCGTCGGATGCTTTTGGATATAGCTGATTTCTGTATTGTACTTTGTTTTGTTGATTTTTTTTTATCGCTAATTCTAATTTTTGTTCAAAAAACAATTCTTTTCACATTAGCGCCATCATAATCTCCGATGACTGTACCGAATTCTTCTGAATGTGGATAGGTTTGTGGGTAAAAAAAAATTTAAGAAAATTTACTATAAACTTGTACAGATTTGAATTGGTTAATCTCTTTTCTTCTTTATCATTTTCATTTTTAAAATCATTATAATTATGTAAATGCCGTAAGATAATTTCTATATCGGTATGCCTTTCTTCTGCGCGATTTTTCAATGTAATATATAATTCTTCAGATAGTGATGCGTACTGCAACATGAAATTTATTTTTGCATTAGCTGGTAATAAATTAGAATCTCTCCGACATAATGCCTCAATTGCCAGTTTTAATATTAAGTTTATATTAAGTTATGACAAAGAGTTCTGGATATTAAGTCGAATTCACTATCTGTAAAAATAATTTGCTGGTTTAAGTCGATTATTCCTTTTTGGATTGGATTTCTCAGTTTCAAAAATCGTTCCATCATTAGGAGTAAACTGTTCCAACGTGTTTTAGAATCTCCTCCTAAACATCACCTGTCATCTTTCCTCTCATCCATATTTTGTCAAATAAAACCCATCCTAACGCATGCGTAAAAGCGCGGAGGATTTTACAATCCATTGTCAAACAATATTTTATCACTTCTCTTGATTGTACGATGCAACTTTGTATTCACAGTCTAATTAATTTCGTCCGTTAGGAAGACATAGAAACAAAAAAGTAAGTATACTATTTTGCTATTTTGGCGATCCCTGAACATATAGTGGAGACAATTTAAAAAATTTCTAGTAAATACCGAAAAATCGGTATTTAAATTTGTGAATACTGGTATTACAAAATCGTAAAAATGGCTCAAAATACCGGTATTCGGTATCCCGGTATTGCAATCCCTAGTAATAGCGTTTTAAGTATCCTGGCAGTTTGGAGTTTATTCTGCTTAGAAGATTAACTACATTTATATCAGAAATATTTCTTTTTATTAAAAAGAGAGAAATCAGTGAAGTAAGGGTTGGAGGCACAAGACAAATATCCTGAGTGCCAATATCAATAGTTTCAACATTGAGAAATAGTTTGTTAAAGTTGAAGATTGAAGATTAACTGCACTTGTATCAGAAGTATTTCTTCATAATAAAAAGAGAGAAATCAGTGACTTAACTGAATGGAGCAGACAAGGCAAATATCCAGAGTGATAATATTAAGAGGTAAAAAGTTGAGAAATAGTTTGTTAAGGAAATAAGCCCCTTTTATGATGTCGTTTTGTTGAAAAAAGCATTAGGCAAAAGGACTTCCTAAAAATGAAATTTAATGAAGATTATTTATCGATTTGCTCTTCATAAATTTAGTTTTAATTGTAATAATTGCACATTACTTAGCTAACTTGTGTGTTTGTGTGTGCGTGTGCGTGCGTGCGTGTATGTGTGTGCGTGTGCGCGTGTGTATGCATTATGCTGATTATAATCGCGACCTTCGTAAGTAGCTTTGTAGTACCCGACACTAAATTGTAAAATTATTTCATGGTGAGATCATATGATTTCAAACATTAGAATTTATTAGAAAAAGTTTTTAACTAAAATCAGTTTTAAAATAATGATAAAATATTATTTTCTCAAATTTCAATACTGAATTGAAGAATAGATTAATTGCTAGAAAAGCTTTTACAATTAAACAATAAAATTAAAATCTTATGAAATAAACAACTAAATATAGTTGGAATTAAAAAAAAGCAACCACAGCAACAGTCTACATAAAAAATATATTGAATGCTAAATATAATTTTGAACTATAAATAATTTTAAAAAGGTCTGCTTGAAAGAGTTCTCACAATTGTAATGAAACGACAATGTAACAGTAGAATTAAAAACTGTTTCTGCAAATAGCAAGATATATTTTGTATCTCTCATGAGAAAAATAGAAGAATGTTAATAACTTTTGTTGCAGTCATGGGCATTGGCGTGAAATTATGAATTTCTGACTCGGAACAATGGTCGTGTGGAAATGTTTCCCTTCCTAGAAAGTGTAAAATAGAATTTTTCCAATTTTACTGGAAGATGGAAATTGATGATTGGGACAAGTGATCATTAATGACGCAATGATGACGCATTTGAGAAAATTTGAACATTGCTATTCTATAAAAACACTCGACTTTAGATCTCTCTATCCACCATTAAAATACGCCAATCAATTAATGCTCGGAATATCTGATTATTATATGAATGTATGTGTTGGTGTTTTAACGCCAAATCATATTATCTAGAGTAATAAAACATTGGTCCGTATATAATTTGGAAGATCGGAATGGGCATCTCGGTGTGATTTTGTTTTTTAAAGTTTTAATTATAATATTCATTAATTAAAATTTAACCAAAATTTTGGCGTTTTACAGCGATAACTTCCGAAAATATTAAAGCACAAAACTAATTTTTACATCATCTCACAGTTCAAAAAATAATTTTTTCTGTGATACCAATGTTTAACCTATAAATTATGTTTATATTTTTAGATATTTTTAAAAAAATATTTTAATCATATTTTTCAAATTTTATTTCGAACAAAACGGAAATAAAATTGAACCTATACCAGCACGTTATACACTTGTGTGCAAAACTTAAGCAACAATGAAAATTTTAAGCAGGTAGCCATGACATTGCAGAAAAGGGGTTATTGCGATCAGTACAATTAACATGCATTTCAGTAGAAAGGTAATGCGTATGTTCGGAGGAGGTCTGCCAATCGAGATATTTTTATCATATGAACAGAGTTCATATTTAGAGCTCCATCTCAAAATAGCTATGTTATTTCTTCAAAGGATGGTATTAATATTAACTAGACTAAAATTCCACAGAAATTTTGATAATTATTCTCAATAAAGAAATGTCGTCAAATTTTGCAAGAAAAAAGAGCTTTTGAAATCCTTGAATAGATAAAAATATTTCTCCAAAACGTATTTTTATTATTTAAGCATACCCCTACCGTTTCTCCCCCATTTAAAAGGATGTGGCTGACCTTCAAACTGGGATTTGACACCTGCAGATACTCACCGAACTGTAACAATCTCTTTCAAACGCCGCTTATTTAAAGGAGATGGAAACAGGTGTCAGCAAAAGTCAACAATGCTTCGTATAACACTGCTTGTTTCCATTCTCTTAGTCTTTGTACAGACCAGGAGCGCATTCTGCCACCCACTTGTGCAGAAGAGATCTGCAGCTCCCTTTCCGATTCGGGCTTTTCCTGGGCGATTCAATCCTGGTAATTCGCAAAATTCAGGGATCGTTGACCATGTTGTCGGCCTGTTCGGGGACACGGTTGGAAATGTCGCCAATGGAATCACCAATCTGGGACAAACCGCTGGAAATATTGTAAACGGTTTAACCAGAAGACTGGGCTGAGATCGAAAATAACGACACAGCATGTAGAAACCGTAGTGTTTAGATGACAACCAATCGATAAGCTGTGAATGGCAACTGAAATCATAAATGAGGATTTCACACCTTATAATTTTTGCAGTCGATGTCTACAATCTGAAAATTCTACTGAGACAATTTCTCTCAATTTTACTCTCATATGATAGACGGAGTTTAGTAATCACCTAAAAAAATATATGTTTCGAATCCCTTGATTTTTCTTGCTAAAATTAGATAATTTGTTTTATAACGTAGTTTCATCCCTTCTTGTTCCAATTTTTAAGGCTATTTTCTTTTTAAACATTCCATGTTCATGAAGATTTTAGAATACTAAACTGAATCTTTCATTAAAAATTTGATTTGTTTTCTCATTTTAACAGAATATGGCATTGATCTGTAATCTATGAATAATTTTGGAAGTAATTGATTTTAATTAATGTATTGCTTTTTGTTTGTTTTTAGATTTTAAAAAAATCAACGAATAATATCTGAAATAACTGTAAATATACGAAACTCTTTTTTTCAATGATGTTCTATGCTTAGAGCAGATTTTAAAGTCTTCTGTAAATAATTATTGATTAACAATTGCCTTACCAATAAATATATAAAATGATACGAATAAATAATTTTGTCATTATTTTCCCTCAAGAAACTTTTTATGATAGAAATTGGATCGGAGTGGATTTCAGAGTAATTACTAAGAAAGTGAGTATATATTCTTTAAATATCTGTTGCATGTTTTTTTAATTGTACTATTTTGGATTACTGCTACTTCAGTTCGAACTTGATTTGCATTCGAACATGCTTCTGTTTTATTTTTCTTTTCATATTCGAAGATTAAAGAAGTACAATTTTTTGTTTCTGCGTTTGGTCAAATAATTTGCATAATGTACTTACTTGGATCACATAGCCTATTTAATTTGTCGTTTGACTTGCTGTTTTACTGTATATTCATGAATTTTATGTGTTTATACCATTCACTGAATAACCATCGCAAAAGAAATACTGGCTTCTGCAAAACCTTCCACATCCATACACTTCTAAGTTGAAATGACTGCTTAGTTGGTGGGTGAATAAAAGAAAACATGAGTGGCTCATCAGCGAAGAATAGAAGGCCTTGCTCTGTGGTGCCCTTTTTTCTTGACAAAAGATAACAAAGCAGAAACCTCTCCTGAAACGAAACCCTTACGGCTTTCCGTAACTTGCTTACTGAACAGACCATTTTCCTTACAATCCCTCAATATTTTAAAGCTAAGATCCAGCACTGCTGATCTTACCATTTACTTAAAGCGTGTCCGAGGTTTTAAAAGCGCCAGCAATTCAGGACTCCGCAAGAGAAAACTTGGCAAGAAATGGATTACCATCATATCAGAGGTACATCTGAAATTTCAACATTGGTAAGTACAAAAATGACGATGCTCATCTTAATATAAATGAAAATCATTATGGCTATATGTGTATGTATATTCCATACCTCTTCTTAAACAATTAGGCTGCTTTCAACCAAACTTTACACACCTATTATTTAAGGCAGGAAAAAAACACAATATCAACTTTTCCAAAAATTTATTACATATTGAATTTATTAGAAATTAACAAATATTTTGCCGTTTTTCCACAGTAATTTATAACTTTACAATGAATATTTTAATACCATTTTAAAAATAAGAGTTTCATCATTTCAATTTTAGTAGAATATTTCTTTCAAATGTTATTTTTTAAAAAAATTAAATAAAAATAGACTGGTAACATAAGAAAGCAGATTTCTTTTCAATGAATTTTTGTGTGATGATGTTCATAAGTGAAAATCGAGACATTGGAAAATTTTAATCTGAGACTTCCTTAATAAATCTTTCAACAAATCATATGTGTAAGTATAATATTTCTGACCTGATCAAAATAATTTTGTTGCAGAATTTAGAATAGTTTTTACTATAAACAAAAATCGTTGTGGCTATGTATGTATATATACATGGATGTTTCACATCTTCTCCTAAACAACAGGGACAAATTCAATCAAATTTTCCTTACTTATTATGTAAGACAAGAGCAAAAATAATGTAAAGTGCGAAAGTTGACTAAATAAGTTGATTATTCAATTAATTAGAAATAAATCAAAATGTTTCTGCTTTTCTGCAGTAACTTTGGAGAAAATATACTAATAAAAATATTTTAATACTCTCTTAAGATTCAAGATTTTATAATTAGAGTAATATTAATACCATTTTTCTACAATTTTTCCTCAAACTATTTTTAAAAAATTTAAAAGCATTAAAATTAATTAGTTTTAAACTACTCTATAATTATATTTTTTTAAAATTTACGTTACATTTTAAGGAGACAGTGAACTCTATTAGGCATTTTGGCGAATTTTTTACTTAGACTTATGAATTGTTTTAGGTATATGTATTAAAATATAAATACGTCAAATTTCTTTTTTTTTTAATTTTGAAATGAAATATTATATATAGGTTTCTGTATAAATAGTTACCACAGTTTTCATGAAAATTATACATAATGTTGCTGAATTCGATCGACAAATTCAGAGAAGTGATAGTCAACATCAAGAGAATAAAACAATCGCAGTACAACTAGGGTACTAAACGACCCTAGAAATCATAAAAACATGGAGAATCAAAAAATTTTCGGAAACTGTAAAAAATTAATTAAAAAATAACAAATATTGTTTCAACTATGATTTTTTTAAAGTGAAAGAACATTCCTAAATTTAATTTTTCATGTAGGTAACATGCCAATTTAATGATGCAGGGGGTCTAAATTATTGAAATCTAAAAAGTAGTTTAGAACCCTTATTTGAAAAAGTATTTAAATTTGAAGAAAAATAAAAGCTTGAAAATGTAAGAAATTCCATGCTCTTTAATTTGATATGAGCATGTAGTGTAAAAACTTAGGATCTTTTAAGATATTGAAGAGAAACTAAAATGGGTACCAGAAAACATCATTGGAACATATGTACCGATGTTTGCAGAGGTTGTTGCCGAATTCGGAAGATAAAATCAAAGAGGTGATAGTAGGCATTAAGGAGATGAAAAATGACTAGAGAACATAGGGCCGCAGGTAAAGTTTATACAGTGGAAATCGCGAAAACAGAAGCTGAGATATTTCTCGCTGCTTTTATTTCCTCTCTAAAGCATGGAAAATTTACATACGAGAAAGCTTCTCCACCTCGACTACCTTGTTCCTAATCCTCGCATTCATACGGCCATTCTGTTCGCCAGACTCATTGTTTTTGCGATTTTCACTAAATAAATGTTACCTGCGACTCTAAGTTCTCTAGTAATTTTTCATCTCCTTAATGCCTGCTATCAACTCTCTGAATTCGTCGGTCGAATTCGGATACACCTTCTATATACATAAAAATAGAATGCAGATACCTTTCTCAATTAGATCTAGAAAAGAAGTTGCAAGTGTCAAATAGTTCTGCGGATTTTGAAACGTGCTGCTTTTATCCTTCTCATTCGCAATGCTTTCAACTACTTGGATATGATTCTATTGGGTTGCATGTATTTGAAATAAGCATCAAAGCAAATAAACCCCATTTTTAGGCATGTGCTAGTTTCCTTAAATTTTTTTAGGAAATAATTTGGTTAACAAGAGTCTTGATTTCCCATCTCGAAATAATGAGAGGGCAATTTTCGGAAACGCCTGGTTAGTTTGAACCTTTACAGCTACGCTAAAGATTCTCTTAGATGAGAGAATCTTCAACCGGTTCGAATTTTCGAATCTGGAGCCTTCAAGTTCCAAAACTCTGCCACCAAATAATTGAAAGATAATGAGAAATGGAAGCAGAAGCTTACACACAGTGCAGTGAACAAGCTGTTAAAAAATTCTGGGGCCCGTGAGGACCTGCTGGTAAGACCTCGGCTACGAAACCGGAGGGTTTCAGGTTCGAGACCCGATTCCACCGAAGAACTGATGTGCATATGGGTCTGGTGCATGCTACATCTGTCGGAGCCAAGCGCCCTCCCGTTGGGGTGGTGTGGCGTGGAACCTTGGAGAGGAAGGTGCCAACTCAGGTGTCGTCCTCATCATCTGACCGAGTTTAAAAGTTCGAGGTCCATTCCAAAGTAGCCGTAATATTGCTTTAAAACGGCACGTTAAAATAACTTTACTAAATTAGAAAGTTCAGCATAAGTGGTATATCGTTGATTCCCCGCCAAAAAAGAAAAAAAATCTGTGGTACACCCAAAACCCCTTTTTTTCAAGAACGTTAAATACTCTCTTTTTATAATTTATATCCAATTAGTATGCATTTTTATTCAATTATTTACATTTCATTTTCGTAAAATTAGGATTTTGTAATTGATTTTTCACTTCTTCCTGATATGCATAAAATATTTAAAATTTCGGCTTGATCTCGAAGACAGAATTGTTTTCAATAGTTTCAGAACTTGATTATCGATCGATTTCATAAATGTTCCACTCCATGCGAGTAACATTATTTTGGAATGAATTTGAAAACAACTGATTTCAGGATTCTAATAAATAATTATTGATTAAATGTTAAAAAATAGAAAACATCCAAAATAGAAGAATTCTGCTTCGTCCCAACATTAACAAAGGTGTGTTTTTAAAAAAGTATTTTTATTTTTCCGTTTTTAAAAGTTTTTGTTAAATTTTAGCAACCTATATTAACATTTCAACCATTTTCTATAGCCTTTTTTCAACTCGTATCTAAATATCTTATAAATGATGCTCTTGTAAACCGGTGGGATTGTGCGCATTTTTAGCGTTTTAAGAAAACTGCTTCAACTGCTTCACTGACATTCTCAGCAATTAATTATTTATGCACGGAAATTTATGCTCCAGCAGTTAATTGCTATGCTATTAGAAATTTCTCATTTATCATAGTTCTGATCAAAATTAGCTTAAAAATATTTATAAGAAGTTTTCATTAAAAGATGATAATAATAGAAACTATACAATATTTTAATTTAACCCATTAAATATTTTAATGATAATTAATAACCCATGAATAGACTATGTATGTAATTTGATTTAAAGAAAAGGAAACAGTTCATTCTTTTTTCTTTTTACTCTTTTGTTTGTCATTCAGCGCAGCATATTTGATGATGTGTTACAGAAAATGAAACATCCCGTTGACGTCATTTTCTTTCATGATGCACCGCGTGGCTGTAACCTGAAGGTTTCTCATCGAGTTTGACACAACCCCATACAGCTCTCGACATCATGGAACTCCTTTGCACTGTCCTCTGTTGCGTTTTGATGCCCCCACTCGTGCTATCGCAGTCTGGCCCCAGCCGAGGGGTTGTCAGTAGGCTCGGAGAGAACCTGGAGCAGGAAACGCGTCTGGAGGACCGCTTGGTCGAGGTCCTCAACCAACAAGAGATTAAAGAGAATCTGGACAGCGTCGGTCATTATCTTGGGCTCATCGGAACTGGACTCTCTGCGGGACTGGGGACGATCCTCGGCAATTCGGAACAAGTCATTAAGTCCTTGCAAAGGAAAAAGTAGCTTTGCTGCGATCTTGGGAGGTGAGTATAAATCATGTGTCATATTAAAATTTTTCTTAAAAATTCCTTTTTGATTTTCTAATGTTAATCGCTAAATTCTTTAATGCTGGAACGCAGCCTTCAACACTCATGTACATTCTGATTGCACATTGGTGGTGATAATGGTATAATATTGTGTATATTTACATATTCAAACTATTTCTACGTAACTTGATTTATTTCAAGTTCACAAATTTGGTATTTTAAGATAGATTTTCTCTTCCTTTACCGCACCCATTCAATCAGTTTTATTCACTCATTTATTTCGTCCTTTTGCATATATAACTAATCAGTCTCCACGTTTATTGTGCAAGAATGCTTTAAAACATTATTTCCATTTGTTATGACAAAATGAAGTTGACCAAAGGTAGTTGAAAAGGCATATACTATTACTTTTAATAGAGAAGACAAACAGTTATTCGCCGAAGCTCTTAAGCTAAAAGTATTTAAAATATATATATAACTTTTGTTTATCCAATAAAAATAATTAATTTTGAGCAGTAATCGTTTCCATCAGTCGTCGAATTCTGGTGTTGTAGTGCGAGTTTTCGTTTCTGCTGGGATCAAAGTTGCCAGTATCGAAGGGATTGTATTTCTTTTACTTTTTTTTCGAAAATGTTACCGTCATTCAAACCAGGTACCTCTCCCTTTTCAATAATGCCAGATCACTTAAATGAGTGAAAATAATACCACTACATTTTTTTTTCTAAGTTAAAGTAAACAGTCTAAATTTAGTAAGTTACAGATGATAATTAGATATTTAAGTAAAAATACCTTGATTGATTTTTGTTTAATTTTCTTCAAAGTGAAATCTAAAGGAGAGCCATGCCGAATTTGTAACGCAAGTTGAGAGATAGTTCTCTATCGTAAAATAGTCGAGAATTATTTGCAGAATACAGCGACGGAAAATAAAAGATAGGGTCAGCTATAATTTTCCGATATTTACTAAATTTTGTAATATTATATATTAAATGTTTTAGAAAAATATTTAGCAAAGAAATTATTTTCTAGTAAAAATTTAGTAATTTCACTAATGTTTTACTTTTTAATCATTTTTTTTTAAAATATTTGTTCAGAAAGAAATTTAGAAATAAAAAAGGGCACTCAGTTTTTTTTTCTATTATTCTGAATTTGTTTTTAATTTGAATTCATTATTATAGAGTATAAATAGCTTTTCCAACTATTTTAATTTATTAAAATTCAATTATAAAATCAAACAATGTTGCTACTTAGTCTTCAATTGCGTTTGTAAATTTTACTAATTCAAACAATGTTGTTTATTTTCACAATATGTTTTGACAATAAAATTATTATTCTTTTAACCCTCTCGCAGCATAATTCTTTAAAATCACTATTTAGATGCAAAGTTTGCAAATAAGTTCAAATATTTTTCGAAAAAAAGTGAACTGATACTAAATGTTACACGATAATAATATAATATAATAAAAATCTGTAATCGTAAAACTAAACACTCTAAACTGCGAAAAATGCGAGATGCAACAGAAAATGAACTGATTGCTAATCCGCTGAAATCGCAGGATAGTCAGCTGGAGGTTTAATAAAAATATTCGAACTGCTCTGGATCAGATTTTTCCCACAGAATCAAAACACTGTTTCAACAAATTCTTTTCTAAAACTATATAAGTTCTGAATACATTCTTAACCACTCTTTACTTTCTACTTTCTAACTCTTTTACTTTCTGCTTTCATTTGAAAGTGCTCACAAGGACTTGGATAGAGAATCTTAATACTGTATAAAAATTGGACATTTTTTTGCATGAAATTATGAAAAATGAAATTCGCTAAGAAACTCTAAGGCTGTTGCTTCGAATCTGATGTTATTCATGTGTGTGTGTGTGTGTGTGTGTGTGTGTGTGTGTGTGTGTGTTCTTTATAAAATGTATACAAAGGAATATTAAGTACACAAATGACAAAAATCTATAGATGCATTAAATAACATATAGGAATTGCCATCAAATTATAAAATGATATTGATTATAAAAGGATCAAATTATAAATTGAAAACAAGATGAACATAAAAAAAAATTAAAAGTTCATGAATTAAAAGTTCAAATAAATTTAATTCGAGTTTTTTTTTCATTAATATGATTTATCCAAAATAAGCTTCAAAATACAAAACGCCAACAGTAGTAAACATCACAGATCTTATATTACTTTCAGAAAATAAGATAAA
The DNA here is from genome assembly GCF_947563725.1 of Argiope bruennichi. NCBI lineage: Eukaryota > Metazoa > Arthropoda > Arachnida > Araneae > Araneidae > Argiope > Argiope bruennichi. Next base: position 10,106,148 of record NC_079156.1, read on the forward strand.
AATTTTAATTTATGAATGATTTATCATTTAGTAATGGATTTACAGAAGAGTGAACGCTAGGAAACAGTAGATATAAAATAATTAATGTGTAAAAGGTATGGGTGGTAATAATGCAACTGTGCAGGTCTTCCTTCAAAAGAATTCAAATTCAGTTAATGGTTTTCGATGGCTTGTGTGGGTGACGGAGAACCATGGCGGTGCTTTGAATTTCTTGTATCTTAATTTTCTACATCAGAAGATTTAGACTTTATTGAAAGTATTTCACTAGTTAAAATTGTCTTTACGATATTTAAAAGAAGTTAAGAAGAATCTACTTATAATCATTTTGAATTCTATTATAAAAAAAAGAATATAAAATCCTTATTCATTTTACTTTACTTTACATTACACGATTATAACTTTTTAAATAAAAAATTTCGGTAATGACTAAGTGATGATCAGAAACAAAGAAAATATAAATTAATAATTTCGATTTGTATTTTTAATTAAAATTAGTTGATTAAATCTAATAATGTTCATTTTGAATTTTCTTATTGAAACCTTACTTTTTTCGAGTGAAAAATTATAATAATTCATTTATTACTTTTATTTCAGTGTTCAAAATTAGTTGCGAAAAAAAGACACTAATACAAAAATGAATCATTGTACAATTCTGCGATGAGTTGAGAATCATTTAATAAAAAGCAATTAATTCCACAAAAAATAATCACTAGCCCAACAATAATAATTTTTTGCTTTATTTTTCATGGTGTATTATTTGAAAGCTTTTTTAAAGGCGATTTAAAAGGATTTTTATTAATTATATATGATTAAAAATGCACCCCTTTCTAAATTATTTCCTAAATTAAGAACATAAATTAAATATTATGTTTTTCAGTTCATGTGGTATTTACAAACATATTAAATCTCTTGAAGATATTATTGCAGTTTCATTAAATGTCTAAAAGAAATGATTTCAGTAATAACGACGATCTTTAATTTCGGCACGAATAACATTGAGTTAATGAGTATATCATTTATAATTTCGTTGAAAATGAACTCCTCGTAGCATCCATTCATTAATTCTACAATTAAGGTTGTTAAAATAAATGTGCTTTTACGAAAATTAATGATAAAATTTTAAGGAGGCGTTTCCATTTTTAGCGTTCTTATGTAGAACTTTCTTTCGGAGAACAATAAATGGAAAATATTTGTTTCTAAATTTAGTGCGAGGGATGCTGACTATTTGTATTAATTAAATGAGCATTTTTTCTACTTTAATCTTATTTATATAATTTTATATTTTGTCTTTATTGGGAAATAAATAAGTCGCCTTTAAATAAGATTGTTTCTTAAGAAAGATAAAAATAATCAGCAATGTTTACAAAACCTTAAAAAGAATGATTTCTGAAACTTCAGGCTGGTTTTTTGTTTCGGTTTGATAAATGGTGTTTGCTTGCTTGTTAAGGGCCTTATGAATACCCTAAAGCACTCGATAACGGATGACTCGATGTAAAATTAATCATCTCACAAATGACTGCAGCCGGGATGTTCTACGGACGCAGTTTGACCCCCTCATTAATCTTAGAAGGTGTCCTTCTCACTTGAAGATGTTCAGCTTTTTCCACTTGAGACGGTCCAAACTGCCCTCCGATGCATCTCCCTCCTCCCTCTGTGTGTCTCTGTTTTGTTCTAACATGGCTTCATTTAAGCATGTTTAGAAAATTAGTGAAATCCATGAATACAATAAAAACTTTTTGCGGCTTATGGAAAGAATATAGAGTATCCTAAGAACTTTTATAACTAAAAAGATTTCCCCAGCTAAAAACATGTAACCTAAAACGACTCATATCTTCATAATAACGAGTGATTGTTCGAAGAAGATTTCGAAGACAGCAGGCCTGGGTTGAGGTGTATCAAAGGGAATGACATTATTTAAACGAATAAATATGCCAAAAAAATTTTTTAATGATTGTTTTGATAAAGTGGCTTCTCAGAGCAAATGTGTAATTTTTTGATTATTTGACTATTCCAGAATCACAATTTTTTTTTTGACGAAGTCACTGAAATTATTGACTTTAGATGAAGAATTTATACAGATAATTTGGCAAGCAATTCAAATAATATTTGTTGACGTTTTCAAATTTTCAAAGGCTTTAATTTCTGATTATCTATTTCAATATCTTCAGAAGTAAACATATGCTCTGAAAACGTATTTTATTTTTATGAAAAACTAAATTTTATTTGTTAAGGCATTCGTCACATTCAAATAATCTTTTTTTAGTGTGGTGAAGAGCTTATAAGCCAGCTAACAGCAACGAAACACGGGCAATTGCTTTTGTATTGTGGTTTTGTTACTCAGCTACGAATCACAAGGTCCCAGGTTCTATCCTCGCTCATATCAATCCGCCACAGTAGAACTTTTAGTCAATTTTTATAATTCATCTTCGCTATAGACTCAAATATAGATACCAGCCATTGAACTTTATACATTATCAAAATAGATTATGTAATCTGCTAAAAAATATATTTGGGGCAGAAATTAGATTAAGAGGACATTTTCAGAAAGAAGTAAAGACCCCAGATGTGTCCATAGTCAAATAATCAGATATTCTTTTCGAAACATGAAATTCAAACATCTTTGCTGACAGTCTCTATAATCAAAAAGATTTTTCAAAGAATAATAAATAATAATGAAATAATGAATAATGAAACCTCTTATAGCGCCACTTATTGGCAGAGAATGGACATAGCGTTCTTATGTCGATAGAGTGATAGAACGCTATAAAGGATAGATAAAACACTATAGATAACAGATAGAGACAAGAGTCACATTAAAGCCCCTTATACACATTAATTCTAAGCATAAAAGTATTAAAAATGCACGCATATTTTTCGCGATTTACGAAAGTGAGACGTTACAATACGTATATAAAAATAGAAAAACATTTGGTCATTACAAGAGATTATTTATATTCATTATTTAATCTGTTCTTCACTATCTTCGGTACACATTTCGACTATTGTTTGGATTACATACTTTTTACGATAAGATAGATAAGACAAGCTACCTTACGTTTTCTATGCTGGAGGAAAAGGATCACGTAGACTTACTTCTTGGGTTATTCCTACAGGAAAAAGTAAAATAGAATATATATTTTTTTTTCCGTTCATAAAATAACATTTTCTTCTTTTATCCATATCTTGTGATTTCAAATCTGTAAAATGCAAGCAAACAAACATGCATTTTAAGCATTCTGCTTTTAACATTAATGCGTATAATGTGGGTTTTTTTTTTTTTTTTGTACTAAATTGCTGCTTAGGCGAAACGCAGAAAGAAATTTAAAAAAAAATCTCGCATCGAATTGTATTGGTTTTTGCAGTTGAATGGAAAGTTTGTTAATTTTTTCTAAGCTATTTACTTAATTTTGTAATGTGCCGACAGAGCGGAATTCCTGCATATTTCTCTGAAATGAACATTAAACATTTTGAAATATTGTGACATGTCAATATATTTTATGTATATTCTTACCAATATGTCGAAAAATTTGTAATGTTTTTATCTGTACTTTTTCTTGTAGCGCTGAAATAGTATGGTTCATGGAAATTTCGAAGCATTTTCTTAAAAGATGAAGATGAAAGAGAAAGATTTGAGAAGACAAATCCATTCTTTGTACTTATCTGCGCTGAATGGAACAACTGTAACAACTTGCATCTCTTTTTATAAAATATATGTTCCATATATGTTTTATAACTTTTTACCAAAGAAAAATGAAGCCATTTAATAATAATTATGCTTATTAAAGAGAGAATAAAAAGTTTTAGAATACCTATTCACAAACATCGATGTATAATTATATGAAATATATAAATTAAGAAATGTTGCTTTTGGTATTCGAGTCTTTTTTCTTGTTTTTGCTAAATACTTCTTCCTTCTTAAAGTAATGTATAACTTTTAGGCATGACATATCGGGTGGGCTAAAAGTCCGTAGAAACTTTAAAAATTCATAAAACCCGTAGAATTAAGCAAAATAAAAAACGGTTTGCAGATTTAGTATTGATAAGTCGAGGTTTTTTTTTTAAGTAAGAGAAAAAAAATAAAAAAACAGCTGATAGGTGGTGTTTTGTACATAAGTGAAAGAATAGACACAAAAATAACAAAAATAATGTTATCAAATCATTTATTACAATAATATGTGTTCAACATGTCCACCACCACAAGTGATTATCCATTGCAGGCGTGTCACAAATCCAGCAACGACAGAGTTCAGCATGTCCGGCTGAATACATGACATCTCTCGACAGATTGAATCTTTCAATTCCGACAGATTGGATGGGCGGGATCGATACACCCGGAATTTTAAATTTCCCCATAGTCAGAAGTCTGCTGGTGTCATGTCTGGTGACCGAGAAGGCAATAAAAAATTGCAATGTCTACTAATGATTCTCTCTTCCTCGAACGTCTGTATCAAGACTATCTTGACTGGAATAGTAGCGTGATTTGTTGCTCCATTTTGCATAAACGTAACAGCCGAAAGCGCACCTTTTTCAGGCAAACATGGAACAACTTTTTCGCGCAAAAATATTAAATAACGCTGAACCGTTTTCCACCCATTTACCGGACACTGTGTTTCAAAGAAGAAGGGTCCTATGATGAAGGAACCTGTGAACTCATCATAGGATCTCAGCGCACACTCGTGGATTTGACGTTGCCCAGATGCGACAGTTATGTGTACTAACATCGCCATCGAGCAAAAAATGAGCTTCAACTGTCCACAAGATTTAAAGACGTCAAGAGGGATCTTGTTCCATTTTGGAGAGAGCCCACCTCGCAAATGCTTCTCTCTTTACAGTATCCGATGCTAAAAGTTCATGGCAAGACTGATTAAGAACTCCATGAAGAATGTTGCGTATCGTGTATGGTGTAATCCCAAGAGTCTGCCGGCTTCTCGTGCACTGCTAGTCCCTGCCGCAGTTTCAGAAGCTAATGTTTCCATTTCGGCTGCAATGCGCTCCGAACATGTCTACATTAGACTCGGTCTTCCGGACCTTACACGATCTTCCAGCGGTACAGTTTCCTCAAATCGCTGAACAAGCTTTATGAGGCCTACCACTGTTGAAGGTCCTTTCCCATTTCCCATTCTTCTTCCCATTTTTGAAGTCGGAATTTACGCAGTGCAACAGTCGCTGATTCCTGGTTCAGGTCAAATGGCTTCACCGACAAAACTTTATCTTTTCCACATAGCATCTTTTTTTACTTACATAGCATGCAACGAAGAATTTATTCTGGATCTAGAAAGTAAATATTTATAATCGCCTATCTCATTTGCATATTTCCCACTAAGTCGTTCATACCAGCACTACCTATCTGCAGTTTATGAATTTTTTTTTTCTTGCCTAAAAAAAATCCCGTTACGTATTGATCTAACCGTGCTAAATCTGCAAACCGTTTTTTATTTTGCTTACTTTTACGGTTTTATGAATTTTTAAAGTTTTTAAGTACTTTTTGCCCACCCGGTATATTTAACTTTAATTAGGAGCTTTTGTGTTATTTTAGAAAAATAGTATCTATATATTTAAAAAAAAAATTCCATTGCGTCTCTGAGATTTAAAACCTCATACAAAAATGTTCAATACCTTTTTTTTTTCTTTCTTTTTTTTTCGATTTTATTATAAATATTTCGATATAACGTACTATTTTGTAATGCAAAAAAATTATCCATAAAAAGTTTTGAGCGTATTCTTTAAATGTTCACCAATAAATGAGATTTATTTTTCAAATTCATTCAGCCTCGGGAGTAGTCATGTTACTTGAAATATTCTACCGGCATAAATAGTGTTTGAAATATTATTGGTTTATGTTACATGCCAATTATTCTTTATAACATAAGGTTTAGAAACTGACCTATTATGTGCAAATATTTAGAAAATTCTATAGTATTCCCTTCAAATATTTATTAAAAAATTATTTTTGAAATTTTTTATTAGATTCTAGTGCATCTTGCATCCTCTAGATAAAAATGCTTAAAGTATCTCAACATTCTTTATTTGCAGTCTTATCATTTTAGTTTTGTTTTAATGTGTCACGAGATTTTGTGAATTTTTTTATCAAATTTTACTATAAAATTTAACTTTATAAAAAATTTGCTACAGTTAAAAAGCATTTAATGCTGAAATTGAATTTTTTATTCAATAATGATGTTAAAATGTAATTAAAGTATTTATTTTAATGATATTTCTCAAAATGATCGCTGAATGCCTGCAGATATCTTTATATAAACAATTCATATCGAGTTATTTATTTATTTGCAGGATGAGTTTGAACTAATCTTCTAAACAAAAGAGTCTGATAAAAGAGCCCATATGCATCATAAAACACTATGGAAGCTCTTTCCTGCCTCTTACCATTTGCAAGTTATGGCGGATAAGATGTTTATGCTATCAATCGGGTAAATAACCTCATGTATGACATGTCTACATGTATATTAAGCCTATATTTTGAAATGGCAGGAAAACTTCTATGAGATAGCACCCTTTTCATTATAATATCTGAATTAAAAGCCGATATACAGGTGCTGAAACCTTAGCAAATGCAAATAAAATCGTCGGCTGAACTTTCATATAGAAATCTACAAATATCTTTTTAGCCACAATATATCAAATATACCAAACACTTGTCCATTCTATTAGTTTTTGGACGAATCCGCTATGAGCTGATAAATAATTATATTACAATCCAACTTACTTGAAAGGGCTTTCAGTGTATTTGAAGCGCGTTAAAATTTAACATTAAAAATATTTAATTTGAAAACCTAAAATACTGTGCGAAAATTAAACCATAAAACTCAAAGAAAGTTTCGATTCAATATTCATAAACATAAAAGTTGAAGAAACTTAAAAGTACTTTTAATTCTGCAGTTCAATTGTATCTCAGCCCTCCGCTTAATATTTCCTTCCAAATTTTATGTCGTTTCATATGGCATGAGCGGGAATTTCTTCCATTTTAGATACAATAATGCCGGCGACCTGGCATAGGGGTAGCGCGCCTTCCCCGTGATCTGGGCGTCCCGGGTTCGAGTCCCGGTTTGGGCATGGTTGTTCTTCTGTTGTTCTATGTGTGAATGTGCCCTCCTGTAAAAAGGGGTTGTGCAAGCGAATGAATGATGCGTGAGTGGCAAAGTCGTACTCTTGGCCCTAGTTGGCGCTGCTATAAAAAATAAGAGACGTTCCCCCTCAGGCTTAAATCGCTGTCTTCGTAACAGCGGGCTTGTCAGTGGCAAGTGCCATAAGAAACAAACAACAAACAAACAAACAGATACAATAATAAATTGAATTCCGGAAGGCTGAACTCATTCATTCCTATTAAAATATTGTTACCCTATTATTATACTTGAAATATATACTGTTTAAATCAGTGCAAAAACTAAAAATGACATTTTTATCTGTATTGTTTTTTTTTAATTTAAAATGCGCCCGTATATTGTATCTTATAATACAAAGGGTCCTGAAACAGATTGACGATTTTCAAAAATGCACAACTGGAAAACGATTAAGATTTACAGAAAGTTGCCGACAGATGGCGCTGCAGACAGTAAACTGATAATAAATAAAGAAAGAATTGAAAATCACATCATAATGTTGCGAAATTTTTCGATAATTGAAAATCACTCTACGATATTTTCATGGTTATCAAAATATTCCTCTAAGAAACGGAAAACATCAACAGTACGGTGAGATCTCGCACCATCTTGCATAAATCAGGATGACACGGATGATCCGATTAAAGCATTTTCAATGGCCACAAAACCATGCAAAATTGGAATATATCGCTTTGAAGTCATTATATCATGTAGAAAAGAGTCTCCAGTTACATCTCTATCAGAAACAGCTGCTCATACAGTCGCTTTTTGAGAATAGAGTGATTTTGGAACACACACACATGAGGGTTCTCGGTTTTTCAATCCGCCAGTTTTGCATATTGACGAATTCATCGAGACAGAAATGTACTTCATCTGAAAACCATATACAATTCACAACATTATTTCCAAATTCAATCATGCCCAGCAATTCATTCTCAGACAGGTTCCTTTTCACTACGGCAACAAGATTAAGCATTCCTTAGGCATAACCGTTTTGCTCACGAGACATGCAGCTGCAGTTTTTCGTATATCTTTTTTCCGGACTGATTTGCACGGAAAGCGTGCAATTGTTCCCTCAACTGCCTGTATATTTGCTTCTGTATTAGTTGAACGTAATCGTTCAACAGTTCCGACTTCCTCATCCAAAATACTACATGTTCCTTGAATTTATCGTTCAATTGCTTTATTATATTCGGTACGGATCCTTAGCAACTTGGAATTTGCACTGAAAAATTCTTCTTTTTTTTTGCAGTATTATCCTATCGGTGAAATTCTAATACAATAAATATCCTTTCTTCCAAGGAATACGTCATTTTCAAAGCTTTCCTACAGAATCTCTGTTCAGCCCTCTGCTACTCATCCAGTCACAGTTGCAGCGCCATCTATCGACAACTTTTAAAACTAAAATAAAAAACTGTGAGAGGGAAAATTTGACTTGCCACATCAATTTGCTGCAAGAATTGTTTTTTTTTTTTTTAATCTTAATCATCTTCCTGTGATGTACTTTTGAAAATCGAAAACAAAATCTTAACACAATTTTGAAAAAGATTATTTTCGAATTCACTTTCTTTGAAACGTAAAAACATTTCGAATAAAAACACCCATTAAAAATTAAGCAGAGCAAATATTAAAAAGAAAAAAAATGGGATTTCATATTTTAATAATAAAATTTATCTTGAATACTCTACTACATTTTATGACAATTTATAAAAATGTAACTTTTATAAAATGCATTAGAAATTTCTGCTTATTAATTTGTGTATTGGTGTAAAAACTAATTTTGAATGTGCTATCGTAATTTTAGAATAAATATTATCCTCCATTCTGCTGTCCTGAAATTCTTTCTGATATAAACATGATAGTAACTACAAAAGAAGAGAAAAATCGTTGATAACATTACTTAAAGGAAATTTTTATTTTGTAAGTCTGTTCCCATTTTCTTATTTTTACTTGCCTTGTCTCCAATATAATATGCAATTTTAATTTACATTGTTATTATTTTAATTACATTATTAATAATAAGATAAAGAGAAATATTTGCAGATTATATTTCAAATCTGGTTTTGATTTATTGAAAGAAAGAACTCGTACGAAAGGACAAATAAATTTATTCAAAATGTAACACATAGAGAAAATATATAGTAAAGCCTTCAGAAAAAGCAACACTTCCTTGTACTATAGAATTTATTATTATACATATACTAAATATTATGCAAAACACATTTTAAAAATTCTTAAACTTCTGAAGAATAGTAGTTTGATTAATCAGCATAAATGATTTTTGACTTGCACTAATTAAAGCCAAAATAATAACAAATTGCTCATTCCTTTTTAAAATAAGTATATGGCGAATTTCTTGATAAAAACGGAAACAAAAGTTGGCTTCAGAAAGGTTTGTATATAATGATTAATTATTTTTTCATTTCATGTGAATTAAGTTTATTTAATTTTATAGTCTGTTTTTTAGTAGCAACATCTAATAGATATGTACGAAGGGTGCCAAAATAATTTTTAATAGAACAATAATTGCCCCAAATATACAGACACACAAAACCTCAGCTCCAACTCTACAAAATGAAAATTGATTTCTTTTTAAACGACCCTTCCATTTGGATGCTATTCAAAATGGCATTAGTTTAGCAAGCATTTTAAAAGTTGCCGAACTCTTACTCATTTTGGTGGCGGAACTGCGCGATGGTCTTAAGTCTAACCAACAAGTGTGGCTAATGAAGGATTAAGAAAATAAAAATATCAAATTTCTAATTTTGTATGTACATGTTAAGGAAACAATGTTCACGAATTAATTTTACCAAATATAAATAAAACGCGCCTAGTATTTTTATTCTTTTCCTGCATCGAGATTTCGTTAATTGATGGGTTGTTTTGAGGCTGAATTGAATAGAATGGATATGACGGATATTTGCAAAAGAATTTAGAATTCCGGTAAGAAAAAAAATTCATATACAATTTAAATAAATAAAAAAGCATTTTCAAGGCCAACTATTGAACAATTGTTTATTTCTCACATGCAGATAAAAATTGTAACTAAAACCCTTCAAGCAATTTGAGCGGAATGCGACATGCACGTCGAATGATCATTGTGTTTATGCATGTTTGAGGGTGTGGAAATTTAAACAGCTGTGAGCAAAATGACTTCCCACTATCTCTTGAATATTTTATCAGTTATTAAAAATTGAAAGAGAACTTTCAGGTATTACATAGCAGCCCAAATTGTGTCATGTGAATGCACAATATATTCTTCCCACAATGATAACTTGTCCATTAAGATTTCCGCATTTCCTATATTATTTCATTTATTAGCTAATTTCGAAAGATTTACTGCCTTTTTCTTTCTCATATTGGACAAATGCATATTGAGCCATTTCGTTAACCGCCTTCTGTAATCAGAATTGAGAATATGATCTTTGCATAAAAAACTGTAGATCTTGCTCTGACTTTTGGGCTATTTCAAAAGATAGACACGTCAACTCCAAAGTACAACAGACAAATGAATTAATTTGGTCTTGATATCAAAAGTGTAAATTTTAAAGTCTATGGAAAGAAGTACAAAATGCGCATTTGATCTCTTTGCTGATTGAGATTATACACAAGAGCACCTATTGTGTAAGAATGCAAGGACGATGAAGAGAGAACACTCCTGTCAGCTTGTGGCAAGAACGTTTCTCAGTTCTGGAGAACTGTTGGATTTTGCATTGATGAGTCGCCCTTCTTAGTGATTCCATGTTCAATGAATTACATAACTTAAAAAGAATCATTAGAAAAATCAAACATACTCAACTCTTGAGCAATGATAACAAGGGAAAGCGAGAAGTGAATGAAATAAAAAAAGAGTTCTTCAAAAGACACTTTCATTCTTGAGTTAAAGAATGATAACTCATTTTTTATCAGAAATCTGGAGATCAATATAAGCACGTAAAAGGATGAAACAGCTGTAACAAACAAGAATTTTCAATTACATTCATAATGCATTTCAATTTTTAATGAATGTATAGAATTTTTCTTTCTGATGATATTTACCGGAGATTACTTTTATTTTCTCAATATTTTCGTTGTCTTACTCTTTTAGGTTCTTATTTATATTCCCAAATTTTTGATATTTTTTTTTCTAATTTTCAGTGCAATAATAAAAGTATGTTTTCAAAATAATTATTTTTTATAATTTTCTACATTTTATGGTTTAATATATCTCGTAATTCTTAATTATAAAATTTTTTAAAGCTTGAAATAATATTATATCTATTCCACTAGCAAATAGAACCCCAAGAAAAGAATGAAAAAACAATTCAAATCTATCGATTCACTAATAATTAATCTTTGGAAATGTCAAAATACCATACTGCCATCAATTATACACTACTGTACAAAGTTTCGGATCTGGAACATGTTATGAAGTGAGTAAAAAAGTCCTTTACAAAATTCCACCTGTACAGGTTTAATACAAATCGTCTCAAATTAAACATTAAACATTTGACAATTTTGAAAATTGTATAATTACTCAATTAAATTAATTTTATGTATTTCTACACTGAAAATGCGTTATTATTATAGCAAATACCTCTTGGAAATGAAAATGAATCCATCCGTTAGTTTTTGATTGAAATTTCGTTAGGATGATTATAACAATGGAGTGCATTTTGTTTTCTGAATTATGTAGAAATTTGATTCATCTCACGCGAATGACTGTTTGCTCTTTCAATTAATTATTTTAAAAGCAAACTTTTCTGCTTATTGCTTGTTGTTCGCATGAGTAACTTTGTTCGCTATCAGTAGCTCCATATCCCGATTGTTCAGCTCCTTCAACATAAAAACCAATCGATAAATACTAAGCAACTGGGAGCCAAATAGCGTTCAATCTCGCCAACTTTCTACAAACAGAGAGGGAAAATCACCGTTGTACTTCTGTTCTGATCGTTGCTTAGACTGCCCAATGCAGTTGTAAAATGCTATTGTATTTCAGTTGCTATGAATCTTGGAGGCACACATAAATGTTTATATCACACGAATCCTTCAAAAGTTCATTCTTGATAGAATGTGAATTCCCTTTCAATTTCAAATCCTAATAAAGAAACAGTGATTAGAAAGATATATATAAAGTATTATAAACATTTATTTTCCATAACATAAATTATAATACAATATTCTTTCTTTTATTAGCGGGGGTTCATTTTAAAATGATATTTAAAAGCTTCGGTCACATATAAAAATGATGTCTAAACGCAAGGGGAAAAAATGAATTATTGGCAGTTTTTTTTTTTTTTTTTTTTTTGTAAAAAAATATAATCCATCGAATTTGTAAGTATAGAAAAGCAGCTGGTGTGTTAAATAACAGTTTACTAATTTATTGCTTCACGTGTATTTCTCCCAAGGCATAAACACTTTTCAAAAACCTTTTCTTATTGATTCGTGTTCTTTTTCAGTCATTTTCAGATTATTCCAAGGTTATATATGTATATTAGGTGCCCCAAAAAGGGAAACACGAGTTTATTTCCTTAACTATTGCAATTAGACATATATTTTCTATTTTAAAACTTCATCAAATAAGATACCCAAATGTATGAAAGAACTTTGGCTTCTATAGAGAGAGATAATGGAAAAATTAAACTTTTATACTGCCGCCAAAGCGAAAAAGTGTCAAAATATATTAAAATTATCGAAAAATTATTAGTAAAATATTTTTATGTCCATTTATACGCATATTAAATTTCGTGTTTCTATCTGTATAATTTGATGAGATATTAGAAATCAAATTTATCAGATATTTTTTCCATGCTTCTGACCATGCCGTCATTTGAGCTTGACTTTCGTAGTACTTTTCAGAGATAATATATGCATATCATGAAAAACCATTAAAAGGGAAGAATCAGAAAATAACAGCACATTTATTAACTTTCATTAAATTTTTAAAAAATGGTTTCATTCTTTCTTATGTAGATACGTTGTTAAGGGGTATGGTGTTTCTTCGACACCTATACAAAATGCATTGCACACCTATACAAAATGCGATCGAGTTCATCATTTTTCCTTCAAAGACAGGTTTTCTGAATTCGTCAGCTAAGATCTACAGAACGTGTACAGATAAAACTGATTCATTCTCTAATTTAGTCGTGTATCTACCACCATTCTGTACACTGTTGTAGAAATGGAACAAACTAAAAAAATACATTACTAAAAATAAAAATTCATAATGCATTTATATTGCATTATATTGCTTTACATACATATACATTTATATTGCATTACCATTAGTGGCAATTTAATGCATTAAATATATATAGAGAGATATAGATATATAAAATACATTAAATTTCCACTAATGGAAGGGATTTTTACCTTTCCAAAAGTGACATTTTGGAAGATTAATCTTTCAAATCAATTAACGCATCTATATCGTTTTGTCTGTCCAAACTGCATTTCTATGGAAAATCAGGATTGGTTTTTACCTACTGTAGAAACCAATTGTAAACTTCTAGACGTCATTCGTGTAGCTGTGAACTGTATGAATCCCGCTTACAACGTTGAAATATTCTTTATTTTGTGGTTTCAGAACATTGAATTCTAAACTAAGTGTTCCTACACTAGCATGAGAGTAACTTGAAAAATAAACCGAAATGTCTATTTCGATATCAGGTAAATAAAACCTCATCTCTCCAAGGAATTAAGGATCCTGTAGTTTTGTAATCACTATACTATTCTGTAAGCACATTTTCTTGAAGGGTGATGGAAGTTCGGAAAACAATTTTTAAATTCTTAATCGATAACTAAGCCAGCAGTACGATTACATACAGCATAAATAATTACCATATCCAAATGTTCCAAGTCACTAAAATATGTCACTATTTAAAAAAGCACGCAAGTACAAGCAAATAATTTCATTTCCGCCCTCGGTATTCCAGTATTTCTCTGGAATATTTTAAATGTTCATTTATTCTTCCCTTCTTTGTTAAGTCGATGTTGCAGTTGTCAGCCAAGGAAAGTTAACATCATTATGCGTGATTAGCAAATATTTTTGAAATCATGATTTATAAGCAACAGTTTTTCTAATATATCTGTTTGCTTGAAATAAATGTGTTCATTTAAATTTGTCAGATAGAACCTCTAAACTTAAAAATAAGCATGCCTTTGCAACAAACTTATAGACCTACAAATAACCAACCCGTACAAGTATTTGGCTCAGAATTTCATATGGATCTAATCTTTAGTTAATAAAATCATTTATAGACATCAAATCATTTATAGACAATAAAATTATTTTATCATCTGACACTTAACCCTCTTTTAGCTATCTTGACCACCTGTAGTCGAACAGATAGACAAACACAGAAACTTCCATTGGATAGATCTCATCCAAATTTTGATAGAAATCTGCAAATTTAGTTTTAAGACCGCATACCAAATTTCATTGTTCTGATTCGAAGATTTTTTGAATTATTGTACTAACAGACAGAGAGACGAACTTCATACCAAGAATGTGTTTTTCATACGCAGAAGAGGATGGAACCGTGAAGGTTCTTCAAAATCTGGAAGTTAACTTTTTCAATGATTATAGTTTCTCTTTGTATACAATCCTAGACAAATCCTAGACAAGTGAAATTTAGTCTGTGGTTTTGTCACGAATAATGTAGATCTGTATCATATTGTGGTACGAATCGCTGGAAAAGTAAATAAACACGCCGCTTTGTGCTAATTTGTATGAAAGTATTCAGCGTACGAAGTGCGAGCTTACTCTTCGAGGTTCTCTTTCTCTTCCCCTCCTTCTTCGCCCTTGTTGAACATCTTCTGGGCTTGTCGGGCGATGCGGCACTTCTCCTCCAGGATCTACCATCAGAACACAAATTCAATTATCAGCAAACTATTGGTAGAGTTGTTAAGGTGGCAGGGAGTGCGTATCTCAATTCATACTCCGTACCACCGACGTTCAAATACAATTCAACTTTGAAATATTTAGGAAAACAAAAGCTTGGGTACACTTTTTGGAATAGTCTCTGATACTGCCAAAATGTGAGGTTTAAGTTAAAAAAAGATGCTGAGTTTCAATGCAGAAAATATAAAAGGCATTTTTCAAGGCAAAACATGTAATACATTTTTTCAGATATTTCAATTTTATATTTATCTTTACATAATTTTCTATTTGCACGTTTTAATGAATTGAATTACATATCAATTATAACAATATAAGATTGAATAAAAAACACAAAAAAATAAAATGCAAATAGAAATATAAAGTAGAACAGATTACGTTACAAATAAGAGGAAGTTTTTGCCTCCTTTTCCATTTCATTTTACAATATACTTTCAACGAATAAATGTTAAAAATTTTGCAAGAGTTAAAAAAATATTTTACTGAAATATACGCTACTAAAAGTTTTTTTTTATATAAAACATCGCAACTTATATTTGCTACTATTTAGTTGATGTGAATATTGAAATGAAAACAGATTCAACAGCATTCTGATTCTTCTTTACAATAAATGAGAACTTACAGTCTGTCGTCGTTCCTCTGCCTTCTGCTGCTTCTCTTTCAACTCTTCCGCCGTTAGATTGCTGTTTTGGTTTTGTTCTTCGAGTCTCTGTCAACAGAAATTTGCTCATCATTTTATAAAACTACAAAATCAGAAAGATCTCAATAATCATTCTCCTAACACTTTTATACAGGCATATATGTAAACATACATAGAATGTAAACAAACTCTTGTACGAATTTCAGACTTCTTTAGTGAATGTTAACACAGCTGCATTGGTACAACAATCCGCATAGCTAATAAATGGTGAAGCAAAGTATTATCGGAAATGATCCAGTGATGGTTCACCGGACCATTAAGATAATACTTGTCACCACCATACCATGTCACCAAAATTACATTTAATCAGAGGAAAGAAGACATAAAAGAAATCAAGAAAGAAACTTCGATCAGATAGTTTATGACTTGCGTGTGACGTTATGATTTGCCTACGAAAATGGATGCCCATATCTTCCAAAACAAATCTTATTATTATCGAAATCGAAATCTAATAATCAAATCGAATTATCTTACAGAAATAGATTTTGAAATATCATAAGACGCCAAAACGGTTGCTTTTTTAAAGATATAAATTTCATTTCCTTAAAATGTCCTCTTTATTTTGATGATATTTTTAATTTAATTTGATACACTACATGTAACAATGTTTTTAAATGCTATGGGAAATTTATCCATCAAAACATTCAATCGCGTGTTTTTGTCAATTATTCATTCCATATTTTCACATCCGCGTTTCATTTTGACATTTCATAATCTCTATATTTTTTAAAGTTCAGTCAGCTGATTCAATTGAATTAATGTTTTTCAATCAAATAAATGTTTTTTTTAAATATGTTGAATAAATTATTTGACAGTTTAATAAATCAATAACTGATCACTAAAGGCGGATAGTTTGAGAAGGAAAAAAGTTTTGAACACTTATATCACATCCGACATGCTTTCTGTATCTATTTCAATGTAACTCTTTTATTCTCTTATTTGTAATAGAAACTACAAAGGCATATAGAGCAGAATTAGAATCATTCCAAGTATCATCTGGTTAGAGGAAAGAGTAAAATGCCATATAAAAAAATTAAACGACATTTTTGCCGTTCAGTTTTTAAGTACAAATAATATTTTCATATCTAATCGGAAGTTTGTAATATAATAAAATAAAAAAAAATAACTGTTCGCATTTTTTTAAACTTTTTTCAAACGAAAGTTTTATTGAAAGGAAAGATTAAGATTTAAAAAAGCATTACTTTTAAAATGTTGAATACTTAATAGCTAAGAAAGAAATAAACAAATTTTAAAAAATTTTAAGTCCTAAAAATTAAAGTTTTTGTAATTCTAAATGCACTTTTAATAAGCACTTTTCCCAGGAAAATAAGAGAAGTAAAGGGGTCATAAAACTAAGGACAGAGTTTAAGCCGAGCATCGCTGCTGGAATTAGAAACGATCATATTTAAACTCTCGGCAATAGGATTAGTTTTCGACCGTTTCTGTATGACATCATTTTAAGGTAATGAGAAATATTTTTAACATTAAAGATGGAATGTTTTTTTATTGTTTTCTTTTCAAAGGAAATTTTATGCTTTTTTTTTTTTTTGAAAAATGATTTCTTTGTATATTTTTGATAAAATAATAAAGGATATTCTTAAATATTTTATTGAAAAGCATTCAGATGGTAGATGGTTGATTCGAGTGCCATTATGGTATTAAAATTGGTTCTTATAATTTACTGATAATGGAAAAATAAAAGTAAGGTAAACTAAGGCAGGGAAAAGACATATTACCTGTAAAATTTGTGGAGGTGGTTTCTTCGCTTTGTTATTGTTTTCTGTTTCTTCTATCGGTATCTCGAATGCCACTGGCTTAGGTACTGCAAAAATAATAATAATAATAATAATAAATATTGTAAAAAATTTCGGTTATTAATAAAATTAATTAATAGCTGGATTTTAAATCGTTTTCTGGTACCAAAGTTTGTTAGATCACGGTTTTATTAAAAAGCACTGAAAATAAGCCTCCTGTTTTGAAAACACATCGCGATTGTTTTATGCTCTATATTTTTGTCTCAGCGCCTACAGTAAAAATAAAACGCAATTGTCCCGAAATTTTTCTAAAATGTCGTTCCTTTATCAAGTATACGACAATATTTTATTTTATCCTGATATTTTAGAAGTTATATTATATAATATTTTTCCTAATATTCAACAGCGTAAAATGTAAGAACTTTATAACACTGCACAGAATTTTTTTAAAAATAGTAAGGAATATTATACAATACTATATCATATTATATAGGGTAGAATTTAATTATGCAGAACGCATAGTATTAGAAAGTATTGAACTATACATTGTTACAAATCTGTAATGTTGCTTTCCAACACGGTAAGTTCAATCACTGGATAGACCGTTTTAATGTGAGCTCTGTTGGATGCTCATTAGATGCCGAATCAGTGATTTCAGGAGTTGGCGACAAACTGGTGACCATTTGACGGCTTGGCGACGAATTTGGCTACTTTCGGGACAAAATAGATACTACTAGAATCTTCCAGAATTTTGAAGATAGAGCCAATAGGAACCGACATATGCATGATTATTCCAGAACCTTCTCTGCCCACCTCCAGAAACTATAAAAGGCCGACAGTCTAGGTTGAAGACAGTCGTGTATAGAGTCGTTGAGAGGTTTAGATTCGCCTAGTCAACGGGTAATAGTATACCGATGAAAGAACTCCGAATTCATTACACTATTATATACGATTCTGGACTAACATTCGCAAACATTTAGCTAAATTGTTCAAAAATTCTGATATCCTTTAAATATTATCCAAATGTAAATGAATTAAGTTATTTAAATTATTTAGCCAAACGAAAGAAAAGTATCATAAAATTCAAGTACATGCAATGCATGCGCTTATCTCCTTGTTAGTGTCTCAAAATTTTCTATCGCGAAAAAGACTCTAGTTTTGGTGATCTTAGGGGCCATTTATGGTCAAAATACCCAATACTTTCACAACTAGTTTATTCCCCTGGCTTCACTCCACGACTCTTGCTTTGAACAAATTAATTGCTTAAAATTTGGTTTGGTTTGCCAAAATGTTGACAATAATGCGCCAAACAGAGAAATAAAATCATAGCAATATGAGAGAATAAAAATGTTACTAAAAATGGTTATAAACGATATTTCTCAAAAATAAATACAATATAAATAAGAGAATAAAATTTTATGAATTTTAAAAATTCAAAAAGATTAATATGAGGGATTTTGCCAAGTAAAATTGACAAAGAAATCGTAGGCTTCTGAAAGTATCACAGGTGGTGAGCCGTGAAACATGAACATTCAGACAAAATATGACGGATGGACATTTGACAGTTGCATCGCGAACACATTGGTGGTTGATCTCCGAGTAAAAGATGAAGATGAGTCAATCAAGTGTGACCAGTGCGCAATCGAGTTAAAAGGGTATCTACTCGGTATCAAACTGCGTCCATTGTATATATGTATGAATATCGTGTATTATGTGATCTCTGTATGAACGGAAAAGCACAATTTATTCATTCAGAGAACCTGAAGTATTCAGAAACAAGCTTTGAATAAAATCTTATTTCTGAATACTCCAAATCAGCAAGCATTATTCGCAAACATTAAGTAATGTTTCAAAATAAATATAAGAGATAAAAAAATCTCTCAGAAGCATTTGATTTATTTATTTATTTTGTTATGCAAGGATAGCAAACGATGAATCAAAGCAAGTTGCTCAATAATGCAAACGCAAACTCAATATGTGTCTACAAGTGTCCAATAAGTGTCAAACTCAAGAAGTCCAGATAAAAGCTGAAATGGAAACTGTATCCCGAAAATGGGATTTATTCTAATGTCTTCTTCTTCATTAACTGTTGTTAAAAAACTTTTCTATCGAAAATAAAGAAAGTTTATATAAAAATTATTTTTATGGGAAGAAAAAAAGGAGAAAGCAACATAGTTGTAATAGCAGAAATATATTGTTTTTAAGTTGGAATTGCATGTGTGAGCCCCCTATAGTTATAAAATTTGTTCAAGGGCATTTTCGAGTTCTTTTTCCATCATTTTAAGCTATCCGTGCCTGAAGGGTCATCGAATTTCATAATTAATTGGAAGTTTACTGCTTTAAAATATTTGCATTTTATATTTACACAGCGGCATCGGTTCAGTCTAGTATGAGAGAGACTATTTTTTTATGTTTCATACTTAAAAAAGCATTTGTTTTTCCGTCAAGGAGTGACGTGAGCCCATTTAAAATAATCATGAAATGAATCTCAAGTCTCCTTAAAGACTCAAAAGTGAATTCCAGTCCACCGTAAAGGGAGGCTTACGATTAACGTTTCCATGTACTAATCATAGCGAGAAGCAAAAATATTCTTTCACGAGTTTCACAGAAAAGCAACAAAAAAAAATCCTCTTCAAAGAGCAACGCACTCGCGTTTTACGTGACTTGGGCGAATAATTTCTGTCCGGTCAAACCATTAGTTGCCTGAATATGTAACGACGAGGCCAGAGTCAGGTTTAAAAGAATAATTACGCTAGTGTTCAGAAGTTTTAATTCAATTCAGATTTTTATCTATTCAGCGAAAATACCCTGCAAATGTAAGCACAGCCTAATATTTGATATTATCAGCTTTGTACAATACTGCATGAGATTTGAGCGTTTTTTTTTGGGGGGGGAGGGGAGAGAGAGAGCCATTTCACGTGAAGTCAAAGATTGTTTTTAAGTTCTTCACATCTTCTGTATTTGTATGGATGAAATTATTTTTCACTCACTTACTCATTTACTAAATTTCAGAAATTTTGCATAGTTGTTGGATCCCGACGACAAAAGAATATTTTACTAATTTTAGAACTCTTTATTATTAACAAACAAAGCAGTGAAATCTTCTCTTGAAGAGCCCCCCTCAATAACCATCGAAGGAAAGAAACAAAACAAATGTCGCATTCCAACAATATAAACCCAAGCATTCTTAAGTAATAAAACAAATCGAGAATTCAAAGTATAAAAAGATTGAATATATCAAAAGAATGAAGATAAAAGAAAATTTTTTAAAAAATGTCCGATAACCATAGCTGTGGTATGTGATCTGGACATGGGGAAAATAAGATTGTTTTGAAAAGGAACAAATTATAGGTAGTAAATCTCATAGGGGAAGAAAAGAGTCCCAAGTACCACCCCTATTCACCAAAAGAGAGTGAGTCTCTGAAAGGGAGATACATTGAAGTGTTAAACGATATTTTACTTTCCCTTTTCTACAAAAAATATGAGGTTGATCAAATATACTCCCCCCAACTGCCCGTTCAGACAGGGAGTGTTTGAAAAACACCTTCCTTTTCATAGATGGGATTTTTGTTCATCGATATAAAACTATTTGTTGCTTGGTTTTAAGAGATCTATCAATTGATTTCCAAGTTTGTGAAAATAACTGCAGCTGTTATGTTTTTTCACACTAGAATAGAACCGTTTTAATTGTTAAGAATAAAATAACGTATTTATCTTTTCAATAAATATCTTCTTTCTCTTAGCTAATTCTTCCCTCAGATTTGCTCCTCTTGGTTACAGTGCCTAGACAATTGTCTCTTTTTTATGACGCTGATTGAATCACCAAATTTTGGCTCATCATAACAACAGAAAGTCCATCCGTCCAGGCGAAAGTGAATTCAACGTAATAACAATAAAATTTGTTACGCAGTTTTCTCATGAAAGTTTTAGTTATATTATCGTCTCTTTTTTAGGAAACAGTAGGGTTATTTTGGGATGGACCTCGGACTTTTGAATCGTGGTCAGATGATGAGGACGACACCTGAGCTGGCGCTCCCTCTCCAAACTTGCGAACCACACCAGCGGGATAGCGTTTGGCCTCGATGGATTTAACGTGCACCATACTCACTCACACGACGGTTCTTCATGTAATCGGGTCCGGAACTTCAAACCCTCCGGTTCCGAAGCCTTGCCATCAGGCCACCGCGGCTTCATTTATCATTAAAACTGTATCACATTTTGTACCAAATTCGTCGCTTCTATCTATTCATATCCGTGCAAATGTGACAACCTCAAAACATGATGACCTAGATAAATGGAATATGGTGCGTGGTCTTGAAATAAAAGGCGTGGATCTGAATCCAATTTCAGTCGGTTCAGTTGATCAAAAGAAGATATCTAGAATGTATACTCACTCATACGAAGAAGCAAATGTGCCATATGTTGTTAGCATGCGAGAAACTTCAATTTTAAAATTTTTTGATGATTGTTCTCATTCCAACCTGTTGGCTTATAAGTAAAACAATTTTTATCGATATGTTCTTAACATTTTCCAGAACCCTTTCGAATGATCCTGCATAGCTTTCAGGCAAAAGACCTCAATTAAGTCTTTTGTTAACGTTCTATTAATAATTATAAATCAATAGGTAAAGTAGAGTGCAAGTGCGAGAAGGATAACATGAAATAAATCAGTCAAACAATCGCCTTCCGACTTAGCCTTCAGAATTGCTAAGACATGTGTTTGATGATACAACCATGAACGTGGAAGGAATGATTTAAAAAAAATTGCAAACAAACTTCTGTTACGACTCGCAACATGGACCGTGGACTGAAGAGATAGGTAGGTTAGAAATTGAAATTAAAAATAATCCATTGCAAAAAGGAAGGGGTCTAACACAACGCATGTTAAATAGATAAAACGTTCACTTATCATTGTAAAAATAGGAATAAAAATTAGACTTTACATTCAAAGAAAATTCGTATTCTTGATTCTCCTCTACCCCTTATAACGGGCGTCGGTGGCCTGGTGGTAAAGTCTCGGCTTCGAAATTCGAAGGTTTCAAGTTCGAGAGCCGATTCCACCAGAGAACCGACATGTAAGAGGGTCTGCTGCACGTTGAATCCGTCGCGGCCAAACTTCCACCCACTGGTGTGGTGTGGCACTTTAGAGAGAGTGGCGCAAGCTCAGACATCATCCCCTTCCTCTGAGCGCAGTTCAAAATCACGAGGTCTGTCCCAAAATAGCCTTCGTGTTGCTTTAAAAGAGGACGTTAATATAATTAAATTAAACTGCCTTTTATAACAAAGTTTTCGGTCATTCAATTCTTCGGATACAAGAAAGGGAAAGACAGTTAATTTAAATTAGTACTCAATACATAATTGTGCATTTGAACGGGAAAGGACTTCTGAAAACTCCGGACTTCTCCCGTTATCCATGGAATAAATATTATATATATATTTCAAATTTTTGGGGGGTAGGTAAAATACGACTATTTGAAAGACATCTGCATCTGAAATTCATTTTCAAATGACATGAGAAAAACAGCGCGCTTTGTGATGGAGTCATTACATGAGCCATTACCTATGTAGTAAGTCCAGTGACCTGGAATTCGGTTTTGCAGAGAGAACGGGATTCCCTTCCGCTTCCCGTTTACGTCATCTGATAAATGATCTTCCGTCACGCTCATTTGATCGCAACCTGCCCGCCGGTCCATGTTTTAGTGTCATAATAAATAAAAACGGTCGCCCCTGCGGAAGGTGTCAGACGTTTAATCTTCGTTTGAAAAAGCTTATGAGCAAATATTCTGATGACGGTTTCTGCTGTCTTTTGTTCAATTTTATCGCAGCCAAACGCTAGATATTTTTTTTAAACTTTTGTTGTTTTCAGACAAATGTGCTGTTTTTGACAGCAAGCAGTTTAAAAAAACAATGAATGCCTTGGTCAATCAATTTTTTTTCAATCAATTTTAAAGTGCAGCAATACCTCGAAGTACGTGATAGGTGAGACATCGAAGCTTTAATGTTGTATGTGGATACATGACAGTTCGAATTCTTCAGGACTGGAAAAGCAGTTGTTCGAAAAATTTAATTTATAATACAGAATGCAGTTTAGACATAACAATGCTTAAATTAAAATTAGAGAAAAAAGAATTGCATTGCAAAATAAAACAAATGGTATTTTCTTTCCCTGTTAGGCTAGAATTTTCTAGTGGTTATCCATAGAAATTGTGCGAATCCTTGCATAAATTTATGTCTGATAAAAGAGGTTGCAATTTAAAGTAAAAATATATGTGCATGAAAAAATAAATTACTCATCCATGATTTATTTAAAAATAATGTCATATTTGATAAGAACCAGTTTTACAATTTTTTTTATCTGTACACACATACTTAGAAGACACTAAATGATACTTAGAAAAGAATATATTCATTACAAATATATATATATATATAAACTTTAAAAGGCACTCCGTAGGAGTTATTTTATTTTTATGTTATCTCTTCTATTACCGCAGAAATACTTACGAGGCTATTCAGGTCGTTTTAAACAAAACAATTGCATCTTTTTAGAGATATACCGCTGTCAAAATGCATCCACTTTATCTCGAGTGATAGAAGGCGATGTCATAAGTATCTTTTAAAATCACCCCCATTTCCCGAATTCCAATAAAAAGACGAAAGTCATGATAACAATTCATACCAAATGTTAGATTGTCTTTATTAAAAAATATCCCATTGATAACATCACCATTTTGCTCATTATATAGCAAGAAAAAGAAAGCCCTCGAAATTGAAGGGAATCGTCGGATTCGGCTTTTTTTCCTGGAATCCAAAAGAAATTTTGATTGGAAACTCGAGTATTTCTCCATTTCTAAGTTTCGTTTGTTTATGCTATTTACTCATTTAGTAGTAGACTATTGATATCTTTAATTTAAATTATGTAATTTTAATTGTGCAGGTGACAAGAACAAACGCACTCAGCAACATTTAATATTCACTAGGTACTGCTGTCATAGATCTGCTTGTAGTCTTAAAACATTTTGAAAAAACTTAACTCGTATCTTAACATTTTTCATTGTACAACTGACAATGCAATGCAAGAAAAAATAGACAAAATCACCTCCACAGTGATTACTAGTTTTACCTTTTACTTTTCTGCTTAACAACGGAATTAATTTGGTGAGACTTAATGGAGCAGTTTACTTGTTTTTTTAGTAAATCTATGTTAGCATTTCATTCTGCAATATCAGACCCACATACACATCAGATCTGTTGTGAAATCAGCTTCTGAAACAAGAGTCATCCTATCCAAAAGTCATTCTAAGTATTAAGCCACGGCGACAGCTCCATTGTTAAAACTTCTTCATGCCACTATCCGTTTGGTAAATGAAAATACAATACGATTCAAGATCATTTCTACAATATATTGCAAAGGCATACAAATACAATTGAGGAGGACATACAAATGAGGAGGACAATCATTAGAATGGCAATATGTGACTACTTTTACTAATTTACAAATTCATTTTAGAATGGTTTTTCCTTGCAAATATATAAAATTTGGGATTAAAATTTTTTGAACGGACATTTTTACTACGAGAATTTTTGCTTGATAAAAGTGATAATGTATCTAGCGAAATCTAAGTAAAAGTATGTTGATATGGAATTGTGTCCCTCTGCACTTTCAAGTCAACAGAACTTAATTTAATTGAGCCACCGAGTTACTTATTTTACTCACTGCTAACTTCATTAAATATTAGACATTTGGCTCAAATTCAAAAGCAGACGGAAATAAGTTAAGAATTGAGCGCATTACTAACGATGGTTCAGCGTCTTCATATTATAATCACTTCATACACACGTAGCGCG
The DNA here is from genome assembly GCF_947563725.1 of Argiope bruennichi. Classification (NCBI taxonomy): domain Eukaryota; kingdom Metazoa; phylum Arthropoda; class Arachnida; order Araneae; family Araneidae; genus Argiope; species Argiope bruennichi. The sequence continues at coordinate 10,131,447 of NC_079156.1, forward strand.
AGAACATATACCTGCCAGGAAAGATTCTCCTTTAACGTTTGAACTGTTACTCAGACTCACTTACACAAGACACTGTATATAGCGCGACATCGTCCTGCCAAACATGTTAAGTACATATATATAAAATCCATTCCACATCATCCAGTTCTGTATGAACTGGATGATGTGGAATGGACTTGAACTTGAAATCCATGTCAGGAATGAAGATTTATAGCAAACATCTCCACCATCGAAGTGAGCGCATGCGTTCTTTTATGAAGTCTGCTTCTTCTGATCGTCTCATTTCAAGATTAACAATAAGTCCACACATCAGATAAATTCATAATGCGTCATCAGTTTCAGATTTGAATGGTTTAAACGAAACTTAAAAAAGCAACATCAGTTTTCAAATCTTAGTAATTCTAAGCCTAAAATATCTTATTTCGTTGTTATAACTTCTATGGATTATATTTCGTAAATATTTTAATAAATTTTACATTTTATTTATTTATAAAAGTAGAATTTCGGTGCATAAGTGAAGGAAATTAGATTTTATTTCGGTAACGTTAGTGCTTCTTATGTCAGTATTAAGTTTTATATAAACAGCGTATTTCGAAAAATTGGAGCGATTGTTCGAAACTTTGACAATATTATTCAGTATTCTCAATGTAGTCGATAGAGCAATGACTCGAATAGAATTATAAATTTGTCGGAATAACGGCTTTCAAATGTTCATTGTATCGTTTTCCATAAAGGAACTTAGCTGTAAAACTAGAAACAATATATTGGACTTGCATGGATGCCATTATTCTAACAAATTTCTTATTCTATGTAACATTTAAATCGTCCAATCAACGGCAGAACCATTCAATGCAATAAATGGAAATGCGTTATCAATGTTTTGGGAACATTGAAAAAAAAACCTCTGCTTCAATTTCTTGATTTTCTGCGCATCCTCTCTCTCTTGTGAGTCATTGATTGCTCTAAATTTTAGAAATGCATGCATTTTAATAACGAATTAGTACCTGTTTCTGTTGCACTCGGGGGTGGAGGAGGGACTGCTTTAGATGCTGCACAACCCATTCCGCCTGAAGACTGCAAAAGAGATTCAAAATTAATTTCGGCTTCAACATTGCATTAATGTCCATGGAAGTGAATACTGCTCAAAAAGTTACCAATATTATTCAGATCATAGATTGACGGCTTCATTGCTTGCTTGAAATATAAGACCTACTGGAAATTTTTTGAATGTTAACCGGTCACTTAGTGATAGCAAAAACATTTTAATAAATATTTACTATCAGATCTCAACTTGATACAACAGAGAAAAGAAATGTGGTGATTCCAAAAACAAGTGCACATATTGGTAAAGTATGAAGAATAGTTATCTCTTATAATGTTTTAACGCTACTTTATATTAAAAAATTTTAGTAACAATCCAAGCCTTTTATTAATGCCTTTGAATATTAAAATGTTCTTGTTTTCCTGAACTGTCGCCAATCGTGATTTAATAAATTTAATAAATAAAAGACGCTTTAACTCATTAAAATGATATTAGAGGAATTATTGATACTAGCCGCCTTTGGCGATTAACTTATTCAATCAGATTATCTATTTTTTAAATTGTTAAACCATAAATATGTAAGGCATTTTTTTTCTTAAAAAATCACCTTTTTTATGATGCGACCGAATTAATTGAATAAACGTCTTACTAATTGTTGAGGGTATAAATAAAAAAGTGTATGGACTACGAAATAAAAGCGGGAGTGAAAATCCAATATCGGAGTTAATGTCCAAAGAAAGCAATTTTTTAACATTGGCAAAAGCGCACGAAAGAACGGTTTGATGGATTAATCTTTTATCATTGCATTAGAAACACAATCACGGATGTTTTTGATCGCCACGTGCGGCTTTTCTTTCAAATAGCGTATTGATGGGAGAATAAACCAAAAACTGTATTTATTGCTTCATTTGGGATTTTTTGGGATCACTGGCAAATCCTTGTTTTGCAAGCAACAGAAGCCAGTAAAATTTGTTTTCAATTGCATCGATTTATAATAGTTACAGATTGTGTATTCATTTTTAAAGAAAAAAAAGGAGCAGAAATAAAATTAATATAATTAAAAAGGCAGTTTTTTTTAGTTTTAAAATAATGCAAAAGTTATTTTTGTGAAATAATAATTTTGGAAAATAAACTCAATTTCCTTAGGTCACTCATAGAAATTGCCTATATATCGATATTTAAGTCTATTTTCGCGTTGTATAAAATTCTCCCTGACTTTTATTTCTTCATTCATTTTACATATCCTTTCCACCGATTGAATGGAGTTTTTGCTGACATGGCGATCCGTTTTCCTAGCATTTCTAATAATATTTTGCAGCTCCATTCATTATCGAAGCGTTAAATAAGTGCACTTGTAAAAAAATTCAATGAAATAGTCTTGTTTACTTTGATCTCTGCTATTCGACAATAAGAGCGATTTCAGAGTCAGGTACATTATCACTTTACATGTATAGATTTGAAGTTTTTGCTTTTTGGTTTTACGAGCAACGTTTGAAATCTGGCATTCTATAGAATGTTAAAAACTGGTAGTCGAAGTATTAATATGTCATACATTTCCTAGGCGTTCTGTAAAACGCCAAGCGATAAACCTACAAAGTATGAAATACATTTCCAATAACTTTGTTTTTCTTTTTACCTCACACGCAATAATCTTTCTATATAATAAAGATTATTGTGTGTGCTAGTGTGTTGGCGCTTTAAAAGATAGACCATTTGACTTAAAACCATAAAACTTGACACATACAGAATGGGTATATTCAACTAGACTTTAGAAACTTAATTGAAATTTTCATTCATTAAGAACTTGAAGTTTTTTAGCGAAAGCTTTCTAAACTATTACAGCACAAAAATAACTTTTAAATCAGCTAAAAATTCAAAGAATTATCGTTTCAACCTAATATTCTACCATACAATTTATTCTGATTGTGAATCAATTTTTTAAAAAAAATATTTCATGCACATTTTCGAACAATATATTTCAAACAAACCAAAAATAAAATTTAACTTGTACTAGCAAGAAGAAAAAAAAATCTTCTATAAATCTATTGCCATTATGTTGATAAAACACAAATTAAAACAATAATTAATTTTTACTACAATCTAAATTTTTAAAAATTAAATATTTTAACATATGTCTGTATTAAATAAAATAAATATTAAACATGATAAAAAATAATAAATGCAAGGAAAAGATTTTTGTGACTTAAAAATATTTATAGCTTTAATTCAATAATTCTGTGTTTTAAAGACAAGCATCTTTTAATATATACACCACATCCCCTTAAATAGCGTCTAATTACTAATTCGTAATTAGACGCTATTTAAGGGGACGCTATATAAGACATACATATCTTATAAGAAAAATTATCTAATTGAAATAAATAATTATATTTTATGTCTTTTGAATTAATAAATGTTCGGAAGAATTATTGAATTTAAAATTTTTATGCAAACTCTTAGTTATATGAGTCATATTTAATAAAATATTCTTTAGTTAATAATAAAAAGAAGTTCCAGCTTCGTATCCTCCATTACGAGGGGATCCGGGGGGGATACGTTTTTGGTGTAAAACAGCATGCAGAATTTCATCCATCTAGCTCACTGAGATTTTCAGCTACGAGTTCATATACAAACCGACAGGCATCCATAGTTCCACATTTTTTTCTTTTCTTTTTTTCTTATAGGTTTAAATGAAGTGTTAAACATCAAAAAGCCATCAAAATCTGGAAGTTGATTTTTTTTCAATGATGACATTATTTTCTTTCGACCTGCTTCGTTAAAGTTATAGAACGTATGTAGAATTACCAGCAATACTCCAGCATGTCATTATTGCTCTGTTTTCGATGAAACAAAGAAAAGAAATCTTCCCTCGCCTTCCTTCTGCGAGAGAACCCCGAGTAAAGAGCAAATATAAGAATTTCACAAGATACCATTATTATGATTAGATCATAACCTCGATAGGACATTTTCTTCCGATCTTAAAAAACATTTTTTAATCAATATTCGCATTATTGGTTTCTGCTAAATTAAACTTTCGGATCAATTTTCCATCTAATAGAAGTACTACCACTTTTGAGAAGAAAGACATATTATAAAGAGAGACTAGAAATGTTTTGAGGGAAATGACTTTAGAACTACTTTGAAAATGAGCATAAAATCATTCAGGAAAAGTCTGAGTGAGATATATTTAGAAGGCAGATATTTATCTAATATATTTTACTCAATTCCATATGCTCGAGATTTCAATTTACCCTATTTTTGTAGAGAATTTTCATATACTTTGAAAACAATTTTGAATTTAAACAAAAAAAAAAAATTCAGGGGTGTCCAGTTATTTCTATGGTATTTTTAAATCTAAATGCTTAAATCTTCACTTGCACACGTTCCGAATGAAGGGATTAAAAATCTATCAAGCTAAGAAAATTCTATTAAAAGAAAACGGGCCGCGGTGACCTGGTGGTAAGGTCTCGGCTTGTGAGCCGTAGGGTTTCAGGTTCGAGACCCGTTTCCACCGAAGAACCGCCGTGTAAAGGGCTCTGTTGCACGTTAAATCCGTCATGCCAAACGTCCTCCCGCTGGTGTGGAGAGGAGGGCCAGCTCAGGTGTCGTCCTCGTTATCTGACCGCGGTTCAAAATGACGAGGTCCGTCCCAAAATAGCCCTAGCGTTGCTTTACAACGGGACGTTAATATAACTAAATTAAAAGATACCGATTTTCCCCTTACCTAAATCGACGCGTTTAAAGTAATCCCGGTCTGAATCTCACAGTGTATAATCATGGGGAGAAATATTTCTGTGGTTCTTTTCTCTTTTCAAACTTATGTCGGGCTGTAGATTGACGTACCTCGTCGCTTCTTACTTGCACATAGATTATGCTTCCCGGGATGGAATAAAAGCGAAGTTTAAAAATTCAAAGTGTCTTCTCTCTCTTCGGCCATCAAACTTCTCAAAAATATGTGTTTTACATTATATATATATTATATGTAATAAAATCCATTCATTCCCTTCTTTTTTATATTGATTATAGTATTCATAATTTGAGTATTAATAAGTAATATTTGAGTATTAATAATATGAATAATAGTAATAATGTGAATGCCAGTGAAGTCATAAACGATGCATGCAGGCAATAATCTAACTTTTTTTTTTTTAAATAAAGTCCTAAGTTTCAGAAATGGTTAAACATAAAGTCAGTATTCCGACGACTTTTTCGCATTACGTTTTTTTAATTTTTGTGATTGGATAAATTTAATAATTTTGTAGTCACAAGCTTTTATACATTATTTATTTCTTAAACTAATCAGTATGCTGGTGCCAAATATTTATATCTGCATAAAATACTGATCATTCAGTTCTTTTTCAGATTTTCGGTCTTTGTTGCCATTCAAATATATAAACTTTCTCAAAAGTTTTGGACTCTTAACCGCATAACAATCCGCGACTGAACGATTTTTTATTCGGCGGTGAAACTTCTTTCAGTTTATTTTGAAAGTTACAGCAAAATGAAAATACTTCTTTTTGGCAGCGACACCTGCTGAAACTTTGATAAAACAAATAAATTGGAATTCTGTGGACATTCCAACTGATGAATTATGTAATAGATGAAAATCAGTGATCGATCCCGGAACTGGAAGAGAAACCTCATTGCATCTGAAAAGAAAACGCAAAAATGATAACTGTTTTCCCGGGTTTCTGTGAAATTCCCAGCACCGATTGAAATTACAAATGCCGAAAATTATTTTCACAGCCTGATGATATTGCATAGAAATCACACTTTTCAAAGAAATTTTGGGGTGCTAGGGAATTACTGATTTAATATAATGTTGAATCGAAGAAAATATTCTATAAAAATCCATTATTATATTAGGCAAACCCACAAGTTATTAAATTTGAGATTAGAGTTGATATCCGATTTTACATATATCAAGTGCAGGTAGACACCCATACTGAATTGTACCTGATACTTTTACAGATCTTTCTCGTCAGTACATATGAAAATCTATGTAACATTAGATATTAACTTTAAAGACTGTTATATCTATCCAAATTGCTTGCTACTAACAGCAATGTTTGTTAATTATAATTTTGTACATTATATCTTAATGCACAATTAAAAAGTAAGGATTTCATACAACTTAAGACTGACAACAAGAATTTAATTTTTATTTGTTTTTTAAGTAGTATTTTGTTATATATTAAGATTTAGATTTTAAAATATAAATATTGTCTTTTTAAGTATATATTTTTAATTATTATATTCTGAAAATTCTATTCATGTCTAACGCTAAATTTTTATTTATGCTCAATATTTTTTACCAATAATAATTCTGTTGTCTAAGTTAATTATTTGTTTCGAATAAAAAAGTTGTAAGCAAAATATATTTATTTATTCGTAGAAAATACTATTAATTTTGTATATTTAATAAATATTGCAACGACAGGTTTAAAAAAGTTTTAAAATATTTTTATTTCATATAATAATAAGAAATAATATATGTTTTAGAAACATAACTCATGTCACCAAGGCGAAACGATGAACTAGGCGATACTAAATCAATCCTACTTTTTGCATCAACTTGTCGGGATTAGTTCCCCTTCCTAACCCCAGGTGGCAGCGCATTCCCGTTGTCTTGAAAGTCATGCAGAAAAGATTTTTTTGTTTTGCCTTGCAGTGAAGAAAAGTAGACCTTCACGTGGCGTGTGAGCGTTAAGTAGCTCTAGAAGAAAAGCAGAGCAAATTTATTTTAACGATAATGCGAAAACCCTGCGAGTTTCTTGTGAAATTAGTAGTTTATGAAAAAAATAATTTTTATTGTCTAAGAAATATTTGTAACCGTGATATGGAATTACTTATCGGAAATTGTATAAAAATAAGGGGAGATTTGATGTGAATAAATGGTGACTAGTCAAGAAAATTGTTTCCTGGTTTTTTCTTGCGTAGAATCTTCTATTTTATGCAAACAGGAACACAGGGCATGTGCTCACGAACAGTGCAGAAATATTTCGTTAGGGAAATGCCTATATTCGACATAAGTTGATATAATTTTACGCAACCAAAAACGAAATGAGATCGAAGACATTATTTATAGGCACCAATCTGCCGAATATCTGATATCAACTAATGCCGAATATCTGATATATTTGGTTGGCATCAGTTTGTATACCTGATACCTTTGCCTACCTGGTACAAAGTATCAGGTACATACTATTACGAAATTCCCGGGTTCGTTTGGATAGTGGAAGTTATATGGTGTGGAGAACGCTCAATCAGCAGGCGGCAGTAGAAAAAGAAACAACGACGTTTATTTACACGAAGACACACAGGACAGCACAAAGACGACAACTATATACAGCACAGAGAAGACAATTATCTTCAGCCGCGAGATGTGCAAACAGCAGCATACCACAAGACTCTACTGCAGACAGTAACGCACAGCTTAGTTCAGCACTAGCTTAATCCGTTGCTGCTCTGCTAATCTCTGGAAGACTCCTTCTTCACCGTCGATTCCGACTACCACACCCTGGCAGCTGTAGCTGCCTCCTTTTTTAGGTCTCAGGAGGCGGGGCTAGAAGCCTCTCAACCAATCAGGAACATTCGAGGCGTAACTCGGTTCCTAATGGACGGATCGGGAAAATTCTCGATGTTTCGGGTATAATCTATTTTGGCGCCAAAGTCACCAAATTCGTCGCCAAGTCGCCAAATGGTTGTCAAGTTTGTCGCCAAGCTCATGGACCTCCGACCCAACACCCGGACTCCGTCTAATACAGATGACTGTAAAACTGTCTTTCTGATGATGGAACCAACTATGCTGGGAAGCCGCATCACAGATTCGTAACAATACGCTATCATCCATTATTATTCAATGTTACCATTACAAAATGTACATGAGTACATTTCCTCAAAACTGAACATAATGTAGTCTATTGTAACCAATTGCTTGAAGAAAAAAAGGCTGCATTTAAATTTTAAATTCTGTAATATGCATTTGCATCACAAAATGTATGTTTAGAAGAATTTTGTTTCTTATTACAAACTTTATCTCATTCAGCTTGAAAATTTCTGAAAATATTATTGCTGCTAAGAATCTAATATTTGGATCTTCATCTGATTCGATTATATTTTAAATTTATGATGATTGTGTTAATATTTATGCTATCCTCATTTCTACAGTATTCAATTGATGACCCGGACCGTCACTCTACATTCCGAGCATTCTCACAATTAACTCATGGAGGTGCAGATCTGGTGGGGCCCATTCAGCCGAGGCTCTACTACCACGAATAAGAAATGATTACTTCAAAAATGAAAGAATGAGGTCGTGGTGACCTAAGACCGGAAGGCCTCGCGTTTGAAACCTTATTCCACGAATAAACTGCCATATGTCCGACTATGCTGTAAGCTAAGAACACATTGAGGATCCTCCCACTGGTGCGGCAGGGAAGTTTTGAAAGCAGAGTATCTTGGTAGATGTCATCCCTGAAAATCTAAACTAAATTTTAAGTACTAAATTCCATCCTTACAAACCTGAAAGGAGTTCCGTTAAACAGAAAAAATGTGTAAACTAAAGCGTTAAACAGAAAAAATGTGTATACTAAAAGAATGCGAATATTGTTCTCACAATGGGACGATAGGTCAAATCAAATCAAGTGAATTATAGAAGGATAACAAGTGTATAATAGTCATGAAGTCAAAACCTTTATCCAATCTATCTCAGACAATTTTCGTGTAACACTGTATGTTCTACAACGCGATTAAAAAAATTTTGTGACTGGTGCTTATGCAGGGCGATAAAAGAGCTCTTACCGCAGTTAAGATAGATTTAAAATTTTCACTTTTTATTAAAAGAAACAAATCTTTACACTTATATGTTTCTTAAATATAAAGAAGTGAGATTGATAGTTTCAATAAAGTAACATCTCACTAGCAATACCTGCGTTTGAAGTTTAGAGAATAGTTCATGTTATACAAACTGGGAAGATAAAGCATATCCCGAACAGCATGATATCCTAATAAATGAAACGTATTCCACTTAATAATGTTATGTTAGGCACCCGATCATCATCCAACAGAGCTGATAGTAAAACGGTCTTTCCAGTGATTGAACTAACCATGCTAGGAAGCAACATTACAGATTTGTAACAAAAAGAAGTCCAAAATTTCATTTCATGTAATATCAACATTAAATTTCGGCTTTCTGACATGTTTGGCAAGCAGCACGCAATGACACTCAAACTGGCAAATTATCGAAAGAAATTAACTGATAATCCAGGCTCCAGCGATTTTAAAAACTTATTATTATGATGATTGATTCAAAATAAAGCTTGTGAATTGCTGAGAGAGATGCGCAACCAAGCCACGATCGCTTTGTGATCCTGGAATAACATCCGGGTGATTCACAGTATTCCAGAAGATGCTGAAATAACAAGTTTATAAAAAATGATAGTTGTCTCTTTGGTAGTACTTTATATTTGTACAGTACGTACATGTATCCCAATTTCACAAAAGCTAATCAAAGTTCTTACCATATACAGATGATCAATCGTTTATAAACTGTTCAGTTTGGAGACAAAAAAAAATACCAACTTTAAATTTCTCAGTATTTATTCCGGAAAATTTTGGGCTAAACATGCAAAGCCAGGGCAATTAAACGCATTATTCCTTCCCTAAATGTGTCATTAATCCTATATTTAGCTAAGTCGAAGGCAAGATCTCATTCTGTGAGAGGTTTAAGAATGGGATTCTTCTTCATCATCAACTGTGTCTTCTTTAGTAGTTCGCTCGTTTTTACTTTCTCGTCTACGAAATACACAAAGAGAAAGTATTGTAATCGCCAAGAAATACGAAACAAAGGTGTTGACGAATCACCGCGCTTCAAACTTCCTTGAGTCTGAAAAATACATTTTTTGGAATTATGTCTACCTATCTGTGAACACGATAACTAAAAAACACTTTGAGCTAGATGGATGAAATTTGTTATATGGACTTGACATCAAATTTGTAGATAATGTTACGAACCTGTGATGCGGCTTCCCAGCATAGCTGGTTCCATAGGAGGTCCCAGAGCTTGGCGACTTGGCGACGAATTTGGCGACTTTGGTGCCAAAATAGATTATACCCGTAACGTCGAGAATTTTCCCGATCCGTCCATTAGGAACCGAGTTACGCCTCGAATGTTCCTGGTTGGTTGAGAGGCTTCTAGCCCCGCCTCCTGAGACCTATAAAAGGAGCAGCCTGTAGCTGCCGGAATCGAGTTGTGAACCGACGGTGAATTGAGGAGAAGTCGGAATCGACAGAACAGAGTAGAGTAGAGTGAACCAGAGTAGTGGTGAGTCGAGTGGTGAACCAGTGGTGAATTGAGTAGTCGGAATCGACAAAAAGAACTGGCCTTCCAGAGATTAGCGGAGCAGCGACGGAGTCAAGTGAGTGCTGAATTAAGTTGTGCGCTACGATCTGCATTAGAGTCTGTTGTGTGCTGTTGTCTGCACGTCTCGGCTGAAGATAATTGTGTGCTGTATATAGTTGTCGTCTTTGTGTTGTCCTGTGTGTCTTCGTGTAAATAAACGTCGTTGTTTCATTTTCTACTGCCGCCTGGTGATTGAGCGTTCTTCACACCATATAACCCCCACTATCCAAACGAACCCCGGAAATTTCATAACAATATTTATCAATTTTTGCATGAAATCCAGAAGGAAAAAAAATCTGTCTTTCCGGCTGTCAGAGTACAAGTAAGCAGTATAGCTAAGAAACGTAAAGAATCCTATAAAAAATGTAGCACTCAGGCTTAGCTTCTAACATGTATGTATGAAATTCGGAATGAAATCTTTCAAGAGTCTGTCAAACTCTACTTTCGCATGCATGCAAAAGCAATGACTTAAAAGACCCAATCAATGATTTAAATAAATAAAACGTGGAATATGATCTTATAACTAAAAGTATAATTCAGTCTTCAATTTTGGTTTCAGTCGGCCGGAAAAGATAGGTCTAAAATGCATAATCGATCTTCGGGTGCTTTTGTATCGAATTGCAGGTCAAGGATTAATCGCCAAAAAAAAAAAAAAAAAAGTCAAAAATCGCATTCACGTTTTTGTAAAAATGCCTAGATCCAAATCCATCATTCGCAATTATTGTTCATCAATGACCTTCAGTTAACACATAAGTACTGGTTTTCGTTATTCTCCTATGAAGCATATAAAAGCGCAAATCAGCGAACTCAAATAAAGGAAATTTGATATTTGATCCTGTAACTGCAATTTCAAATCTATATCAATTACAATTCTATGGTTATTACATGATTGACACAGTACACACTGCGTTTTTTGTTGTTGTTGTTGTTTATAATGGCACTTGCCATGGACAAGCTCGCTGACGAAGTCAGTGATTTTAAGCCAAGGGAGCGTCTCTTGTTTTAGTAGCGCCAACTAGGGCCAAGAGTACGTCTTAGCTACTCACGCATCACATTCGCTTGCACAACCCCTTTTTACAGGGGGGCACATTCACACCTCTCACAGATAGAACACGAAGAACAACCATGCCCGAACCGGGAATCGAACACAGGACCCCCAGGTCACGGGGAAGACGCGCAACCCCTATGCCAGGACGCCGGCACTGTGTTTTTTAATTGTATACATCAAAATCAAAATCTGAACACTCGTAACTCTCATGGCTTTTCCCAAGATCCACAGTCTTATGCCACGGATGAGGGAATGTACCTTTTCTAGAGAGTACGCAAGAACAGTTCGGGGGGAGATACTTCTGTTGCTTTCTTTTCTTGCGATTCTTCTGTCAAAAAGTAGCTTATAAATCAAAATTTAAAATATTTAATAATTTAGCTAGTCTAAATTTCGAAAAGTAGAAATGGTGGTGAAACACTGTTTTCATATTTGGAACCAGCACACCAAATATAACCAAAATCAATGGGAAAAAATTCCAAGCATCAAACAAAACAATTTTTTGTTGTTGTTGTTGGGCTATAGTACTTACGAAATTACTTTAATCCATCGCATGGGTTGATTTCGATTGCTATAATGACATTAAGCATCTAAGCGAGGAAATATGAAGCTATCATCTGATTCATTTACTTAGTGGCTCAGTAGATACGCCTCGAGATTTTAGAATGAATTGCAGCTCAGACGGAAATGAATTGCTGCGAGAATCGATCATAATTCCGGAAAAAAAAGGAACGTCCCCTCTTGAAATGCGTGACTGCATGCCATTGATTGGAAATATTGTAGAGTTCCCTTTAACGAGCGAGTTGAAACATTTCTTATAAAATCACCTCTTTTTTCTTTTTCTTTTCTTTTTTTCCATTAAAATTTTATAGATTTTCCTTTTTGTTAATTTCACTTACATACACCAAGTTTATGTTATATGGTCCAGAGACCTCTTACCTGTGGATTAAATGAGGTCAGGCTACCAAGTGACCGCTATTCCAATACATTTCGTGCAATATATGCAACAAAAATCTAGATTTTTTTTCTCTTTAGTTAATACATTACACAGGTTACCTTTGATACGAGCTGATCCGAGAAACACAGTCTTGTCAATAAAATTTCACTTTTCAAAACTGAATAGCTTGAGACACATTGTTTAAATATAAGAATAAAACCAATTTTTTTTTTTTTATCTTCCATGCTATTAACAATAAAAAAATAACTTATGTCGAGATTTTGATTTTTATATTAAAAAAAATACGGCTAATTTTAATATACTAATTCTTAGTACTAATAGGAGATATTTCTAACTGGCTGTTCACCTTATTTAAAACTCAAAACTTAAAAACTCAATCGAAATAAGCATATGAAGCAGTCTGATGGTAAAGCTTAGCTCCCGTAGAATAAAACCCAAAAGTACAGGCGTGTATGGGATAATGGCATTCCAGGTAAAGGGTTGAATCTGATATCTTTTGATTGAAGTGGTGTGGAAGCTCAGAATGGGAGGTAGCAATTCAGACGCCGTTCTTGTCGTCTGATCACGATTTATCTTGACTTTTTGTTCATGTTGCTCTAAAATGCGATACCAGTATTCCTAAATTTAACTTCTATGTGATAAAAGGCCGGTGAACATTTGCAGCAAAGAAATCACATATTTGTAACTTCAGCAGAATGGCATAGAGATAAAAGAGTTCCAGCCTTAAATCTAAAGCCGCTGGGCTTTTTTTTTTTTTTTTTTTTTTTTTACTTTTTTTGGCGGATAAAAAAATATTCCAACTGGTTTTGACGCGGAGGAGGTGACGACTCAGATGCCAGCTTCCAAATTAGGAGGAGTGCAACAATGTAAATTCTTGTTATTGTTTCAAAAATAAATTTTCACGCAGCTAAATAGGGCGACTCTTCAAGTACAACACGTATTATCTGTTCTAATTCCTTAAACAAATAAAAAGAATACGAGTTTTGAATAATTAATGGACACATTTTAATGAACTATTTTAAGGCAATGTAAATTTTATAAATGCTGGGGAAATAAACTGAAAGACCAGACAAAACTTCCTCGTCACTTGCACTTATCTGCCACCCCCGAAGTGGGATTCAGAAGGGACCAGATTCTTCGTTACCTGCTAACTAATACATTATGCAGATGAATGATTGTTATAACGAAAGTAAATGTGCGAATGTTAATGTGCGATTTATCTATCTTCTAAATTTCGTGGTACTTAACTTCATTTTTTAAAATCCTTTTGTAAGCTACACGGATACTAAACAAAATTCTTCTTCTATACATTTCAACAATGGAAGAAAATCGGGCCAATAAACAGTTGACGAAACGATGAAAACGGCTTTAACTTCAACACAACAATGCAATCTATTGCTGAAAATTAGGCAATATATTTAAACATGTTTATAAATTAACAGAATTCAGGATGTAAATGGGCGAGACTTTTTATAACTTCATTATGAGGAAGATGAAAATAATAGACGCGTTTCAGGAACAGTTATTTAATTAATTTCTAAGTTCTACAATTTACAAGAGAAAACGAACACGACACTCACTTAGAATACCATCTAATAATAATCCCCAAGATGGATCATGGGAATAATACATTGATGTTAATAAGGTAACGCCATCTGTTGTATCAAAAGAGAAGGTAGTAGAGATATGTAACCGCTACAAGGAAAAATTTACACGACTATTAAAATGGTAACACTAAAAAGACATATTTTTTTTAAAAATTAATTCATTTTGTGCTATAGTATTTTTGGAAACGCCAGCTTTATTTTTAATTAAATAAAATTTTAATTAAAATTTTATTTAATAATAGCAACTAGATGCACATTTCTATCCTACATAGAGATATGTGCTGAATTTCGTAACGGGAAGTCAAATAAGTAGCCTGGCTTGTAGTGCATCAACAAACTCATGCACTTTTATGTTTATTATTCGTACAGATTTTGTAGCAAAATAGTAGCTGATTTTATTTTCTTTCTTTATTTTCTCAGTGTTTTTGAAAAATCTATAAATAAGGTGTTTGAGATATTAAGTGTATTGTGTTGCCGATTTTTATCTGCATGTTTCAATCTAACTATCAAGCAGTTGAGTTGATCATTTTAATGCTGGAATTAAATGCACATTAAACTTGAGGACAAGGACGTCTGCGTTGGCAGAAAGTAATTAGATGACGCGTGCAGTTACGATGTGCGGATTGAATCCTTAAGTAAATATTTCATTTAAAGTTAAAGAAATGATTAATCGCACTTTCCCAAACTACAAAGAAAAAGTGCCTCTAATGCCATCTTGCCCCTCCCCCCCTCCTTCCGCTTACGACAATAATTACGACCATTTGGAGTCGATCATAAACAAATCTGCATTTTGTTATGGCCAATAGTTACCATAGAAACGAAAGGAACGTAAAATTCAATATAAGTTTCTACAACAGTCTATGTGTGTTACAAGTTTCTATGCAAAATGTGGGTCTCTATGGAAGGCCATCGCGTAAAATTGGGTCTGCGTGGCGGCAGGTCCGATGGAAACAACTGACTGTCGGAAACTGAATTCCAAGATATCGATTTGCAATGAGAAAGAGAAATGAAAGAATCACATTCAGTCTTCACGTAAATAATACTAGATAAACTCTACTCTCAACATGGTTGCAAAATAATACAAATAAAAAAAAGACTATGACAATTGAAAAATTTAATTTCGATATTTTAATGCCCCCCCTCCCGAGTTTGTCTGAGTGAATATAAATGACAGAACGAGCTAGAAAGACGAAATTTGACAAGTAGTGCTTACATTAAAATTGTAGATTTCCTCACATTGTCAAATCATTCGATCAGTCAACTAATTAACAAGATAATTCAAAGCTGAGATCGATGAATGAAATTTGACATGTGGTATTCACACTACGATTGGAGCACAGAATCAGAATAAGGCATAAAAGAGCTAGACAGGCGAATTTCGGCAAGTAGTGCTTACATTAAAATTGCAGATTCCCTCATATTTTCAAATCATTCGGATGAATCGATGCAAATTCTTCAGCAAATGAGCAAGATAATAATAAAACTGAACCAGATGAATGAAATTTGACATGTGGTATTCACAATACGATTGGAGATGTGTATTAATTACCTCGAAAGGTTGACTATCTCTCGCTCTGTGTAAAAAAAATTAACAGCTTAGTTGACCGTCAGGTCAATTGACGAAGGAAAAAGGGTGTTGTTCCGAAATGCAGATTCACTGCGCTAAGTGGTGTGACAGCGTCAAACTTCCTTTTCCGATCTCCAGTGTGCATTAGCTCTGAATTCGTTATTTTCCCTTTCTTATATGCTCCTTAATGTGCTCAGTGTGAGCTGTGCTATGTTAACATACTCTACTAATAAACAAGTGCTCTTCCGGATTTCCCCTCCCCCGAGTTTTTTTCAACAAAATTACATATTTTAATATATTCGTCCATTTACGGCTACTGTTGCATCTAAAAGTTTATTCAGTAAGCACGTGATATCAAAATTAAAGTAAGACACAATCGTACATTGTCCTGACATAGAACTTGTTTGTTGGATGGGTTCTCTGATATATATATATATATATATATATATATATATATATAATATAATATAAAAATTTTAAAAAATCTTTGAGTCCCTTGACATATCTTAAAAACTATAAAAGCGGAAAGCAGTATTAAAAATGCCACAAAATGCTAAATCTTTTGATATTTGAAAAAGAAAGTGAAAACTGAAAGATTATTTTTAAAAATTAATAATATTATTTATTTAATATTATTTTAATGTATAATATTAGGAATCGCATTTCGTTGCCATCAAAATATATACAAATCTGTGGGAGGAAAATGAATTGACGACCTGCGCTAACTTTATTAAAAGACATTCCAAAGGCATTCTAAGACATTTATTAAAAGACGATAGCAATTTTATTAAAAGACATTCTAAATCTTAATAGAGTTTCATTCTTGTCATTTCAGAATCTCAGATTATTTTCGTAAGCTCATCAGCTTTGTGCATACTTTTTGTGGAGAGTTTCAGTTCTACATGTAAAAGGCGGGAGTGCATTTCGTGCTGCGTACGGCAGTAGTTGTGGTTGTATTCAATATTGATCACAATATTGAATATAACCACAATACTGGAAACAAGACTGTTAACTGTTAACTGGCATATAAGCTTTCACCACAAATTTAACTCAAAATGTTATTGTTTTTGGTACAATTTGAGAAACGACTTGGTAAAAACTGAAATGGTGGTACTGCTGAAGTTGCTTACTGTTTCCTATATCATTTGACAGGAGTCAAATGATATATGAAATATTATTATATTAAATGATATTTTATTCAATAATCTCTCCAACTGTTAAAAAAAGCCACCAAGCTTCATTTCTCTGATATGTTGATTATTAGAAACTAAATGGTCTACAAGCGCCTGATTCTTTCACAACAGATGCTCTATTTTTATTCCCTATATATATTTTTTACTATTCAAATGATTTTAGTTTCGATTAACAGTCATTTTTTAGGTTTTTAGAAACATTTCAAATGCTTTTCTATTATAAATTAAATTTCACAAACAAAAATTAATACGAATTCTTTATTCGTTTATATTCGCCATTTTGTAAACTGATTATTTGTCTCTTCATTCGGTCCGATATCCGGGAGAAAATATAGCGATAATTTTGGATGACCAATCCAAAAACTTAATCCAATAAAATTGCTGTTATGAATTGTTTCCAGATTGTGATACTTTTCTTGGCAATTCAATTAGATGTTAAAATTCTTCTATCCTTAACAAATTTGTTTTGAAACGATATTATGAAATTAAATAGTGACTTTTACCAGATGTATATATAAATCGTAAAAACATTTTATAAAAGTTTGAAAACGATTTATGATAAATCTATTTTTAAATAACAAATTCTTAATAGTTTTTATTACGTAATACTTCTTCTAGATCAAGGGACAAAAAAAATTTAAAATTTTTACCCTCATAAAATAAGGGATATTTCACCAATTATGAAAACGAATAATATATATAGGTTTGAAAATTGCAAACTTAAAAAAATCAACTTTTAAAAATGTAATTCACAGAAATTTCTACTATAAAAATAAATAAATTCATTTTTTCGTTTTCTTAAACCATGTTGTCAACTTCCTGTTTTTTTTTTTGTTTTTTTTTCCCACGTTTTCCGCTCAAAACGTGAGAAAATCGTTGGGATATTCGTTGTCAAGAATATTCCAATTCTCTTAATAATTTTTATTTATGAATTTTCTTTTTGATACTTTTTATGATAATCAAAAAAATTTACAAAATAGTATATTATAAGGAACGCATTAATCTACACATAAAATGTTGAAAGGAAACTTTCTCAGAAGCAATGCTTTTAAAGAAATAATAATAAAATAATATAAATTATTTATTCAAAAAGCAAAGGAAATAAACATTCTGGAACAATTATCCAAGCTGACATACGGAAAGAAAGCTTTTCTTCAGGGCAACTCGATAAGAGATAAACTGGAGAGAAATAAGCAATAAATGAAAACGGTTTTTAAAATATTTATGAAATTATTTAATGTCTAAAAATGAAACGAATTTATGTCTAAAAATGAAACGAACGACCCTCTTTTTAAAGCTTATCTAAAAAGTTTTTTTTTAAATTAAATTGATATTAAAAAAAAGCAGTTTAAATATCTTTTTCTTAATATTCAATATTTTACTAAATCCGACATGTAAAACTCCAAGTTACATATATTAGATGGAACCCCCGACTTAAAAAAGTCTAGTGCGGCTAAGTCATGTTTTTGCAAGAAAAGTAAAAACATTAATGTTGCAAACAAAAGCAGCAAAACTTACAGAGCAGCTCAACTCCAGATCATCTAATGAGCGGAAACAAAAGGCAAGGCGCAAACGGAGGTAGCGAAATTGAAACGCCTTCAATCTGGACGGAGCACTGAGCGTGATGACCGCTGACCAACCAGTCCCTTGGGGTCAGCGATTGCTAGAGACTCATATGAGCATCAGGCACCGCTGTTGCCGTGACGACGGACGTGTCAACAAAAAACGTTGGATGCTCCTGGAAAAGCAAATGGTCGCACTCTTTTTGTTTTTATTATTGCCGTCGAAGGAAAAACAAAGCACGATTGATTCTATCGGTTACAGACGTTGTGCGACGAGAAGTAATTGATTCGTTCTTCAGAGGACCGGCACGCACGGTGAAACGAATGGATTTCCTTTCTTGATTTATCGCCTATTTCGGGATGAAAGTGTTTCCCCGTCCTTCATTAATAAAAAAAATAGTAAATATTTAAATAATTGGCACGAAATCTTCACTGAAACTTTCCTATATGCTTCAATGTTTCTGAACGAAATTCGTAGTACTTTTAGCATAAAAAAAGATTTTTAGCAATAACATTTCAATTCAGTTATTGAAGACCTCTTGTTAGAGACATCACATGCAAGAAAGTAGAACATATTTAATGCCAGCACTCAAAGGAATGACATCTCGTAGGCAGGAATGAATAGAAGACACGCAGGGAAATGAGAGTATGCTAGGAAAGCAAAACACGCTAACAACCTGTTAGCGTTTTTTGGTGTCTGTTCTCCGATTCAATCGAGGAACTATTTCATGATTAAACTTTCAACTGTTGTGTGAATTTCGTAAATAATATTAACCTAGATGAGAACAAGTCGTTTTTGTGTACATTTATAATAAGTCTGTAAATAAAAGAATTGCTTGTTTACTTTACTCTCTTACTTGATCATTCTGGATCAAGATATTACAATATATATATATATAATAGTGTGTGTAATGATATTTTAAACTCTTAATTTAATCCAAACTAATTTTCAAAGCTTTATCTTAATTTAGCCCATAGTAATTTCATTCTCTTCTTTCCTGATCCAATTCCACTTTCACTGCTTAATTAATTCAAGAGAAGCTTTATAAAACTGCTGAATCGACTACAAGCCTAAACGTTCCCACACTCCTAATGAAGGGACAAAATACCGCTGACTTAACAAATTCCTCAAAAAGATTTCTGTGTTTCCCTTGCTTTTTGATTGACATGCCATGAAAATCCCTATTAAAGCATCACAGTATATAAGAGAACGATAACTTGTTTCTCCCTCTTTTCACGCCACTTTTTGTCTAATCTGTTGCGGTGAGAGGACGTGCCTTACCCGCGCCTTCTTGTAAATAAATTATGCCTTGCCGGAATGGATTAAAGCGAATTTAAAAATGCAAAAAGTTTCTTCACTGCTTGTTGCATCTGGATTCTGCTTCATTCAAAATAATGCTTATATATATATATGAGGAACTTTCATCTTTCATCATACAATCATAATGTATTTTGTTATGTTTATTGCCGCAAAGGCTATATCAGATCATGCTGCGCCAAGCAAAGGATAAGAATAAGAGCAGACAAAAATAGACAATATAAAAGCAAATAGTCTAAGATAAAATCGCATGAAGTCTGATAATGCAAAAATAAATATAACCCTTTAATAATTTAATCATTTATTTCATCATAATTTCAACCCTTTGCACTCGAAAAAGTAATTCGATGCATAATTATTCACCTAACATAAGGACTTGCTTATTGCTTCAAAATATAAATACATATAATTGTTTTAAGTTGAATTTATCGGAAAAATTAATCTACATCTTCTTACCAGTCTGTAAGCATTTTTTAACATTCAAAATTAAAATAAATGTAAATAAATAAGACTTGAAAGTCGTCTTAAATTGTGCTTGAGAGAAGATATCCAAAAGCAAAAGGTTTAAATTTGATGATTCAATTTAACGATAACAATGATTCATAAACAAAAGAATGGGAGATCAATGATGCAGAAACGTTGAACAAGAAGAATTTTTAAAAATGCAAATCAATCTAAATGCAAATATAGAACTGAATAGCTTTTGAAAAATTAAAAAATATTCGGGTGGTAATTCTCACCCACCAAGTCGGTAAACAGTGAATGAAAGAAACAAAAGCAATGATGATTAAAAGTAGGAGATTTGGCTAAAACGTGATGTACACTAAAATCTACCTGTGAAGTGGAACACAATGCTGCTTTTTCGCAAAAAAATTAAATGACTGTAAATGTAGCGGCTTATACGGAAACAAGTCAATTTTACATCCAACTCAGATGTAGGGATAGGTAGGACAGGGCACAAACCAATAGAAGGTTTGACAGAATGAAACTTAATCTGGATATCTTACCAGGAAGAAAACATGCAACGGGCTCAAAAACGCCGTCGCAGTTTTTGCGGCCAAGTCTGCCTTTTAATTACCAGAAATGCATACATGATTTGAAATCCAACAAAAAATTATATTAAAACTATAATTTTGTAATGAACGTGAAGATACCAAAATACTCCGATTATGATAGTGAGAAAGAGTTTCCAAAGCAATCATGCTATTAGAATAAATAATGAAATTAGGCTGAAGAGAAGATGAAGAGCACAGAAAATAACCATAATACTGAGCACATAAATAACTGAGCAGAAGATTTCTCAATTATCAGATGAAAGTATAATGTCACTACAATGTCTTTCGAGCCATCTATGAAAATTGCTACACAAGAAAAATATCGATAGTGATAATGTAGAAAGAACTGCTCGAAAACAACCGGGGTAATCGAAGACTTATCGAATATTGTGAAGGGATTTAAAAAAGAAAATTGCGGGATGTCCCAAGTTGGGAAATTGAAAGAATGATCAACTTTAATATGAGCATCATTAAAGTCCGAGTCATGTACAGTGCCCGAAAAAATTATAAGGACACGCGAAAAATCGCCAAATCTAGAAGCCTTGTTTACAGAATCGTATGCAAATTTTTGAAGCAAAAATAGAAGTAAAACTAAAATATTTTATGCGTAAAGTAATTAAAATTTTAAATTTTAAATCTGCTAAAATTTAAATTTTGATTTTTAAACCTAAATGAAAACGGAAAAAAGTATAAGGACATTGCTTTTTCTCCAGTAATTATTTAAAAATTTGCATATTTGAAAGCATAAAATGACAATTCCGAGTTAAAAGATTTATTTGCGAAAAGAATTTCCCACTGGTCTCCCAGTGTGAATTTTTAAACGATGCCCAAAGGAACTCAACTTTCTGATTCTGAAAATGGAAAAATTGTTGCTTTTCGAGAATGTGGATTAAATGGATGGGAAATTTCAAAAAGAATCAAGAGATCTAAAACGGTTGTTTATAATTTTCTAAAAAGTCCTGGGATGTATGGTATAAAAGCAAACTGGGAGACCAGAAATTCTCACTCGTCGACAAAAAAGAATGATTGTAAGGAGAGCTTGCGAGAAAAGAGAAACCGCAAATGAAGTTAGACAAAATTTGAGTTTACCATGCTCAACAAGGACTGTTCAAAATGTTTTGAGTAAACATCCTCAAGTTTCTTATGGGAAATTAGTGTCGCGCACCCCTCTTACAAATCATCATAAGAAAAGAAGAGTTTACTTTGCCAAAAAATACATTTCTCTTGGTCAAAAGTGGGCTGATGTAATTTTTTCGGATGAAAAAAAGTTCAATCTTGATGGACCTGATGGTTTTCGTTATTTTTTATATGGTCTGCGAAAGACCAAGGAAGTGTTTTCCAGGCGTCAATATGGTGGTGGCTCGGTTATGGTATGGGGCGCTTTTGCGGCAAAGGGAACCACTCCAATTGTATTTATCAACCGTAAAATGAATTCGAACAGGTATGTTGATATGTTAGGAGAAAGTTTGTTACCTGAAGCGCCACTAATTACTTCAGGGGACTATATTTTTCAGCAGGATAATGCTTCGATACACGTTTCTACGAGTTCAAAACTCTGGTTTGAAGCTAATTCTGTAAATTTACTTGATTGGCCGGCGAGAAGTCTATCGAAAACTTATGGGGACTTCTAGCCCGAGAAGTTTATAAAAACGGCACACAGTATCAATGTACACAAGATGTTTCCGTCGCTATCAAAGACGCTTGGGAAAAAATATCTGTGGACATTTTAAAAGATCTTTCAGAATCTATGACCTCTCGGCTTATTCAAGTGATTGAAAAAAAAGATAGTTTTCTTGATTATTGAAACATTTTTTAAGTATTTTACAACATGTCCTTATATTTAATTTTTTCCGTATTTCCTTTAATGTTAAATTTTGTAAAATCAATATTTTGAAGCTAAATTATCTTTTTTATGTGGTGTAAGTGTTATCTCAAAATTATGTAGCAGAAGTAAGAAATATAAAAAGTTCATTTAGGTGAAATGGAAATAAAGCATATTTTCATGCAATTACATGTTGTCCTTATACTTTTTTCGCGCACTGTAGTAACATTTTAGCTCTCTTCCAGAATATCATAAAGACGGTCATCATATAGTTTACGAAGAACAACTTAAACAACAGTAATTTGGAACAGATTATGTGGGGAAATAATATAAAGCAAATAATACTTAATGCCTTAATGAAGAGGTGCAGCTGGTGACAAACAGCATTCAAGCTCTCTACTGGTGAAGTGTGAAACACTCCGGAACAGATTCTCAAAATAGCGTGCTATCCAGTCATCGCAGAACAAGAGGGCGTGCAGAAACATACACCATGCAGCCATAATCAATCCAAGGAAAGAATCATTGCTTGGCAAACGCGGAGAGCGAAGTTTGATCGTCCTTTCAAAGCACCTTGAAATATTTTAGGATTTCTCGCACTTTTTCCACAGGTAGTAAGAAGTGCGAAGTACACCCATCGATTCTTCTCCAGAGAAATAGTGTGTCCGTTGTAAGCTTCCAAATTATTCAACGTGGTTTGTAAATGTCACTTAGTTAAATTTATGATGCTTCCTTGGCATCATCAACATAAAGACGAGCATGTGCTGATGAAGACAAGTAATCAAAAAATTGGCTCAGATAGAGAACAAAAAGGGTAATATTGAGGAGATTTCCTTGTGGAACTCCCACGGCTTGAATAAAATGATTAAAGAAAAAATCTCCTACACGAACTCAAAGTTCGATGGGATAAAAATTTTTTTGTAAAAACATGGGTAAGTTTCCCTTGAAACCAAAATTAAAAAATATAGAAAATATACAATTGCAACATATGCTTATGGCAGCATATGACCATGCACGGTCATATGCTTTCTCACTGTCGGAAAATATAAAGACAAGGTGGTTTCTCCAAATAAATTCTTTGCGTATTTGGGTTTCTAGCAAATTGAAGTTATTATAAGTTGATCTGCCCCTGCGGTAAAACCACTATGCAAAGGAGAAATGCATCCTTGTTTTTCCAATTCGTAAGTTAATCAAACATTGACTCTGCGCAGAAATATCCTACAAAGACCTTTGTAAGAGCAATTAGCCTATAATCCAGAGAATTTGATTTTTTTTTTTTTTTTTGGCCAGATTTTAAGATTCAAACAATAGCTTCATGCCATAGTGAAGCGTATTTCTTTTAGTTTGTTATTGAATAAATTATTTAACTGTGGATAATAGCCTACCATATCATATATATATTTACTTTTTGTCATCAAAATGCATTCGATGGTATTATATTACTGAAATAGTTGTATCTTAAACAATACTCCCCTTAACAATAACACAATTTTTTTTTTTTTCCGAATGACAATTGCGTGTTTTCTTATTTCGCTCCTGCTCAGATTTTTACCAACAACTGATAGAAATGACACAGTGGACAAATGCAAAAATATTGAATTAAAAAAAAAATCACAATAAATTTTTAATTCAAACTTCGAGGTGCACAGAATCATCAGTAAGACTATATGTATACTGAATGTCATGGCACTAAATGTGACATATTTGATACTTCTCTTCACATATGTACGCTATTTTATAAAATATAATTTAAATATCAATATTTAAATATAATTTAACTCATAAAACTTTTTTCGATTATTAAATTATAATTTCAATATCATTTTAAAATATTGATTTTTATGTCATAATTTAAAAAAGAATCAAACACCTTAACTAAAAGCAATAATCCAAATATAGAAATAATTTTTTCGTGTATAATTCTTATCCTTAGTACATGTTCAAGCATTTTAGTAATAAGTTCTTGAATATGTTTTGAAATGAGATCAATGGGAAAAAGCCTGAAATTGTTTTCTAGTTAAAATAGGACTGTGCCGATTGTTGCTTATCGGGACGGGAAAAAATTGATTTTTGAATACAAATTTATAAAGAAAAAAAAATCAGTTCTTGGATATTATAACGATGAATCATGAACTACGATGGATTTTGTTACAGTGAATCGATACGCACACTTCATTTTTATTTTCGATACTTAACAGGTGTTTATTTAGAATTTTTATCATTGGTGATTTTGCATTCATTTCACATTTCGGAAACGGAAATAAGTGTGTATAAGATTCAAAATTGAAGAAAAATCTTTTTTTTTTTCTCCCTTTTGCAGGAATACTTCAAGAATAGTTGAAAAAAATAATACAACAATGATAATGAAGGGAATTGAATGTTTGCATGAGAAATTAATTATTTTAAGATAGAGAATTTTTAGTAGTTTTTCTCTTATTATACAATTTTTATTTTGATTTCTGATGACTAAACTAAAAGTTTCCAGCAACTGACTGCTAATTAAATATAGTAAAAGAGTTACTTAGATTTATTTCCCGAAATATTTACAATTCAAACGATTATTTTTATATCCTATTGATTTAAAACCTATGAAATGTCTTCCCAAGATAAAGGCAAGCTTAAAGTTTTGAATAATTTTTATTACTTTTATAAATTAGGCTAAAAAGTAAGATAAATAACTGAACTCAAAATGTATCTCCTCTTCAATGGATGCTAAATATTATTTAATTTTAAACACCAGTTATGGCATTTATACTGTTTCTTTTAAATTAATAATAAGTCAATACTTGTGTACCACAAAGTGCAGCACAAGGCTTACAGAAGTAAGTGGAAACAACTACATACATAGATAAAAATATGTACATATAAAAATAAGGATAAAAACAACAGGAAAAAATAAACAACAAAACTAATTAAAAAATTTAAAGAATGAGAAAAAAGCCATTTTGTGGTCGACCAAAACATGAAGCGGAGGTGGAAACTTAAAACTACAGGCATCGAGATCTACAATAAAATCTCTTCTCCCTTCAGTAAGTTTGGAGCAATCAAAAAGCAAGTGCTCGACATTTTGAACTCCACCCACGCTGCAAGAGCACAGATCAGTGTTCGATAATCCAAATTTCTTGAGTTAGTAATTGAAATTACCGTGTCCAGTAAGAAATTTTGTTAAGTGAAAATCACTGAAAAAAGGCTTGTTATTCAATCTTTGAGTAATTGTGGAGGAAAATAATTTAGTTAAAGAGGCAGTTGATGAATTCTGGTACAGCTCATTCCATAAGAGAATGGTCTTTTTGGGATTCTCATTACGAATGTGAGATTTGGGGATGCTCACAGGATCAATGATGTTTAGCTTTGTAGCTTGCATTGCAAGCCAATCGGCTCTTTCATTCCCAAAAATGCCAGAATGGCCTCGGACATGAGAAAAACAGACACTAATTCCTCTTGCTTTAAGCTCGTAAAGATTGATTTGAAAATTCACTACAATTTTGTTGCAGGAAGAAATATTACTAAACAAAAATAAGGATGAAAGGGAATCAGTACAAATAAGGAATCTGGATGACAGAGTACAGTGGTTTGCGATCCATTTGTGCGAGTTACTGAGGCACAGCAATTCTGCTTGGAACACATTACACTCATCAGAAATTCTAAACATAAAGTGTTCTATTTCGGCTGCGTCTTGAAACACAAGAAAAGCAAGTCCAACACGGTGGTGGTGTTTACTACCATCAGTAAAACACACTACAGGAAAATTGCTAAGAACATTGTCCTTATAATCGATAATTTCGATAGGAACACGTTCAGCAGGATGTTGAAGATTGGAAAAAAAAAACCACTGGAATCTTGGGTAATTTTTACAACACTATCTTTGAAAGTGTTAAAAGAAAATATTAACATCTTTAAAAAAATTAGCGTCTTTAAATTTGTGATTTAAAACAGATTTATTTCACAAAGTATCGAATATTATTATAATTTTTAAAAATATTATTTTGCTTAATTTTTTCATTACAAATTCGTATAAATCTAAATTTGTAACACATTTCAAAAATTTACATAAATATGTTGTTACTTGCTCGTATACAAAATATTGTAATTGCCAAAAAAATATGAACTCGAGTTTTAGACTTCACGTTCTAGACCTCCCAGAGTTCGAAAAACACATTTTTGAAAAATGTCTGTCTGCCTTTCTCTGACAAAGGTAACTCAAAAACGTTGTGAGCTATACGGATGGAATTTGTATACAGTCTTTATACAAAATTTATAAATTTCTGTGGAGCAAAATTCGTTCAGAAGAGGTCTGTATGTCTGAATATTTAAAAAAACGTTAATATGATAACTACAAAACGAAAACAGCTAAGTAGATAAAATTCGGGACATTCATTTAACATCTATAGTGTATACACATATCAAATTTTGAGACAAATCCAACAAGGAGTCGACCGTCTCTCTTTCTGCGCTTTCAGAAATATGCAAATGCGGTAACTCAGAAACTCAATGACTTATTTATACCAAATTGGGTATGGGATTATGTGACTACAAGTGTAGTTCTATGTCAAATTTTTGGTTTGATTGGTTGAAGAAAACATGTCTAAAACTCAAATCCTATTTTCGAATACTATAAACAGTAGGCCTGGACTTAATCGCCAGAAAAAACTCACCAAGGATGACATGATAGATTCAATAAAGATGCTAAACTCATGCCAAAGGTTAATATTTCGTAACTATTGTACGCCAATGCAATGCAAGACATTCTCTCGGATAATACCTCTATTAGAGAATATGTATGAAAATTTCGAGGAGATAATTCCTGCTAGCTTTTGTAAAGCACTGAAAGTAAATTTATAATGAATGTTGCTTTAAAAGGACTCCTGTCTTCTCAATTTTTTTCCAGAGATATTTTAAACATTTCAAGAAATTCTTAATCTAATATAAGACCATAAATTATTTTTATAGTTTAAATAGGCATTTTTAACTTTTGTATTATTGCTCTAGCCAAGGGAATGAAGGTACCAGTATAATAAAAATCTTATTAAATAATCATTTATATCAATAATCTTGTTAAAAAAGAACCTTTAATAAGAAATATAATTATTGTATCTCATTGCAAGATCACAGATTATTAGCAAGTAAATATAACTGAGATCTAAAGACTTATTCTATGATTTCCATGGAAAAAAAAAATATTTACTCAAAATTAATTATCACATTCTCTATTCAAAATGTAAAAGCAATAATACAAAATTGAAATTTTCAATACTGCATTGGAGTCGGAAATTTAGTATTTGTGCGAATTTATGAACAGTAATATATAAACTGCATTTCATGGAACAATATAACAGCAAAAAATACCAATATTCTCAAATTTGTCTTGGCATTGTAAACAGAATATTATTTTGACACATGATTTAAAAAAATAAAAAGACATATGTCAGGATTAAAAGTGAACGAATTTAATTTTTGAAACATGAATCAATTGCATTCAAGGTATATTAAACTGAAAATATCAGATGAAAGTGAATGAAAACAAATAAATTCACAAAATAAACAAAGAATTTTATTACAATATTTAAGCTATTTTTAACAACCAAGGCTTCAATGAATCAGTCACTCCATCTTCTAATGCACTGCATTCAACAAAATCAACTTTAACAGCTTTTAAATCAGAAAACTGGAAGTCTTTACCCTTGTTGCCAACAAACACTCTATCTCCAGATGCAGAGATAGATTCAAGGCGACCAGCTTGGGTCACTCGCAAAGTATTCCTGAAAGTAGAAAACTTCAATTAGATAATTAAATAAATAGAAGCAAAATAATAAAAATTATTTTTATTGAAGCTTAGAATTAAAATGTATACATAAATATATGCAAATAAAACACACAAACTTTTGAAGAATTTTTAATTACACTCAATATAAAAGTAGAAGTGCTAAAAAATGTTGAATTTTTGATTTGTGTTAAACAGGTTAAAGGTATTAGCAGATAAACTTTAGTTCTTGTACCTATGAAATTGCATTGCTTTTTACCTATTTAGAATGCTTAGAGGAATACCTTTTTCACAAAGTCTGATTTGGCATAAAAATTATGGTAAAAATACCACAAATTCAACTGTAATTTACAACCTTTTCAGAAACCTAGACAGTCATATAAGGTAAAAGTAATGAAAGAAGGATTATACAATATTTTTTCTATTCTTTCTGTCAGAATCTTTTGGAGATTTTATATGCCAGGATCCGCTTTAATACAAATTAAGAATAAACATTCCAGTACTAATATTATTTAGAAAACTAATAGAGTGAAATTTTAATGTGGAAAAAAGAGGTTAATAATAGCTCTTACCTCTTACATTGAAAAAATTAAATAAAATTTTCAAACAAAATAAGCATTACTTAAAATAGTCAAATACATATATTAATTACCATTTGAGTGAAAGAATACGTGTTATGGATTACCAAATAGACTTCTGTCATACTCACACATGAGAAAAAAATTTAGAAAATGTGTGGGCCAGATGCAAATAGCTTCACTACAAATTTAAAAAAAAAAAAAAAAAAAAAAAAAAGTATAATAATTTAAACTATTGCATCATTGATATATCTCAAATGAATCTATTTTAATAAATTTCTAGAAATGAAATAATAGTTAAATTTATCACATTAGCATCAAACAATTTTTTTATATCTTTTTTTTTTTGTCTCAATAGAATTTTAGAATAATTAATTTCAAACAAAGTCTTTATTTATTATTTTTTTTTTTGGTCTTCAAAATTTTAAAATAATATAAACTAATGCTCTTACTAAACATATTAATAGTCTTTTTATGAATTGACTTGATTGATTAAATTTTTATCATAAGATGACTTTGTGTAAATTAAAGTCATTTTTAAAAATAAAAATCTATTGTCTTTCAACAGTGTTATGAAGTGTTTAAAAAACACAAATTATTAATTACTTTGCAGAGAAATTTAATACATGGAATAGTAAATGTGTTTTTATAAGTAAAAATTAATTATCCATCTCTAAGCATGGCATAAAATTATACATCATAAAATGAAGGAACTAGTTAAATTTTTTAATGTGAAATTGATTATATAATCTGTAATTCAGAAATAACTTGTAACCAGAAGCATATTTTCTATCAATTAAAGGCATACAGTATAATGTATATCAATAATATAAAGTAGAATCAAATCTAGATACTGTAAAAAAGTCGATTATATATAAAGATACTTCAATGTTTGAATTACAAAGGGATACAGAATGAGCAATAACACCTTTAGAAAAAGACTCTTTAAAATATATGCTACAGAAAAGAATTATATAAAAAAAATCACTTTTATTCTGTTTATATATCATTTGTCATTATTTTTATATCATATTTTAGAAATAATGCATTATATTTTAGGATAATTGATATTCTTTTATATTTTGTGAATAGTATATTCTTTTTGAATTGTTATTATCAGATGAGTTTTGTATTCATTTTGTTTTATTTTTTAACAAGCCCCTTGTGCATTTTTATATGCATTATTCTGTTTTTCGTGTGTATATATTCCCATAGATATCAGTATGGTTCATCTATCCTATTAGTTTATGCACATTTGTAATTCAAATTGATACTTATGTCCACGCCAATCCAAATGATTGGGAGATCTCAATGAGAGAGTGGTTTTCTGTTTGGTAAATCAGGCATACAATTATATATGCGATATTAATTTTATCAGTAATATGACATTAAGAAAAATTTTACACACTAAGCTGGAAATATTAAATTGATTCTAGAAACACAAGTGAATCTGAATAAATGTAAGCTTTGAAAATTTTAAAATGAAAAATCAAGTACTCACAGTTCTTTCTCTAACTGAGATTGAATAACTTTCGCACTTTTAGAAACGGCATGATCTGCAAGATAAATTAGTACATTTATAATAAGCAAAGGATTAATTTCTTATATTCAGAAATATATCAGAATGATAAATTTTTCATGAAACACAAAGATTTAGTAAAGTTACAACTCTACAAAAAAAAAAAAAAAAAAAAAAACTTACAAACTATCTCTTACAAACTATTTCATACACGTTATTGCAAATTTTAATTCATTATAACTAAGGACTGCAAAAAAAAAATAAAACTATCAGCATGTGAAACAAAACATAAAAATCAACATGTAAATTAACAGGTAACCTATTTTATTAAAGGAAATTTTTGAAAACTAATTAAGTATCTATATGTTATTACAAATAACAAGATTTAATTGATTTTTTTTTGTACACATAAATATTCTGATCTCACAATAAAATGATTCTTTTTTCTATAATATTTTCTAATAAAGCTTTCATGTTCAGATAAAGTACAATTATTTAGATAAAACAAAAACAATAATATTTTTTGTCAAAAGAAATCCTTTACTTGCATATTTTGTGAATATTTCATTATGAATTAAAACTCGGAGAATAATATTGTTGAAAAGACAACTTTGATTGACTTGCAACAGGAATTCATGAAAGTAACATCCTTTAAGTTAATAGATCAACCTTTTATTTTAAAATATGGTAGAACATCTTTATTGGCTATTGCTGCAGATGCCTCATCAAGATATTGCTCAGCCAGGTTTCTCGCACAGACTGCTTAAGAACTGCCATTTCTACGAACCATAATTTTCCAGAAAAATGACATTGTTTGATCGTATTTAAAATCCTGCATCTTGTAATTACCAGTATTCTTCACATGGTGAAATATACATGAGTATTACAACATGTGCAATCAACCATTCTATGGCATGAGCATATGTGTCTTGATATATAAGGTGGATATTTTGATCATTAATTTTAAAACTATTTGCGCAGAATAAATTTAGCTGTCAATCAACCGACCGCTGTCATCATAAAAATACCTCTGTTATTTGGGTGTTCCAGAGTTAAAGATTTGTTTTTGTTTTTGAAAGGTTTTTTTTTTTTTTTCCACCATTGAAGTTTTGTTTGTTTTCTATTTCTTCATAATGTGTTAATTTCCTAAATTTTGAAGATATGCTATGTACAGCACTTATCTTGATATCTAAAGGAAGGTAGCCATAAAGAATCTATAATAATTCATTTGAAACTATTGAATAAACTTTTCTAATTACTCACAAGGCTGTTCTTATAACTGAAGTATTTCATTTTTTATTTTAATGTAGGTGGTAAACAATATTTTGATTCAGTGCTTTATATTTTTTCTATCACTATTAAATATGTTTCTTTGATGATTTTGTATTTAATTTTAGCATTGTCAGTGAACTATATTTAGACTCTGTACGTTATTACTTTTCCTATCCCAATTAAATATGTTTGACAATTTCTGGCTCCAGATCCTTTGTAGCTCAGGTCTTCTTCTTTCTTTATCCTTGATTTTATTTATTTTGATTAGTACATTATCAAGATGAAGTATGAAAGAAAGATGTTTATTAAAGATTAATCTAAAATAATTAAAATTTTTGTTGTATGAAATTCTAAAACAAATATGTTAAATATCTTGGATTAGTCTTTGACAAGAGCTTTTCTTTCTTACCTTACTTTAATAACCTACTGAAGGAATATTGAATTTGACAGTATCTGCAAATAAATTTTTATTCATTTGGACAATGTCTACAAATAGATTTTATTAACAGATACAGTACTTGCAAACAATCATACCTAAATTTTATTTAATCTTATAGTAAAACAAAGGATTCATAATATTCTGGATGCCAATATACAATGGTTAAATCAAATTACAAATTCTTTCATTTGAAAGTATCAAAAAGATAGAAAGTAAGCAAATGAAGCACAAATTATTTTGTGATTCTGTGAAAAGTGAAACCTTTCTGTGAAAAGTATTCCAAATTTGTTATCCATTTTTTTCCATAAATTATCGAAATAACAAGGTTGTTTTTTTTAATAAATTGCAAATTAATAAAAGTAATTTTTACAGCAATTTCAATGAAAATAAATGCTAAATATATTTGTTTGTACAATTTCTTATGGGATAACATGGTTCAATATATATATATATATATATATTCAAAGAAGCAAAAAAATTACCTTGTTTATTGCAAGTTATCAAGAATGGAACCTTATTTGCATGAATCACTGGTTCTTGCAATAATCTGAACAAGAATCTGAAAAAATATCAGATAATTTTAATACAAAAACATAATTAATACATTGAAAGATCCTCATGTTTTTTAATAAACAAATTCCTTTCATATATATATAAAGATAAATATTTTTTTAAAAAATGATCCTGATCTTATTTCACTTTTCAGTTGCAGCAGAGACTTTAAAATTTATTAATCCATCTAAAGTAACATCTTTGAAATCCAATCAGAGATTGTGATAAAATTAATAACCATAACACAAGGAGTGTCTAAAAGTAAATTCCCCTTCTTTTTCTTTTGACACAGCTCTTCCAGCACCAGCACTGCACTTTGTCTTTCCACCGACAGTCGATCATTGCTTTCATTTTGTTGAGATTACTAAAAATGATATAGAAATTTGATGAACCTACTGGCCTATAATTCATTTCTTGAATGCAAAGTGTGTGAAATCTGCTGAATTGCAGAAATTTAAGATGAGAGTGCAACAACAAACAGCATGGTTAGAAAAATCAATGCAGGACAAACGAACGTGTATCTGTTATAATCTGTTGTCAAAACGATGCAAGCCGATGGAAAAGTTAGAGTGAACAAATACTTCCTGGTAAATTTAAACAATTTTCAAGAATAACTTTGCGCAAAATTGCTAGCCACCAGTTAGGTTATTATAGATTATACACTGTGAGATATCAAAAATGTTTATACGCATTCATATAAACAAAGGGAATCTCATCTGTCTCTCCCCTCACATTGATGAGAGAGAAGTATTTTTAAACTAAAAATGATTGGTCATGATAGTTGGTTCATCGTGCAGTTGCAGAATCAAAACAACCATTAATACAGTGGAGACTCTGGAAAAGTCAAAATTCAAAACACTTATGGCAACCAAAAAAAATCATATTCACCATGTTTTGGGATATGAAATGGATTGTGCTAGTTGAATTCCTTTCAAGATATGAAATCGTAAATTACATGTGATACCATGAGACTGAAAAAATCTTCGCAATGTGTAATTCAAAAGCAAAAAAGTGAAATGCTTGGCTTCATGACAATGCTCAGTCTCACACAGCTAGTATCAATCAAAGACAAAATACAGTATATTTGATCATTCTTCCTTAGAACCCCAACATGGCATCATCTGAATATCATTAGCTCTTGAAATTTTATATGAATTTGAAGATTAATAAACTGAAAGTGATGCTGACATACAAAAATAAAGTGAAGTAAGTTTGTTATCATTGGTCAGAACTTCCTTCAAGAAAATTATTGGTAAGTTGGTGATGTACTATGACAAGTGTCTTGGCATCGATGGAAACTACACACAGAAATAATTCTAAAAATTATCTTTCAAATCAAAATCAAAATAACTTGAAAATACATTTATGAACTTTCTTTCTACAAAAGGGGACTTACTTTCTGAACCCAGCTCATGTATTATAATATTTTTAAATATTTGAGGTATTTCAGATATTAGATTTGCTAAAGGAGGAAGTTGCAAGACTTTTTTTTAAAAATAGTTGAATCTGTTTTAAGAATACTGATTAAGTATAAACTAAGACAATTTTAAAGTTTTCAAATACAGCATATGTTTATATATTCAGAGCTAAAAGTTACAAAATATTTTTAAAACCAAAGGATTGAAATTTATCAATTCAAATCAATTAGTAGAAATTTTCACTTACCCAGCAACATCACGAATTTCTTTTTGAAAATTAAAACTGTCTACAACAAATATAATTCCTCTAAAAATAGAAGAAAGCATTAAAAATTTGTTATGATTTTACATTCCAAAAAACAGACAATTCATTCAATGATTGAACAACAAAAGGGCATGTTTATTAATACTTAAAATATTTATTTTAATTTTCACACTTTTCAACATTTAAGCTAACTATAATGTCACAAATATTACCTTAAATCTTAGGAATATGTATAAAAAAATTGCAATTTAAAACAATTATTAAGTAATTGCTTATTAGAATAACTAATGAAATAAACTGCAATTATATTAAGTAAAAAACCATAACATTATTGTTATCCAATAAAAATTACAAAAATATTAAAATACATTTGTTTTTATTTTTTTAATTTTATTTAACAAATAATTCCATGTCATCAAACCCCACTATAGAGAAAGTTGATACAGTATACATATATGTATAAAATTGGTAATAATTTTTGATTTTCATCATCGAATCACATGAAAATATTTACGAATTTTTAATAATTACAGTAAGTTTTAAAGTGTGTTTCTTAAAAATATTTGTAATAGATTTTTTAAAAGAAATATTGCAACAACTAACCTCAACATCCCAACACCAGAAAATAAATATATATGAAAGAAGAAAACTGACTAAAATATATTTCAGTTGCTTCTTCAGACTAACAGTGAAGAGTCTGACAAAACAATTATTACCAAAGTTTTCATGCAACTTTATATGAGATAATATAATGCGCTGTAAATAATTTAAATAGCTCTAGTGCTATCACTCTAGCTGTATATCATGATTCCAATTTTTATGATAGTTATAAAAATTTATTACACGAAGTTATAATTATGTAAATACAATTCTCTTCAGAATGTCTATAAACTAACTTTCCCTAAGGCATCTGTGGTTAAAATAAGGAATAGAATGAATGAATGAAATTAGACTGATCTATATAGAAAAAAAGAGGAGCAAGTGGAAAAGGGTTGAGTTTCTGTGACTACACAGTTGTTTCGCTTTTGGTGCTGTGGTTAAAATTAATTCTTGCAATGTTCAGAAATCGATATATATATATATATATATATATTTTTAAAAAACAGAATTTAAAATTCCTTGTATATATTCTGTTTCTTTTTTTTTTAGATGATTTTTACAGTTTCCTTGTTTTTCAGATGATTTTTAAATTCCCTGTATTTTCCCGGTTCTTCCGCATCCATGGCAACCTTGTGTTAATATAAATTATAAAGTTACAAATAATCAAACCAAGATGAAACACAGCCAGTATTCTAAATAAATGAGCAGGCAGCAAATATTTAGAACAGTTTTCAAATGTAAATTTATTTGAAAATCACTCTTTAAGGTAATTAAGAAGAGCATATTAATGTTATTAGAAAAATACCTTGTTAATCCTAAAAACTGCTCAATGTACTTATCTCTCAATCTGTCATTTCCAGGAATATCTACAAGAGTGACTGTTCTCTGTAAAAGAAATTTATTCTTAATTCAAAATATTTTGATTAAAAGCTAATAAAATAATAGTAACTTTACATTTTTTGTCATAAAAAAGTGTTGGGCAGATAGAGTATCTTAAATTATGAGTCATGACTTTGCACGAGGGCAGGAAATTAAGGCACATTGCAGTATTAAGAATAATGATCTTTTAATAAATTAGTCAGTTTAGTTTCATGATTCAATGTATTTTTTTTAACTTATCATATAAATGATTCATTCTAGGTTTTGTCATGCGAATCACTCATTACGGGAGGCACATGAAGCAATATATGATCATAAGGGATTTATAGTTTTAAATTACAATTAAAATCAGAAACCACATTTTATACATTAATAGAAAATTAAGTTTTTATTATTCTTATTTCGTTATTTTGCCATATTCGCTATTCATTAAATGATTAGCCAATCTTGCATTTTTTCCTATATACAATTTGTTCCTGATATTTTTGTAATTATTCCAAGTTTTATTTTAGATGCCCTAAAAGGGAAAAGCAGGACTGATATTTCAACAATGCAACATAGCAACATTTGCTTTAACATTCATTATTTAATAGATCCGTAATACTAAATTTTTAGATCTTGAAGGTATACGATATTCATCAACATCAGCCTGTTCTCTGTCACTTCACTTCACTTATACCATTAGATACTTGTTCTCTCTCTGAGATAGTCGCCATTCTGCTATTGATTTCAGCCTTCTTGGTTAACTTAGTTTGTTATTATTCTCTAAAAGGCAAGGAAATATTTGTTTTTGCAGTGATAGCAAATTACAGAGCAATTGATGTAAGATTCCCAACAGCTGTGAACCAAACTCAACACTTTTGCATGGTATTTTAGAGAAAGGAGCTGCTTCTCTAAAGAATGTTGATTGGATACAACCCATGTTTCCACCTCAAAATGTAGGTGGTTTTCCTACACAGTTGCTATACAAAGCAGCAAAGACACTTAATTGGAATTATTATTTATTTTTTCATTTATTTTAAAAGAAGGAAAAAAATTCAAAGAATCCAACATTTCACTGCTGATTTACTCCCAAACAGGAATTTTAAAAAATACCATTCAGGCATATAGTTTCATTAGTGGAGTTAATAATACTCGAAAAATTGACAATCTGAAGAGAGCGAATATGGTATAGTAAACTTTAATGAATGAAACAATAAAATACTGTTCTCTTTGTGTGAAACAATGCTCACATTTACAGCAAAATACAAAGCACCATCTGCCACAGCTCTTCTAAACTACAAGAAATTTTTTCAGAAATAGTGAAAGCTGTTATTATTGTGTAAATATATGGTACTTCATTTCCAGAGAATTTCTGGTTATTAGAGTATCAGCATCCTCTTCAGCTAGCTTCACAAGAATTAAAAAAAAAAAAAACTTTATATGCAGCATATTTATGAGCCATTGTATACTCCTATCATTATATATGAATTTCTCCTGGGCCCCTTCAAACATATCAATTTTTTGGTACTGTTGTTTTTATGTTTATTTCTTGGATATGTTCTACTGATTTTCTACATTTTCATTATGTTTTTAAGGTAAACACCATAAACTAATACAGCCCCTTCACTGACTTCTTTCTGACTTGTGTCAGATTTCACGATGTAACAGGAATCCACCATCAACCACAAGTTATGCTGAATTGAAATTGACATCAGTCACAGTAGATAGCAAGTAATAATATACCAACTTGTGTGTCTTGGGCAAGTTTGCTTTGATTACTCCTCATCAAAAAATGGAAAATACCATGCAAAAAAGTATTAAAATGCTTCCTCACTATTTTAAAGCTTGCATACTAACTATTAATCTAATACTAACTGTATGTGTTATATCATTTAGATACAAGTATTGATATTAATTTTTAATACTTCGACAAATATGTGAGGTGAAATTACTATACAATTAGTTTTTTTTTATTATTATTTATTTTGCTTAATCAAATCATTTTTTTCAAAAGTTGTTTTTTAAGATGTCATACATTATTTAAGATTAAAAATTTAACATGGGAGATATCTTTTTATTATGTGTTTATAAATTAATAGGCTGTTTAAATTCATGTAATATTTTTTAAAAATCCAGTTTAAATTATATGATTAAAACTAACTTAAGAAACCACTTTTTAAAAAAATTATTGGAAGATGGGAGAAGGAGGGAAAAGAGAAAAAAATCTAAGCAAAGAAAAAAAAAATTACATATAAAAAAAAAAGAGCAAAATGAAAAGCAATATGAACTAAAATAAAAAAGGACAAACCTTTTTATCGACACGATATATAGCAATATTTTCTTTCATTGATGTATAAGTAATAACATTCTTAGATGAAACAAGCTGAAAAAAATTAATAAAGCATAAATCAAAACACAAGATTATTGATTTAAAGAGCAAGCATATATTATAAATATATATTATGTAATACATAATATAAAACAGAATTCTTTAATGTAAATGCACATTAAATGATTTAATGAATTTCAATCAGACTGATTAATGTTATTAATTGTTCATACTTTCAAACTAATATTTAAATGCTCTAAAAAAACAGAAGGAAAGGACAGAAAATGTCCTAATCCTATTTTAAACAGTCAAAGTAAACTCTCAATATGAAATTTAATCTAAAGCTGAGCAGAATGTAAACAGTGTGGGATACAGCAACAAAGGCTGCTATCCCCTGGGTGGTGAGATGTCACGGTTAGTGAATATCAAAATATTTGAGAGCTTGAATAAAGATTAGGGATTGCAATACCAGACCAAAATTTCAATACCGGTATTCGGTATTTTTTAAATCTTAATACCGGGATACCGGTTTTAATTCCAGTATTAGAAATTTTAGAAAAAGAAAGAAAACACAGGTGTTTCTTTGTTTTATTTGCCAGTTTTGTTAGAGAGTGTAAATATCACAAAAATAATTTGTAACTTATAAATTATAACAGTATATAATCACAAAAAAGTAAAAAAACATCTTATTTATTTAAATTACAAAAAAAGCATAAATATAACTATTCAGTCTGTGGTACTATGACAAATTTTTGAAATCTGATCTTAAAAAACATAATGCATGAATTCTACTGTCATTAAGCCTGAAAAGTAATTTGTGTAAAAATTACCAGCTGCCAAAAACACGCTTTCGGCATCTACGCCAGTTGGTGGTACTGTTAGCAATACGTGATATACTTTTTCCAAGTATTTACCTCTAAATCCCTCATCTTCAAATAAATTGATTTCTCGTCGGATGGTTTTGGATATAGCTGATTTCTGTATTGTATTTTGGTTCATTGAAATTTTCTTATTTATCGCTAATTCTAATTTTTGTTCAAGAGACAATTCCTTTTCACTATCGACAATAGTGACATAATAATCTTCAATAATTGAACCGAATTCTACTGAATGTGGATAGGTTTGTGGGTAAAAAATTTATTTTTCATTTTCATTTTTAAAATCATTATAATTATGTAAATACCATAAGAACATTTTCTATTTCGGTGTGCCTTTCTTCTATGCGATTTTTCAATGTAATATATAATTCTTCAGATAGTGATGTGTGCTATTCTTTCAGTGACTGCAACATGAAATTTATTGTGGTATTAGCTGTTAATAAATTAGAATCTCTCCAACATAATGCCTCAATATTCAGTTTTGTTGGAAGTAGAGCTGATATAGTTCTGGATATTAAGTCGAATTCATTATCTGAAAAATTAATTTACAGGTTTAAGTCGATTATTGCTTTTTGGATTGGATTTCTCAATTTCAGAAATCTTTCCATCATTAGGAGTAAACTGTTCCAACATGTTTTAGAATCTAATATTAAAATATATTCTGTTTTACAACAGTTAGTATATAATTTAGTAATATATCCTTTTTATAGGGGAACGTTTAAATATCTTAACAATTTTTCGAACTTTATAAATTATAGGAAGCAATTCTTGATAGGTTAATATTTCATCCTCATTAGCAATATCTTCTTCAACAATTACATTGTCATTATCTTCCTTGTCAATATCACTCTCACTTACTCTTTTCAAAGTTGGAATCCGAAAATTTTATATCCACAGTATTTGGATTCTTCTGTTCTTTATTTTTTTTTGATATAATATATCAATTACTCCTAATTGAATTCCATGTGCAAAACACAACTGCTGATTTGCACCAATCAACTTTCCAACTTTTGTCATAATTGTTGCTCCATTAGTCGTTATGGATACAATATTTTCTTTCAGGGATAATCCATGTTTTGCTAATTTAGATTTAACAATGAATTAAGCCATTAATTAGTTAATTAATTTTGCCCGTTATGGTGACTTAAAAACAAAAGCGTATACTATTTTGCTATGTTCGCGATCCCTGGACATATTGTGGAGACAATTTTTAAAATTTGTAGTAAATACCGAAAAACCGGTATTTAAACTTGTGAATACCGGTATTACAAAATTGCACAAACGGCTCAAAATACCGGTATTCGGTATCCCGGTATTGCAATCCCTAATAAAGATACTTGCTTGTGATATCATGAGACAAAAGAAAAGTGACGGACCAGTGATAAAAGATTTTATGAATTCCTATTTTCCCATCATAGTTTTGGAACATATAGTGATTAAATGTTTTTTATACATCATTGGAAAAAAATTTCATTGATGCCAATTCCATTTCCACACAGCAATTTCCCGAATCTTAATCATTTTTTAAAACTCTATATCAACACAATTTGAAACAATTCTTTTAGTATTATT
Organism: Argiope bruennichi; assembly: GCF_947563725.1. Classification (NCBI taxonomy): domain Eukaryota; kingdom Metazoa; phylum Arthropoda; class Arachnida; order Araneae; family Araneidae; genus Argiope; species Argiope bruennichi. The sequence continues at coordinate 10,172,060 of NC_079156.1, forward strand.
GAAATATCAAATCTACTTCACAGCATAATGACATCCATTTACAAATGTTAAAATAAAGTTATTTTCTTTGGAGATTTTCACTTCAGATTTTATTTTGTACATTATAACCCTTAAACGAATTAGCTACTATCTCAATGCTTCTCAACATAAACCACAATTATGTTCAATAATTTCAGCATCTCTCTCTCCCTTATTTCACTTTAAGGTTGTTATTCCATTGAGTCGACCATTTCCTCCTCTCCTAACCAAATCTCCCATGCAGTTTATAACAATGTTATTAAAGAAATATTAAACAGCAATTTAAATAACAATTTATGACAGAATAATGAAAATTTTTACATTAGCTCAGAAAATAAATTATCATATAAATAACTCATCACACAGAATACTAGGTGAATATATTTTTCATTGAAAGGATTAAAAATATCATATTTAATTAGATCAAAAATATTTATGCACCCAAGATAAAATAAATACAGATTATTGCATACAGATTTAAATGACTTGTCACTTATATTTACATGTGTACTTTTAACTATAAGAAGCAATTTTCCTTCCCATAGTAAAATTTTTAAATCAATACCTTGGTAATAAATTCAATTAATTTCAAAAGTGATATTTTTCAGGATTTAAAGCATGAAATTTCACTACAAGCAGCTTCTCAAAATAAAATTTGCCAGTTAAATAAAGAAGAATATTTCTACATGTACTCTATTATTAAATGATTAATGAATTATAATTATATTGCATCATTCGCTCAAATTTAATTCATATACCATTTTAACATATTTTGCAATTTATTCAGTATACAAACTAATATCAATTAATATTTTTTTTCCTTAGAAAATTGTTATAAATTAACAAAATCAATAAATTAAATTCTCTAAGAATGAATCATTAAAACTTATTCAACAAAATAATTTAAACATGTTTTAAAAAAGGAATTAAAGGCTACTTACTCGTGAAAACAGCAATGTTTTTCCTGCATCAGATAAGCCAGTCACAAGAACATTGCGTCGACTAACACTTTTTCTTCTCAATATCAGAAAAATTACTGAAAAAAAAAACGATATACATGAATGTCAACATTGTAAACTTTATATATATATATATATATGGATTGGTTTCAATCAAGCATGTTAACTGATTATATAGGACAAGATTGTCAAATGCAAATGTTAGTATCGGCTAAATAAAACTTTTGACTTCTCAACTTTACTGAATTCAACTGATTATCAAATATCAATTACTTCGTTGATATAATGTGACTAGTAATCGATCACTGGCAAATAAAGTGGTTCATTATTAAGAATTATATATAGTTATTTTTTAACCAAGCTACAATATTTGAACTGAAAAACTTATTGCATACTGTTACTAGATCACAAAGTTCCTACTGCCTGAGAGTTGGATACCCTTATCCAAATAACTCTTATTCTATGCACAAGTGCAGGAAAGCCTAAACTTTTTACTTTCTAACCAGAATGCCCTAAAATCTGAGCATGCAATCTATGATGCAGCTGAAGAAAAGAGGATCTTGGAGGAAAATACAAAAATAAAATAGAAAAAAAATTAATTATTAAAAAAATTAACATTAAGAATTTAGAAAACACAAATTTTTCTATTTTGCTTCTGGTGTTATTCCTCCCCCCCCCCTTTAAATCTTGATAAATTTACCGGTAATTTTTTATTTGAATTTCTATATCACTGAATAAATTCTGTAGTATAAAGAGAAAATACCATTTCAATTCATTGAAATAATTTAATTTCTACATGATGCCCATAACAGACATATTGTTTTCTTGACAAAATGATTAAATAATGTCGATATAAGAATGTGTTTAAAGTAGATGCTAAAATGAATTTCATATTTTAAATACGCTAAATCATAATAATCATATTTTAAATAAACTAGGTACAATTAAGTTTACAATGAGATAATTCATTAATTTTATTACTCAGAGATGTTATTTATATGAAATAAGGGATTACATAATAATTTCGGGAAAAATCAAAAAACGAGAAATGTCCGCTTAAACCGGGACGGGAAGTTGGGTCTGTTTATACAATTAATTAATAACTTGCCTTTTTTATTTAAAATAACTATTTTTATTTGGTTTATCTAACAATAAAACTAATTAAACATTATTCAATATGAGCTATCGATTTAACAGTAAAATACGAAGGATTAAATTCAAAGTCGAAACAATTTTTCATTCCGAAAAACCGTCAAGATTCAGAACTGTCCCGGCTAATTTTAGACAAGTTTGAGTGCAATATTTACACGAGTGAAATATTGTAATAATAAAGCCTTACAATTAGAGTAATTAACAAAATGTACATGAAAATATTAAATTCAAACAGCCTTAGCATTGTAATTTAAATTACAATACAAGCAATTCAAAACAATATCGAACTCTTTAAGAAATGACATTAATAAAATAACAATACATGATGTTCATCTACTTCTGTTTTCATTCAAGTCTATAAGTAAAATAACAAACCCATAGTAATCAACACTGCTGCAATAGCAACAACAATTCCATAAAAATTGGCATCATAGTCAATAGTCCCAATATATTGTTTAATAGGATCCATATGTTTTTATCAAAGTTAAATCGGAATTAAAATATGACCTAAAAATGTGCTCAACGCGTAAAGCTGCAGACAACCGGTTGCTAGGTGCCTTCACATCAGTTGATTTCAAACTTGGAGTTTCAAAAACTTCTTTCAATAATAGTCTACAAAAAAGAAAAATATATCAATAAGCTTTTATTTTATTGGATATTTTTCTGTATTAATAAAATTCCTTAAAATTTCGTTTCTAGCTTGCTCATATATTTTATACGTCTAAGTAATTGAATAAGTAATAAACAAATGAACTGAAATAAAGTAAGAAAGTAAAAACTTCTATTTCGACTTCCACTGTTTTTACTATTCTTCTCTGTAGTGTATTTTTTATAAAACTGAAATAATTTGGAAATAGTTCATTGAACATATTTTTTACCATGTGGTATGAAATATTGCCAACATTAGCTGTTTTCGGTACATTCTTAGCGATACCTTGTTATGCCCCATGGGTTGTTAATATGGCTGTCCGTGGAAAGGTCAGGAAAATTATGTTTTTATTTTTTGGAAACTAAAAACTTATATATGAATACGCATTTTATTTGTCAATTTTGGCATTTTAAACAAACAGTGATATTTGATAATACATGAGATTCGCATATAAGATAATGAGCCCTGCAGTTGCAAAATTTTCAATAACATTGTATTTTTAAAAAATATACAGTGGCTCAAAAAATTGAGAGTACACCTTACTTTTATTTGATAAATCCGACTTTCAATATAAATAGTACATTACCGAGAAGTGCAAACATGTTTTTATTTTTACACATCACAAATGGTATAATTTTGAGTAAAAATAAAGAAAAATCAACGAAAAACATCTAAATTGAAAAATTTCAGAAGCATTTTAAATAAACATACTCATATTTTTTGCCTCAAAAAATTGAGAGTACACCAATAAAATTTTTGCAATATCTCGCATAGAAACAAAGTGTCACTGTTATGTTGCATGCCTTTTGGCTCCTATAATGGCCTCTAAACGTCATGGTACCGATTAAACCACTTTTTGGAGGTATCTGAATATATTTTATCCCATTTTTCTTTCAACACTTGTTTTAAATAGGTCTTGCTTTTAATTTTGTGTTTTGGAGCCACTTTTTCGAGTATGGCCTACGAATATTTGATGGCATTGATGTCGGGATACTGAGGTAGTGTGTGTAACTGCTGTTTACAATGAAAAAGACACCACATTTTGACGTTGGGAGCATTCTGTTTGGGGTCGTTGTCCTACTGAAAAATGAAATTCCCATCTAAACCCAAATTTTTAGTACTTTTCTTTAGATTGCTGCGAAAAATATCCAAGTAAACCATATGATTTATAATGCCATCTATAAGAATTAAATTTCCTACCCTGGGTGAAGCCATGCAACCTGAATTCATGACTTAGTCACCACCATGTTTACCTGTAGGATGTAAATTTTTTGGATCCAAAGCAATATTAGGCTTTCTCCATACAGTATGATGGATGTCACTGCCAGAAATGTTCAGTTTTCTTTCATTACTAAATATGACTTTCTTTCAAAAGTAATTGGTCTTTAATTAATGAGTTTTTGCACAGTTTAAATGCTTTATCTGAATTTGCAAGATGATGAACGGTTTCTCTCTAACAATGCGACTTTTATATCCATCTTGTCTAATGGCATTTCGCACAGTTGCAGTACTTAACTTTTGCCTATGATTTGAGAAGTTTCTGCTGCAAGTTGGAAGAACCATATGATCGCAGCAAACTAAAGGAAAGTGTTATAAATTTGCATTTAGACGGAAATTCCCTTTTCCAGCAGGACAAGACCCCAAACAGAATGCATGTAACGTCAAAATATGGTGTCTTTTTAATTGTAAACAGAAGTTACACACACTTCCACAGTACACCGATATCAATGCCCTCAAATATTTGTGAGCCATACTCGAAAATGTGGCTCAAAAAAACAAAATTAAAAGCAAAACCTATTTAAAACAAGTGTTGCAAGAAGAATGAGATAAAATATATTCAGATACCGCCAAAAAGTGGTCGAATCGGCACCATGACGTTTAAAGGCCATTATAGGACCCAAAAGGCATGCAACATAACAGTGACACTTTGTTTCTATGCGAGATATTGCAAAAATTTCATTGGTGTACTCTCAATTTTTTGAGGCAAAAATATGAGTATGTTTATTTAAATTCTTCTGAAATTTTTCAATTTAGATGTTTTTTTATTGATTTTTCTTTATTTTTACTCTAAATTAAACCATTTGTTATGGGTAAAAATAAAAACATGTTTGCTCTTCTCGGTCATATGTTATTTATATTGAAAGTTGGATTTATCAAATAAAAGTAAGGTGTACTCTCAATTTTTTGAGCCACTGTATGTAAATATGAATTCGCTTGTGTCTTAGATTTCTTGTTTTGTTTTAAATTATGCGCAACAATTGAAATGCTGTGATAAAATCGGGGGAATATGAGTTCTAGAAAATAGTTTTAATATATATTTCTTTCTTTAATTATAAGCAATGTTGGATATTCATATACCTATATAATATGTCATTGAAAATTGATTTCTGCCTGTTAGCTGTTCATTATATTTTTAATAAAAAAAGTTTATATGAAAAAAACTTTTTTCCAGCCTGTTCACAGAACAGCTATGGACCCTGAAGATAGAAAATTAACAATGAGGGATGAAAGACTTACAGGCCATATGTATAAAATGAATGTAAGTTAAATCCAACACAAATTTAATAAATTGTTCAAAATTTCCCATCAAATTATTGTTTACATGAAATTAAATTTTGGTTGTCTTTTCTATTATTATGAGTTTACTCTTGGAAAAAAAAAAAGGCAGAATGGCTTAAACAGAATAGATTAGCCTTATCTTTATGGCTTTAGAGTTATTCATCTTGTAGAATCTTGGAATTTCAGTCAAAAAACATGTTTAACTCTTTTCATACAGACAGTAGAAGTACTGAATTATCCTCATGTTTCAAAACTGAAATGTGATTGCCTTTCACACAGGATATGGTTGTTGGCCCAAAACAGCTTCATTGATACCTTCCCTCATAAGGTGATGATCAAGGTTAGATTCTTATCTCTTCATATTGGAATCTCTACTGCTGGATCAGGGGTGTGCCTGTGAGGGACAATTACTTCCCAACTTTTCTGAATGTAGTAAATACAGTCGTTTTACACATAAAAGATTTGCAAGCAGTCTTTGTTTATATTGTGAGAAGTTTCTAAGATAGAAAACTTTATACTGTATGAAGTTTAGAATTATTCTCATTGTAGCATTTTTCTATTGTGCCTTTAATAATTACTTCTTCATTGGAGGAAAAAAAAATCATAAAATAAAGACAACATAGTTATATATATATATATAATAATAATATTCAGCTCATTCGAATCATTCAGTTTGAACTGATTAGACACACCTTAGCCCCGTTCTTTGCCTTCATTTTGTGCTTTCAATGTCAATCAAACTACATTTATTTTTAGTTTGAAATATATTTCATTCTATGCTCTTCTGAATTATATTGCCAAGTATATGAAATTGTCTCGGTCACAGATACCCAGTTTATAACTCATGAAGCCATAGTTACTAAATCAACACTAAGAATCATACTATTCTGATCTTGCCTAATCAAAAGTAAAGCTTTATATTCTTGCCACAATAATATAAATTAACTATTTAAATCTTAAGATTAAATAAAAATAAAATTAATGCATATGGAATTCATAATATTTGCAAGTTAAATATATATATATATATTAATTTTAAAATCTTATAAAGTGCTGAAATGGATTTTTATGATAAAGTAAGGAATTAATATATTTTTAGAATAAAAATCTCATGGCTGTTATTAAAACTGAACATTACAATATGCATGCTTTGCTTAAAAATATCTGCTTAACACTAAGAAATTTTAAAATTAAAAAAAATTGTAAAATACTGCAATACTTTTATGAAGGGGAAAAAAAAGAAATTATTTCTCTTAAAATTCCATTTTTTTTAAGAAACAATACAAATGTATTCATATAATTTAAATCTCCAATTCTCAAAAATGAATGAAACAAATTACAATAAATATAATTCGATTTTCTTTATGTATATGACTCATTAAATTTAAAATGTATCATTCCAATTCCTGGCAAATTTTATTTTTCAAGTTTTACTCACGCTTCAGATTATTTATGCTCTTTTCATCCATCCTGTGATATTGTTGACTAATTATTGTGGTCATTAGCTATTATTTACATTGATTTAAACCTTTTAATTCTGATATAGAGTATATATCAGTTTTCTGAAAATTAATTATTTTTATTGTATTTCAATGTTTGAGAAATAGTAATAATTAGCACAATATTTCAATTAAAAAAAAAACTTTAACATGTGTAGCTGCTACCATTTAAAAAAACGTCATGTTCATATAAAAATCTAACTAGCCAAAAATATTCACTTAAATATCTTTCAATAAATGATTAAACAAATTGTATAATTCATTTCGCTTTGACTTTTTTCTTAAGGATTTGTATGATGATAAAATTTTCTCACACCAAATCATTAGCTGTAAGAGAAAAAAAAAAAAAGTTTTATATTTTAATCCTGTGAATGTTATTTATTTTTGACAACTAAGATATTCTTCGATTATCAAAATTGATTGATAATTCTTAAGTTATTATCAATTTTACCTAAAATCACAAATTTGGTTAGATTACAGGTAGTTCAATCCTCCAGCATGAACCTCTTTTCTCCCTAACTTTGAAGGCAGCAATCAGGGGACAAATTTGTTTGTTGAGTTAAAGAAAGTGAAGGCTAGAGAATTTAGTTTAGCTGTCTTTCAGGAGTTTTAGATACTTCTGAAAAAGAGCTTCTCGTAAGGAGCGATATTGAAATCTTGATCGAGTCAGCCGTCTTTCATAACTAGAAGGTTATAACACAGTTTTGCTAAAGATATATTGGAAATATAGGAATTGTATATATAGCCTCTATTATCACTGATAAAGCTGTAACTTCTCGTTCAGATTTTATAATTGTTTTCTTATGAAGAAACTCTCAATTCTAAACCATGATAATTCTTTTTTTTTCTTTTTTTTTTTTTAAGGAAAAAAAAATAGAGATTAAGTGTATACAAACTGGCTTGCATCATTTCTCTTAACACTTGAGATATTTTTTATTAATGTGTAATCTTATAAACCTCAAAAAACTGATTATAAAAATTGGTCTTTATGACAGTTTTACATTTGAAGTACCATTGAAACTTCCAAATCTATTCTATGGAATGCTTGATTTTTGTAAAATAAGAAAAGAATTTAAACTAGTGATAAGATTAGTTGAATTTTACTTTTAAATTAATGTGCTTTTGTTATTAAATTTTTTGTTTTCTTTACTTTCATTAATTTTATCAATGATTGTTTCTAAAGACATGAAAGTAAATTGATGTATTATATTAAGTTATTTTGAAAATTTTCTATCTTATTAAGATGAACTTTTTGCTTGTTATTTGTTAATTTTGATTTTACTTTTAACAAAATTTATCAGCTGAAATTATATGTAATGACTTTAGGTTTTGTAGCAGTGTCAAGTTCTCCATTTGTGAGAGACATTTCATTGACTTGTTTGTATTAATTCAAAAACTACTTTTTTTTCAACCATTAGTTCTCTAGAATTAATGACAGTAAAAAACTTCATTTAAATATTTTAAGTTTACTTGTGGATTAACTATATGCCAGTAATCAATTGCCTTAAAAATTGCCAAAGATACCTTATTAGATGCAACATATGATTAAGCCTAAAGATCACCATTGGCATGTAATTAAACTAAAAGTTGACCATTGGCAAGCAGTTAAGTGTAATTGTGTCTTAATGGCTTCTTCCTTGGTAAAATATTTTCAAATTTTGATAGACATTTAAATCATTATTTTAAAAGCCCTTATTGCTCTCTACATCATGCTATGAATTTCCCTAATTTTGTCTATATCTAAATATATCGCAGGATAGAACAATAATATTTTTTTATTAATGGGTGCACATTAGAAAATTTTCATCATTGCTTGATTCTAAATTTAAATCTTAATTGTAAGTACAGCTAAATTCTAAAAATTTTATTAAAAACACACATTTCCAATTAATACAAAAAAACTATGCCAAATTTTGAATATCTCAATCATTAATAATTAGAAAAAAATAAACCAAGATAAAAATATTAGCAGTAGCAATGAAAATGATTTGAGTTTGACTTCAGCAGTAAAATATATTGTTATTGAATACACTTTAATCATTTTTTAATTAAAAAAAGCTTCGGTGCATATTCCCATTCTTCAAAGCATATATTCTCCAAGTTTTGTAACTGTATAACACTGATACATATACATGTTCATTTTTATTGGTTGTAGAGGTGATGGTTTGAAACCATTTATGAAATGAAATAATTCCATAAAGAATGAGTTTTCTATTTTACTGTGCTGCTTAAACTGATGTTAAAGTATTAAGATGTGCGAGAAATCAAGTAACAAAATCTGATTGTAATTTGCTCATTAAGTGCTGGAAAATTGGAAATAAAGGCCCAGCTATACTTTGAATTGTTTATAATTGTATTGTTTCATTAATATAATGTCATAAACTTTGATATTTTTCTATTATAATTTATATTTATGATACATCTTTGATATTTCCAGGGTCTTGAAAGCATCCCAGATCCAAAATAAGCTTTGACAAGAAGATTAATGTGTAGAAAAAATGAAAAAAGTATGAATAAATAATGTTCATGCTTTTTGAACATTATTTATTATAATCTTATGTAAATCAATTTTTTTAAAATATATAAAATAAATAATTTAAAAATAGTATGTAGCATGCACTTTTCCTATGACTGTAGATTATATACATTTTTTTAATATGAAATTACAATTTTCTGAAAAGGACAAAGGAATTACTGAAACTGAAGAATTTGTAAAAAAAGAGCAAAAATAAAATATATCTATGACATTGAAAGGATTATTAAAGATTATCTAAACATGTTAATATTGCTATTGTAATTGTTTCCTTAAAAATACAAATGTGGCATATTTTATGGGAGAAATAAAATTAATTTTAAACTTAGCTGAAAACAATTTCGCTTCTTGAATATTTTTAGTTGTTTTTTTAGGATCACAGTGGCTTCTTCAGGACCTGATTTGAAACTCAATTCCATTGAAAATCCATTATGTATGTGGATTTGTTGTATATTAAATTTGACATTGAGGATCAAACATAATACTCGTCAAAGTGTGATTTAGGAGTTTAACCCCATACAGATAAATATTTTTCTTAAATATAAAACTATTATGTAACTGAAAATCTGTTATATGCATATTTTAATAAAGAATGACCAATTTAAACAATTGTATTATAATTAATTCAATTTGTAACTTTTGAAATAACAGCGGCTTACAATGTTTGCACTTCTGTGCATAAATTCCATAAAGTAGTTTGTACTTGCTTTAAACATAAATATATGCTACATTTAAAACTTTTTTTTTTTTTTAACTCCATTACAGTCTAGTTTTTTGTAATATTTACTGTTGTCTAAAAAAATTGGCCAACATGTCGTCTTACATATTTTGTAAGGAGTATTGTGTTTAGTCTCATTTTTTTCTTGTAATTGTGATAATAACATTTGTTTAGAATACTGATTGCCCGACAGTTTTTTGTGTGTGTGTGTGTGTGTGATATCTCTGTTGAAAATTCAGTACTAAATTCATCACTACTCCCAATAATATTTATACATCATCAGACAAATATTAATAGAGGATCTTCATTAGACTCTGAATCTTATCAAGCACCTTTTGGATTTATCATTTATACTGTGTCTTAATTCCTTTTTTATCCATATTTTAGGTATATGATTTATAAATTTGAAATTAGAAAAAAAAAAGTACAAATATTATCCTAAATATATTGAAATCTGCCATATTAGTCCACAGTAATATGGTAAAATCACAAAAGTGTATCCTATATAAATACAATAAAACCTCATTCAATAAGCACCTCTCATAATGATTGAAACAAAATATAAAAAAGCGACTTGTGTAATAATGAGCAGCCAGGAAACACTATGAAGTCACATTTAGAGTGATTCATATCAGTCTTTGTTAAGCATTTATTTATTTGAAGAGGGAACTCTTGTATTATATGCAAGAAGTTTTGGTCTGATTTGAGCAAGTATCCATGGAACCTTGATGATATTTTGTCTCTGGCTGAAATTATGAACCTACAGGCGCACACAGTCCTAACTACCGAACAGCTTATGGAGATACATTCTATGTCAAAGTAAAAAGCTATGGTGAAGATTTGATTTGGAACAAAAAGTAATAGATGAACAACCTTCCAGTGAAATGAGAAATTATTATGGAAAATGTAAGTTGAGAAGCATCACCACCCTGCTAGGGCAGTAACTATGCTTCCTAAAATTTTAACTATAATCCTGCTACATTTTGCCAAAATCTGAAGCGTAATTGATGACAAATGTTTTTAGAAAATTTAATTGTAAAAAGAGACATTATAAATAATAAATTATTTTAAATCTTGATTGTTTTTTCAGATTGGAATGCATTGTCCCATTTTATATGGAAAAAAACTGCTTTCTTTAATGAATGTTCACATTAGGAGTAAAATTTGGGAATGAATTATGTTCATTAAGTGAGATTTAAATTACTTGCTGCATTTGGTTTATGCAACCAAACAATCTTTATCATACATAACCTAATGTTAAATTAGCAAATATGTTAGTCTTAAAATTGAATTAGATATTCTTATTTCTTTATACATTTGTCAATAATTTCATCATATTCTTTCCTAATAACTATGGTTTTTTATCCTATGTGCTTTTGTAAAAAAAAATAAACGCATCTATTCAAATACATGAATAAGCTTTAGTCTTCTGGAGATAAATGAGCAGATGGCAGTGTGCATGGTGTCATCGTAACTCCTAAGAAAATTTTTAGTGGTTCTAACATAAAGACTTTAAAAAAAACTTTATATATATATAGGTTTTTTTATTTTAAAGATTAAAAAAAAGCTTTAATGAGAAAACTTATGAGATTGAAAGAGTAAGATAGTATAAATTCTAAAAAGAAACAAATTTTTGTTTATACATTTAATAAAATTAACACAATTTTTATATTTTAAATTTATTTTCTTATTCATTCTCTTAAAGTTATTAATGTGATAGTGTTTTCTCCCCTTAATAAAATTAACTGCATTGCAATAAATTAATTACAGATTTGCTGGGAAAGTATTCCAATAAGCTATTTTATTACAAACTTACAAAAAAACAAACAAATTGAAGCTTAATTAACTTCAATATTTCTGAAAAATATTCAACTATTACAGTGGTATTTTATATTTATACCGCATAATATTAGTTGATTTCCTTGCAATACATAATTTTATAATCAAAAATAGAACATTAATATTGGTTCCCCCCCCCCACATACACACTTCTAAAAGTACTTTTAAGATAAAATTGGACTACTCATCCTAGATATGTTATTTGTTTACACCTAAGTCTGTCTTTGTCATTCATTTTCATTATAATTCACAGTCTTTTTTTTTTCATTAGAATAATAAAATTATCACTTAATTATTTTTTATAGATGCAGTGTCATTTTCATATTTGATTTTTCACTGCATAATTTCTGTCTCTGCAAGAAGAAATTCCTTCACTCATTATTAAATATATTTTTTGATAACAAATGAAGATCTTTTGTCTATCAAAGAAAAAATATGTTTTAACAATAAATTGGGTAATCCTTCAAATGAAATGCAGTAAAACAAATCATGACTTTATATTTGAACCAATTTATGCTTTGATCCCAATTAAAATCTAAAATAAATTTCAAATCCATAAATTTACAAAGGAACTTATGTGCGCCTTCTAAATTTTCTTAATTTGCAGATAGCAAGAATAAGAAATATAATATAGTACAAATTAAATCATGTACTCCTCAATCTGCTTATGATTGAATTTTTAAAAAAATTATTTATCGGTTCTTGTACATCGTGGAGTAATGGACTCGAAAGAGGAGAAATATCTTTGTTCCATTTCTGGTACATGGCATGCATGCCCAAAAGATGATGCCTATGGCGATATTTTATTGAATATTTTTTCTAAAAAGCATTGCATTTCATAGATAACAACGAATAATTGTAATAACATTGAAAAAGTATGTTTTTGCTGCTTGACGTCATATGGGCCAAAGTCTAATGAAAATGGTAAAATGACCAGATTAAAGAAAAAAAAGACAGTTATAGTTTTTGCAGGCATACATATGGTTTATGGATATTGTATTTACATCTAGACATTTGCCTCAAAAACATTACAATGCAAAGAATTCAGATTATTTACAACAGACAATGTGTATCATACCAATTTTTTGCATATCCTAATATCCTTTGAATGATGTTTCCAAAGTAGTTTTGAATTTTTCCAACTCTTTTACTGAAAAAGGATGGCTTAGAATTTTCTAAGCCATCTATTGCATTTTCTATAGAAGTCAGATCAAGAGAAAAGTCTAGCAACTTCATTTAATAAATATCCTCATGATTTAGATAATTCTCTACAGCAGTATCATTGCAACCATATGAGTTATGATCCATTAATAATCTCATCTGTAAAAAATACAGCCAAGTCATCCTCTGCACACTGGCTATAAAGATAAGACCATTGCCATAAGAACTATGATAAGCTTTCTTAAAGGGACACACAAACATATAATTTTCTAATGAACACTTTGGAAAAAAATTTCCAGGATATGCAAATCCCTGTGACTGCATAAAATTGATTTGCCATTTGATCAATTGTACAGTACCCACACCTTTTGTCTGTTAGAACGACATATCAATCACTTTGGGCTGTTGTTAGTTGAAGTTATTTTTATATTACTGTCCATTTATTTGCAGTCCTGTCTTAAGTTTGGAAATAAATGGTGTTAAATTACTAGCAAAATTTGTTGCCCGTTTTACATCATTCCAACTAGCTATTATGTGTAAAATAATCTGAATGATATTTACATGACATGATTGTACTTTCCAGCTTCCAATATTTACAAATGTCATGTCTAACATTCAGTATTACATGTGTGTATTATCTGCAAAATGGTTTCTTTAGTATTGTAAAATGATAAGCAGTACTCAAAATTCAACACAGCATCACACATATTTCTAAGCAAATTTCCACAATTGGTTATATTAGATTTTGCAGTTGACTAAATAGTTACTGTAGATCCATGATATATATTTTTTATTCGATGTAATCAATTTATATAATTATATGCCTGGCCATTAAACACAGATATTTGGTAAATATCAAAAAGAAATGAGAAATATGTGTAAAATACATTAAAATTACATTCATTTATATTTCCACAGTATTTGAAAAAGTAACCTAAAAATTCAAATCACATTTTACATAATAGGTTAATCTGAATAAAGATTGTATGAATAAAATATATTTGAAAAGATACCAGTAATAATTATTTTATGCAGAATATTTCATGCTAATTTTGATTTCTTTGCCAATTTTTGAGAGGGAATATAACCTTTTTTTGAGAGAAACTTAATTTATTAAGCCACCATCACAAGATATTTAATACAGAATAAGTTTACACAAAATAACTTTTAATGATATGCTTTAAAATATATAAATTTTGCAAATACGACATTTGAACAATAAACAATCATACAAGCATTGTATCTTTACAGCTGTAATCAAAAGTAATAGAATTGCAAAGAATATCCAGTAAAATTCATTCCATTTCTGTAACATCTTAATTCTAAAATCTGTGCCAATGTACATACATAGAAATTGACTTTTTTTTAAAATTAATACATTTAATATGTGATATTAATTTAATATCACATACAGAATTCATACATGTATTATATGTACACATAGAATAGTCTAAATATGAGATTTGTTAGTTATGTAAAAAAAAAAAAAGGAACTGTCAAGAAAATTTATTCTTAACACTGTTTTAAAGCATAAATTTTACAACAATAGTAAAAATATTTATATATAGAAAGAATTTAAAATAAAACACACAATTTCTTTTTTATTATTATTAAAGAGTACCATTAAATAATGAAACCATATTAAATTTTCTATTTCTTATTTTATTTACATGATGTTCACTAATAACAAATATTCATTACAAAGTCTGCATGGCATAAAATTATATTGTTTTTCTTACATAGAATTGTGCATACAATGTCTATGAAATAAAAAGCTTATGCAAAAAAAAAGTCCAAGCAAATAAAGAATTTTAGCATTTAAAAATTTAATTAGATAATTAAAATTTCTTTTCATTGCTTTAAAAACAATACATCTGTTAAAATGCAAGCAGAAATTCCAAAAGTACACATCAAAAGTCCCCACCCCTTCGACTTGCATAGTAATATTGAAATATTTTGAAAATAAGGGACTGTTGACAAAAAGAGAATGGTTCAAACAAAGTAAAGAATTTTATAAACTGTC
Source organism: Argiope bruennichi (assembly GCF_947563725.1). Taxonomy (NCBI): domain Eukaryota; kingdom Metazoa; phylum Arthropoda; class Arachnida; order Araneae; family Araneidae; genus Argiope; species Argiope bruennichi. The sequence goes on from NC_079156.1 coordinate 10,187,170, forward strand.
AGCAGGTATTCAATAAACCATTTGTAAGAGATTTTCAAACTTAAATGCTTTACATTTATTTTTATAAGGTTTCATTTTACATAACTTTTTATGTTTATAAAGATGGAGTTTTTTCCTCAATTTTTCACTGACTTCTTAATACACTAGAATTTTGAAAGTTTTCACTTTTGTATGTTCTAGATAACAATAAAAAAAATCAACAGAACTTTATTAGCAGATGATATATTCATTTAATTATATTTTGATTAGGAAATAATTTCTTTAAAATACTGATAAAAAATGTTTGTAAAAACTGATTTTGTTATCTTTTAGTAAAAAGAAATATTGTACAGCCAGACTAATAATATTCAAATACATTTTACAAAAGATATTTATAACAGAAATAATCTTTGATAATATATAGTAGAATCCCAAATATTTGGGTTCTTTTGGATAGAGAAAACAGAAACCTAACAGAAAAAAATAATCCCTAAATATTATTTGCCATCACTAGTACATATATGAATATTCAAACATTATAATAATTGTGCAGACATATTTTTGAAAATTACTATATAACTCACTGAGAATCATTCAGAAAAACAAGAATACTAAAAATAATTTGATACGGAATAATCAATAATAATTACATATAAAAGCTGCAAAATAATAAAATTTGAGTTACATTTACAGCTTGTTAGTTTTGTATTTATAAAGCTCTTGTACATAAGATGTAGCACATTAAAAACGTTTTATACAAATACCAAAGTGGGTTGCGTTAGTGTTTTTTTTTACGATGCTTAGTGGTCTCAGTAGATATTCCTGATGCCTCTCCAATTACTATTTGTCCTTCTTGGATTTCTTGACTTGATACATTTGGAACATCTTTCAGTTTATCTTTGGCATCAAAGTAAAACATTAAATCTCGAACCTGTTCTTGAAGATCTGTGATTTCCTGGAATATTTTTTCAAAAAAAACCCTTTGTTTAAATGAATAAAGCATCTTTATAACACTTCAAGCAATTTTATTAAAATATTTTAAATTTCCAAGTCAAACAAATAGATAGCAAAATGCACTTAATATCATTTTATTTCCACAGCAAATCTTCAATAATGATCATAAACTAAATAAAGTTAACAATATTTTGATGTGTGTGCCCTATTTTAGTTAATGTTTCTGTCAAGTTAATGTTTTAATTAAAGTTCTAATGTCAAAACATTTCAAATGCATTAGTAAAACATTCCTCATTTGTCTTCAAATCAATCCAATAAATAAATATATTAAATGCATTTTAGCTTTTCTAAAATCTTTCACATCATAAATTTGTTATGAAAATATAGAATATTCAGTCATATATAAAAGCAGTGGACAGTTAATAAAATATAGTCATTACAGGCTAATACCATTATAATGCACAATTAGCTTAATTATCACCTTTTCAATGTGAATAAAATTAATCTATTTGCAAAAATAACCAATGACCTTTATGTAATTCCCTGTTCATATTAAACCCATCTTTAAAGTGATTGTCTAAAAAATTATGAAAGTATTTTTTATCAGTTGCATGAAGTAATATCACTTCAAAATTATATCATTCAAATGAATTTTGAGGTCAGTTTTAAAATTTGCCTCAAGCTAATCCATTCTTGAATTTGTCAAGATTTTTAACAGAAATACAATGCATGTCATTTAATATGTCTGTACTTAATGTTATCTTTTGTTTATTTTTATCAAAATCCTCCAATTCCTAGCCAACATATTCAGGTGTAGAAATATATACATATTACATATTAATTTAATTTATAAGATTTGGTGTAGAGAATTGATCAATCCTTCATTTTCAATTCTGATTTGAATTAAAGTGGTCTAAATTAGTTTAAAGGATAGCTATGCTGTGAGGGTAAGTTAAAATCTGAACAATTGTAAATCATTGCTATTGATTAAATAATGAGAGAAAAATGGATTAAACAATAAAACTGATTTGAATGTTAGAGATAAAATTGAAATTCTTAATATGCTTGAAAATTTATTAAAAAAGAAAAACACAATGCTATGGCACAGACAAAAAAATTTCACAGCCTTCTATTTATAAAATTTTGAAAAGTCATTAGGTGTTTGTGAGGAAAACCAAGCAATGTATGCTAATAATTCTACCAGGGATGGATGTTTGAAAAAACTTTCAAACTCTTGATATTTTGAAACTCGGCACATATTCAACAAATTTTAAAAAGCAATTCAAGTCTGAACAATATATATGTGAATTGCTAAGGAATTTTTAAAAATTTTTTTGGAAATAAATTATAGATAATTCTGAATTAAGAGTTTTTATTCTTTTTCCCTTGGTAAAATTACAGCTGATTTTAACCAATTCGGTTTATTGTTAATGTTATTAAAATTCTTAAGTCCCGAAATGATCACATTAAAAGGCAAATATTGTTTATATCAAATATGATAACCTAATATTCATGTAAGATAATGCAAAACAAAATATTAATTCACATTATTTAGGAAACTAAATAAAGAAAAAAAATAATTCTGCTATATTTTTTCAACATTTGATTTTTTCTCCCTTTGAAAATTTGGGATATACAAATCAAAATTTGGAAGCAGATTATCAACGATTTCACAATAATCAGATTATTTCCATTTAAATGTAATTTCAAATGCATCAAAATTTTTCTTTATAAATATCATTTTCTGGTGATTTTTATACATTCAGTTATATTTAGTTTGAGTTGATGAAATAATGTTTTTGGAAAATCTTATCTACATCCAAAAGACTATCACTCACTACTGAATACATTAGGTTATTATCAGCGTAATTTCCAAGTCCCAAAGTAAGTCAAATCCCTTGATTCTTGGGTGTATGGATCACTTGTTGAGTAAAAATATATTTAGAGGCCAACCAACTAAATATACAAGTAAATATGTACATATATATCAGTAATTAGTAATGCCTCCTATAAAAGGATTATATTATTTACAAAGTAAAAAAATATATATATTGTTATTACTTAATTATCACAATCAAAATTCAAAAACATGCACTCTAAATTCAAAATAAAAAATAATATATACTCATTGGGATTTTTGACATTATTTACTCCCTATGAGAGAATCATTATCTGATTAAAATGATAGCTTCAGGCTCAAGTCACTTTCTACATTCAGCTTATTTCTTTTATTTTAAAAAAATTAAAGTTGAAAGCATACATTTACATAGATGGCGAATTTCCTTCAAATGTATCAGTGCACATTTGGCAGTTTTTGGTAACTGTTCTCAAACTTTCATCTAGCAAGCAGTCAATATTATTGTTCTAAAAAAATATTTTAGAACCTGTTCACATTATAATTTAATTAGCGAGTTTCTGTCATTAGATGGTATATTCACTTCTTTATGCAGTTTTCTTCAAAAGGATTTCTGATACATTGGGATGGATTTGTCCTAAATTTTCAGAAAGCAGCATCTAAAGCAAATATGAAAAGGCCATTCTGCAGTCCACAGGTTGGAAACTGCTAGTACAGCCCAAAATGAAATATTAAGGTTTGAAAATATATCAGTTTTTCAGTCATCCTTTACAATTTTTTTAATTGAATAAATTTGTCATATTATTTCTTTCTAACTATAAGAAAATAATGGAATAAAAGATATGGTGATTTGCAAGTACATCATAAAAACTTGCCATACATTATAATAGTTATGAAATATGTCCCAAGAAAAATACAAAGTAGAAATGTCTTGCATACATTTCAAAGGGGAAAAAAAATGCAGATGCTTAAACATTGTACACTAATAGATAAACATAAAAACATCATAAATGATATTCTAAAGTACCTTATCTTTCGTTTCTCTCACTTCTTTTAAGGCTTTATCAGCAATACTCAATTTTTGCTGCCACAAAGCTTGATTTTGCCTAAGGCACTTGTTTATCTATGCAAGAAAATAAAATAAAAACCTATTATTACAATCTTTTACTCTACATATTTAACATTTCAATTTGACAGGAAAAAAAACATTTTAATGCATTCCATGAATAAAAATAATTTTTATTTTCAAAATTTATGAAATTTTAACTAGGCTTAAAATTTATATTTTAAAATCCTTATATGTTTAAAACTTTTCTAAAAATATTATTCTTTTTAATAAAAAGAAAATAGAATTTAATTGTTCCTGCAATTCACAATGTCATTAAAATGTATATAAAGAAAATTTGAAAACACAGTGGCAGGAGAAAATGACTCAACTTCAGAATTTTTTATTAGATAATTTACATTAAAATAATGAAATAATGTTAAAAAATACCTCTTTTTCATCTTTCAGTTCCATTGCAATTCTATTCACTTTTGATGTTAACTATAAAAAATAAAATAAAAATAGATATATAAAGTAACAGTTCCAAATAAGAAACTAGGCAGTTTAATCAGTAACTTTCTGCAAATAATAATAATAATTGCTTAAAAAAACATTTATTCTACAAAATAATAAATAAAAATTTTCTTATAAAGTAATATTTATATTAACTTTCACCACTGTAAACCAAAAGCAAGTCAAGCCTTTAACTTCTCAAAATAAAATTTTAGAAGTTAAAAGGATACAAACCTGAGATATTTTTTTATCCATGCTTTGTTTTTCTTTAGTAACTCTGTTTAATTTCTCTTCCAGTTGTTTCCTTTCATCTACTGCATGTTTTGTTTTTTCTTTCATTTCCTCCAACTAAAACATAAAAAAAATATCTTATTTACAAATAAATTTCTTATTGCCTAGTTTATGTTTATGAAATGTTTATGGAATATTATTATTCAAGAAAGTTATAAAGAAAAATGAATATAAGAAGAATATATTAAACATAACATAATGAAACATAAGATGAAATGAAGTAAAAAATATAACAATGTTATAAAGTTAGATCTCTTAAAGAAAAATGAAAAATATTGGTCAAACATGAAAAGCTATAATAATAATAAATACAATCAATTATAATGAGCACTTTTAAAAATTTAATCAAGTCACAATCTGGTAATATAAATTGCTAAGATTTTTTTCAATGTATACATAAGAAGTATAGGTGAATATAAGGTATTAATATACTTCTCAATAAATAAATAATTTAATTATATATGACACAATGTTTTAAACCTTTATTCCTAATTGGATTAGAATACTGAAATTTAATCAATTTTAGCTTAGTATTCATTTTATTTTTTTAAAAAATGGGACATACATTTAACTACAATTTTTGTATGTTACAGGAATGAATATTTGACAGATATAAATTTCATTACGACTAACATTAAAAATTTACCCAACTATAAAAAAATATTTTAAATTATCATGCTTTTATCTTCCTGGAAGTCACAAGATTTTTAATTTTTTATTCAGAGTTAATTTGGAATGACGATTTTCTCCCTTTGCCAGTTTTGTAAAAAAAGGCACTGAAATAGTTTGTTTCACCAATCAATGCTTAAAACTGGGTCCTGAACAAGGCTTGGATCCTACGCAAAAATCATACAATGACTAAAATGATTAAATATAAATTCATCTTTCTTAAAATAGATTAACTAAAAACTGAGGAGAAACAAGGAAACAAAAATTAGAGATAAAATAAATCATTATAAATTATAACAGCATCCTTTATTACTTGGAAAAAATATGTGAAATATGCAGTTTTCACATGAGCTATAAATTTTAGTAGAAAAAATAATTTCTCAAAAGGAACCGATTCAGAAAAAGATAAAACTGAATATCAAGTATCTTGTTTAATAAAATTTTTTTGAATAATGCAATGTAAATGTATATAGAAGGAATTATTATAATATGTAAATGAATTCTCATAGTCATAAAGAATGCTTCAAGTTCTTGTTTCGTGTCTTAAAAAGCAGCAGTTTATTAATTAAGTCAAAAGAAATGTTACAGACAAGTGTATAAGAGATTTTGAAATAAAAATCATCAAATATAATCATTTCTTTTATAATCAAAGCAACCGGTTCTGGAAACATATTAATGCACTTAGATATATCATAGATTTAATTAAAAAAGTTTGAGGTAACAAAATATAAATTTGTCTGAATCCCTGACCATTTAACTAAATTGATAAAGAACAAAATATAAGGGGATCTGTTTATATTTTTATGTATTTGGGTTCTGAATCGGCCTTCAACCAAACACTGATTAACTTACACTTTTTATTCAAATAAAATTCATCTAGAATTACTATCAACTAAGTAATTTGGACATAAAGATAAAATCTTTGTAGTTAATAGCAAACATGATGATTGGATAAAAAAAATTAGAGCAATTCTAGAAAAAATTCTAAAAGTTTTGCAAAAAATAATTTTGCAAAATGACCTTACAAGTTAAATTTATTTAACAAACTAACACAAATATTTTTTAAAAAATTCATTTGAAATATTTTTATGCATTTAAAATTATTTTACAAAATATAAACTAGTTTAATTAAATCACAAAAACAGGAACGGTTGGCAAAAAATTTAAGAAATTTCAAAGTCAATTAAGAAAATGTAACACATACTTGCTTCAAAGCTTCAGTTTCAATTCGAGTTAAGCGATCCTCAAAATAATGTCTTTGAGCTTCTAATTGGCTGGTCAATAAATATGTATACTAAGTGGAAAAAAAAAAAAAAAAAAAAAACAGTTATTACTTCATGATGGACTGCTAAAATGTGAATAAAAGTATTGACATCTATTTTAGTTTTGTAAACTTGAAAAATTCTAAGTCTGAATTATATTAATAACAGAAAAATACATTTAAAACAAAAGAAATATACCAACAGAATGTTTGTTTCATATTAAGCATAAAACTTACTTCAAGTTGCATAGAATCCATTTTTTCTTCGTTTTCAACCTTTGTTTTAAATGAGAAAAATAAAATTATTTTCCATCATTAAATAATTAAATGAAAATTAAGACATAAAATTTCTTCATTATTAATTATTAATCTCAAAATTAAGTGAATATAACAAAACTAGCTGCCTTTGCAACCAGCTTGTTTGCCAAGATTATTAACTTTTTAAGCTATTAAATATAATTTTGGAATGTAATTTTTAAAATATCACCATTATTTAATAAGACTGAAAAACATGAATTTAATTGAATGAGTCAAAACAAATTATAACATATACAATTAAAAAGTGTATATATTACAAAATAAAAGTGTATGTAAAAAACCTTCTAAAAAAAAGTTTAAAAAAAAAAACATTGGCAAAAGCATGTTACTGATTTTGATGGATGAATTTGAATTTCATACACTAAAAATTGTTACTAATTGCATATTACATTAAAAAATTTATTAAAAATAAAAACAAAGTGCAGAAATGAAAGTGATGTAATTAAAATGGTAATTTTATGAATTTCAAGATGATACAAAAATTATTTTTACTAACTTTGGATGATTATTTTTACTAACTTTATATCATCAATTACCATAAGCATGTCTTAGCAATTACCCATCTGGAAATGGTTAAATTTATTTTTGCACCCATTTAAACTTTGTTTGATAACTATTTCTTCATTTCTTTTACATCTTTTTTTTCCTTTGAGTGATTAGAATTTTTAGTGAATCTTATTCACAGCATTTCTACTAATATTTTTAACTTCATAAATTAGAAAAACATGGAATTCAGTACACTATAACACCTTTAATGAAGAAGTTTGAAATTTTCATAGAGTAATTTGATTACATTTAACTTTTGCCATTTGCCTATATGTAATAAGGGTGATTTCTGTACCACATATGTTAGACATATTATATATATATATATATATATATATATATATATATATATATATATATATATATATATATATATATATATATATAACACTGGAATTATTATTATTATGAAATTTCAGTAACAAAATTATTTAATAACATTTAAAACATTTTTCTTTAAATTTATAGTGGGAAGAAATTTGATTTTGTAGGATTTCTTACCATTTGATTTTGAATTGCAATATCCTTCAATACAACAATAGTTGAAAGAAAATTAACAGCACAAAATTAGTAAATTTTGTATTTTTACCCTTATAAGCTAATAAGATAGCACCGTACTTAAGATACTAAACTTACCCAAACAGGTTCCAATTCAACAGGTTTTCCATCAGTTTTATTTTGAACCAAACGATGTACATAATTATCACCAGCATAATCCCATACACGATTATTGCCAAGCTGCATTGCATATGTATGCTGTGTTTCTAAATAATGACTATTGAAGAAAATAAAAACACATTTCTGAATAGAAAAATTTATGGATCATCCAAGATAAATTATTTTTCTGTAATTTTAATAAATATTTAAAATAGCTTAGAGGTGCATTTTACAAGCTATTTTCATCCTCAGTTTATAATTCTTGTTATCATGCCTAGAATTTTAGTTATTGAATTTTCAATAAATTCCAGTGGATTTAATAACATATCAAAGAGGAAGACAGATGGTAGTTTTGATTTCCCCACCTGTTTCAAATAGAACATTTCTGAACAACAATTACATTTTGATAGGAAAATAATATAAAAATAAAGAATGGACACATAAAACAATGATATATAAATTAGTTTATCACAAAATGTAAAAATATCATAATTTTTTAACTGAAATAAATATCATTACAAAACTTTATAACAACAAAGAAATTATAAGCCTTAATTATCATAACTTTCTAATTGAAATAAATAAATAAATATAATTACAAATATTTACAGCAACAAAAAAATTAGTACTTCTGATTATACATTTCAATATGAATTCTTTTTTTGAGTCAACAAACAATCTAAATCTGAATTTTGGCCATTTTCAACATATTAAAAACTATCATTAATTCATGAAATAAGGTATTCCAATGCATGAAAATATTTGGACCTACAGAATTCAAAGGGATCAGCTACGGAGCCTATATTGCCTATTCATCTCTTTGTTCAAACATAATGTCAATCAAATTTAACTGAATACATTGATCAACATTCAGAATACTTTTGCACAAAATGGAATCAATCAAAGAGTTTCTACAAATGCCACCCCAAATATTTATCGAAAATTACCACTGATTATGAATTTCTTGTATGAAGAATAGATTTATACAATTCAAAAAGTGATAGTTTTGAAGATAAATGCTTCTATTTTAACTAAAATAACATTTGTCCAACCAAATTATATTTCTTAGAAAAGGAGAATTGTATTTTACATAAATTATGGCCCAATTGCAAAATCATATCTTTGTCCCAGTAACAGTTGTATCAATACATGGAATCCACAAATACCATACAGATGATGATTATTACGTTGAAATATTCATCTTCATTAGTTTTCTTTACTTATATCTCTACTTACCTTAAATATTGAATTCACTGCTTCTGTGATTTGTGTAGATTTGATTCGAAGGTATTTACTTAGATTCAAGGGGCAAAAATTGTAAAGTTTCATAACATTTTTTGACCATTTTCAAACTAATCACATAACTGAGAAACAAAATTTTAAATTTCATTCAATATCTAAATTGAAAAATAAGTTATTAAAAGCTGATTAACAGGAAATGTAACTCATAAATGACAGATTTTAGATCTGAAACCATTCGTTTACAAGCTATCTAAATCAATTTTCTGTGAAATTGTTAAAATCACTAAAAGCTACACATGCACATTCAAATGCTTCCTGATTGTTAATCAATGAAAGAAAATATTTAAAAATAACAGAAAACAAGCATAATAATTTATCAACTAAAGATTCAAAATATACAATATTTTAAATTTTCTCAGAAATATTTGTATAAATGTGTTTTCTAATCAGTTTTTCTATGAAAGTCATGGTCTTTCAAAAAAGATAAAAAGTTAAATTCAACTATACTACAATTAGAACAGAGTAAAATAAACTAAAATTTATTAATACTTACTGATATGCATGGCCATCCACATAACGTCCACACCCAATATTTCCACATATTAAACAAATCCACAAACTCTAAAACAAAATTTTATAAAAACTAAACATTGCAGCTCTTTTAAATTGATTCATAATCACACTTAAGATAAAATAAAAATTATAATTCGACCATCAAAAAAGAAATATCATCATAAGTCTAGAAGATAACTGTAAATATATTACTTCTTGTGAGCCACATGTAACACATCTATTATCAGGCATCAGTTCAGGTGTTTGAGAATAACGACATACAGGACAACTAAAAATAAATTATTGAACTTCAGTTTCATAACTAACATTATCCCAAAGAAGGAAAAAAATTTATAATGAAAAAATTTCATACAAAAGCAAAATAAACTTTTTAAGTGAGAAAAAATGGTGAAAAAATTTTTTAAAATTGAAATTTTACCTAGTATCTCCCCATTTTGCCAAACAACTACCATGAAATGAATGATTGCAAAGAATAGTCAAAATACCTTCAACAGATTCATCCTAAAAGGAAGTTAATAGTTCAGAAAACTGTTAAGAATTATTTTTTAAAATTAATACTAAATAATCAAAACATTTTAAAGCATATTTTACTACTTGTTTGATTGCAAATAGATTGCAGCTTCCAATAATCCACAAAACTATTTTCATTTATGGTAATTCATAAAAATGGCATGTAATTCATAAAACTAGATTAGAGCATTTTTTTATTTCCCTTTATCATTAATTTTCATTATAATTCTTCAATATGGTTCTCTGTATAAATGTATACCTAAAGTCACATTTTTTTTTTAAGGCTTTAAGTCCCACATTTTTTTTAAACCAAAAAATCAATTCCTTAATTTACTTTTCTGGTTAAATGTGTATTTAAGGCCATGAAAAAAATTCAGCTATAAGTAGAGCTTCAGAAATTTTTTTCAACTGAAAAAAGGGATTGTTAGGAAGAAAAATTTGAGAAAGCTCCAAGCGAATGCTGAAACACACCCTTACTAATTCAAAGTAATTCAAACTAGTAGCATCAATTAATTTATACCACTGGCAATAGTGTACACCAGAATTATGAAGCTTCAATAAAAATAATTTTAAAAAAATGATTTACACACAAAAAATTTTTATTTTTTTTTAAATAATGAAATACACTAACAAGATCATAAAAACAAAAATCAATTGCCTATTAAGTTATAATAAGTCCCCTACTCTAAATAAAAATAATGCTTAAGTTTTTGTGTACATATTTGTGTCCTTTTCCAGCTATATCTGAATTACCTGCAATTGCAAGAATTGTTAAAATGAAGAAAAAATAATGATGTAGTTTGCTTTTAAAATAAAGTAATAATGGAAAATGGAAATTAAAGCAACTTGCCTTTCTATTTTACATCAAAATTACAATCATAAGTATAGCTGTAGTAAAGTATAAATCTGTCATTCAGAATTTTCAAAAAAAAATTTAAGACAACAAATAAAACTGCTACTTCTCTAAAAAAAATGATATACTATATTCAGGACAGAAATAACACAAGCATAATTCTGTATTGTGTTGTAAATGACAAATATGAGAATCTGTAACTTACTGATTAAGAAGTATTTTTAATTAATATTTCAATTTACATTAACAAGGTGATTAATCAAATTTGAAACAATGATATTAAACAAATTTTATTGTTTTATTTTTCTATTATTTTAAGCTTTAAAATTGTTTCATTTGAAAGACATTAGTAAAATTTAGCTGTATTGACCAAATTGTAATGTTAATTAATTCTTTAAAGCATTTAAGATTCCTCATTCAAGTTAATATAGTGAAAAAAAATATGTTGGCTGCACATACTTGCCTTTAAAGCTGAAATCAATCCTAGAATTTTCCTACATTTTCTATAAAAATTCTAATAATGTAATTTTTAAAAATAAAATAAAATGTGTTTAACAATAAATTAAAATTTTAACAAGCAAAGTAAATAATCATTGTTGGCTCAATCAATTGAATGATAATCTTTGATTTAAAAAGAATCTTTTCTGTTAATAGAGTTTTCTATTTCTTGTTATCAAGATAAAGATTATCAAATTCACAAAAATTTTAACTAAATAGACCAAGGATATACTTCTTGTTTCTTGCTAATTTGGTACTAAATGAACTTTCTAATTGGAAAACAAAAACATTTTCCACTTATCAAAAATTATAAAAAAATGAAGTATTGCAAAGTTCAAAAGTATCATGAAATTTAAGCAAATAGAATGGATGGATTGTAGGAGGAAATTTGTGCCTGACTGACATTCTGATATCAAATAGCAAAAATTAAGCAGAAATTAAGCATTAAACAAAAATTCTGAGCAAAATTACAGAAAAGCAATAAACAGTATAACGTAAATATATAGGTTCATTTATAAGAAATCAGGTTTATAAAAATTCACAGCATTTGTTCATTTTTTAATGATAAAAAATTATTTAAAAAATTTATCAATACTTATTTTAATCACATTTTCCAGCATTACTGATCAGAAACTGGGCATAATTTTTTTTAATAAAGTTGTAAAATAAAATTACCTATACAGTATTTTCATGAAGTTATAACTGAAGAAATTTGACATATTCAATAACCATGACACATTATAAAAATTTCTTATTATCTTGATTAACAAATGAAATATGGAAATGTTTCTAAAAGCTAAAAATACAAAAGTATCTTACCATTCTTTCTAAACAAACAGGGCAAGTAGGAAGCTCTGTAAGCCCTGGTAAAGGTAAACAAACTTCCTGCCCAAACGATAAATTAAAAGAGAAATAAATAAAAATGAATTATAATTGATTAAAAAACATGATATAAAGTTACTTTTTAATAACAGATCTAATTTGAAACCAATCAATCACAAATTGTCAATAAATATTTCTTAAGACAAATGAATTTCTAAAAGGAAGTCAAGATACCTCAGATTCCTTAATAGTCTCAACTTTTGCTACAAAAGCAAGATGGCAAACTTCTGGCTCAATAGAGTTAAATCGTGTTCCATTGAAATTTTTGTAAAATATATCAGCACCTAGCTACAAATAAAATGAAATTAAAAAAAATTCAATAAAAAATCCAGTATATTATTTGATACAAAAATTATTGAACTAAGTGAGGTTGCTGCTAATTTTCTTGTATCATGAAAGGTAAATACTAAATTACTACTAATATACTAAATTCAATTATAATAAATTTTAAACCAAATTTACAAATAGATTTTTAAATAAAAGAACTGATAAATAAAATCAATATTGATATATACATAAAACCTTCATTCACATAAAAGTCAAATTTAATCAGCATTTCAGCTAATCAACATTTATATATATATATATATATATATATATATATATATATATATATATATATATATATATATATATATTGTAAAGATACTTCCAAAATTTAAAATGTAAAAATGAATACATCCTTGAAGAACATTAGTAAAAATTTATTTCTTTGTATTCAAGCATTCAATGATATTCACCATAAAGTTGGAATTAAATCTTTAGAAAATGACAACATTACATAAAACAGTAGTATTTCAATGAAGTTAACACATGATTTCAATTACATGCAGAATAAATAAATACAAATAAAATATGCATACTTGATTCCTAAATTTCAGAAGAACCATATATTGATTAGGCTTATTATCCTTAATAATCCTCATATTTTCAATATCATCACTGAAAAAAAATGATTTTTTTTATAAAATATGCTTGACAATAACTTTTTCTTCATAAATTTTAGATTAATAATTTGAATTTTCTCAAGTATATTCAATGTTCTCATTTTACAGTTTCTGATGTAAATGCATATAAAATCTTGTAAGCTTTAATGCTGGAAAACTGGAAAAATTTCATAATAAACAAAAATATGTTTGTTTAGTCTATAATCTATAAACTCAAAAAGTTTTAGAATTCCCATAATTTACTTATACAAAATAAAAGCATACACTTTTCGTATTTTAAAATCAACATCCTAAAATTGTACCTCAGTCCATCACAAACAAATAACATCTTTTTCAAAATAACATAATATAAACCATTCACTGATAGATTCAACTTCTCTCAGAAATTCAATCATAAACAGTTTGCATTGATCAGAAAATGAATTAGTAACATACACACCCTGCTGCAACTTCATCATCAGAAACATCTGACAAATTAGTGTCACCTATATCTTCCTCTTCCCTTCCTTCCACCTTTTAGCTATAATCATAACCACTGTCACTTTTACATTCCATTTTAATGATATAATATGATAAAAAATACTTCAGATAAAGTGAATGCAATTCTGAGACAAAAGAAATAAAATACTCTTGCATGTGTGTGCATATAAAATTCCAACTGCTCATATCTTTTAATATGATCAAGGACATATGATTAAAATTGATTGAAAAGTCTAACCTAACCAGATATTACCTCAAAGAAGGGAAAAAACTATTACAAAATGAAATAATTCAAATATGAATAATATATGATATACGAGTCAAAAATATAAGAAGTTGTGTACAATAACATCACAATATATACAGAACACAACATGGAGATCAGGAGTTTTTGAAACTGATAAAAGCTATGATTTTTACAAATACCAGTATTTGAAACTCAATCTATCCACAAGGAACCAGAAATACTTAATAGATATGAAAATCTGTAATACATTTCAAAATGTTTTACATAAATAATAATAATAATAATAACTGCCAAACAAACATAGATTCACTTATAAAAGTGTAGAAAATGGATACATAACAGCAAGTAATTAAAAACAAAGCAAATATGATATTCATCATAAGACTTTTGTTATCGAAATCAAGAAACGATTTTAACAAAAGATAAATATTGAGTTTAACAGGAAGTTTCTGGATTCAGAACTAAAATAAACTTCACAAAGAAAATTAAAGATTTAACATTTTATACCTAAAAATAAAAATATATGTCTTCAAACTATTTAGTGAAATATTTTAAATTGAAACAATTTTGTAAATTAGATAGAAACCTGGGACTTTATCACAGGCAGACATTCAGAAGACTAATAAACTAAAATACATTCTACTAAAAGACAAGTTGTTCTAAAAAATATATAGGAAAATATTCATAATCAAAATGGTCATAGATATTTCAACTTACTAGACTGGAGCAACAAATTGAAGCAAATCATGTGATGTCATTGCTGCTGGAACAGCTAAAATACAAAGCATTTCACTCCTTTCAGCTTCTTCTGCAAGAGTTGTACGGTGACTGAAATAAAATTTTTAAATATTACTATGGAATTAAAATATTTATAAAATTAAAAAAATTAAGTAAAAATAAATAGTAAAACTTTTAAAAAGAAAAATTCTGCATTCTCTTAATTCTCTTAAAAATTCCCACCATTCATTTTTAATTAATTCATTTTAATGCTACATTGTAGATTATTTGCATCACTACTATTTTTGTATTTTTCAATTAACTTTAAAAAGAATAAATCTGCAACTGCAAAATTATTTACTAACTGGATTTCAGACTTGAAGAAAGAAAACTTTAAAAAAAAAAAAAAATCTTAAGAAAAGAATGAATATTTTTTCATTAACTTTAGATACAAATAAAATTAGAAATCATTTTTTTTTTCAAAAAATTCAGCATTTCTTGCATATATTTATATAGATTTAAATTCCTTCTACTGAAAAATAGAAAGTAGGTAAAAACTTTCATTGATATAATAGGAGAATAACATTTTTTCGCGTAGCAATATGAATTTGAATAAGGATTTACAGTCAGATACAAAAATAGTAATGAAATCATTTTATAAATAATCATTAATATCTAGATGTTAAGAGAAAGTGGATACATTTGGTGTTTCCATTCCAACAGACATAAATTGTAGTATTAAAAATTATACATAATTAAATAAAGTAAAAATGAAATATTAAAAAAATTAGAAATTTTAATAGCAAAATTAATATATAATTATTAATAATAATAATAATTTTAATTTTAGTAAAATTAATTGTAATCAGTATTAGTACTGTATTTTTAATTGTAATAATTTGAATTGTATTTAAGAAAATGATACTTAAAAAATTAGAATCATACTTGAGAATATTATGCAATTTCTAACAAATGATAATGTATTAAACAGATGCGATTCTGTTAGGGAGATATATAGACAGAACCAAAACCATAAAATAGTAAGAAAAAAAGATCTTAAAGTTAGTCTCGGATATCAAGGAACAATTTTCCAAGTGTCAAATTTGTGGTGCAGAAATTCTTACCAATCCATCATTAAATTCAATAAGAGAAAAGCAGGCCTTCCCCCACCCCACCCCCAATCTGTCAAGTAGCATCATGCAGCGATCAAATTTTCAGTATCTTAAGAATAATTGCCCCCCATTTTTGTACATCCTTTGCCAACTGATTTATCTTCCATATTCTTTTTATCAATTTTATTGCTTTTTTTTTAAACATTATTTTCATTGCTTATTGAACTCGCAATGAAAAAAAAGTTATTGAATAAAATTAAAAATGAAAAAACAGGATTACAAGGGAAGAGTGTCGCTCTAATAGAGAAGAGCATTCGTAAATATCAAATTGTGATATTCCTAAAAATAGCACAATTGTATTTTTTTTAAATTAATTTTTGCACATGGTAAAGAGGAAAAAATTCACAAGAATTTTGTACTTCTCAAAGTATTAGGTTAAAATACTAATCAGAAAGAAAAAAAATCTAAAGAAAATGTATCTTTTGGAATAAAAATTAATATAGGATACTGTTTTACAGAAAAAAATTTAAAAAAAGAACACTAAACATAAAGCAAAGAAATCTAAATTTTATAAGGAAATAATTTACTTTTCTTTATATAAATGAAGCAGTCCTTTAGTGACTTCTACAAAATGATTTCCAGATGAAAAATTAATTGGGCCAGGATGGAGTAATCGATTCCTTTTCTCTGGATCAGAATTTGCACATTCCAGCAAGCTCGAACTGTCTTTTGGGGCACCATCTTCAGTGACTACTTCAACAGGAAGAATGTTAGTAGATTCTTCAGAAGAAATAGCATTTTCATTCTGTTTTGAAGAAATATTTTTTTCCTTACTTACAGCTTCACCATTATTTTTAGATTTTAGCTTTTCTTTCTGACCTGTATCATTCTTTGATATTTTTTTTGAAGGATTGGTATTCGATTTCTTTTCATTTGCTTTGCTTTTTGCAGCCTTTGCTGATGATACACTGGGCTTTTGATGTGATAAAGACTTTGATGCCTCACTTGTTTTTGAAGTTTTATCTTTAAAATTATCTGCCACAGTCTCTTCAGAAATAGAAGAATCTAAAGAATAAATATCTATGTTGAAGAGAATAAAAAAATTTCAAACAGAAAATATGTACAAAAAAGAAAAAAATTTAAGTCAATTTGTCTGTCAGTAAGTCGTAACTGATTGTGGAAATTAATCAATCAGTATTATTAGACAAAAAATTTTATATTACAATTTTTCTACTAAAAATTTATAGATCTTAGTATATAATTTTAAAAGCCAATTTTATAATTAGTTATACAACAAATATAAACAGATCTATTTTCAAAATTTTTTATTAATAAGAAATACTGTTTAGAACTCCTTAATGCACATTTAATTATAGAATGAAAATAAAAGTAAATGGCTGTTTGCAACATTACATCCAATTGTTGTTAAAATTTCTTCCAGTACTTAAAACAGAACAAAAAAGCAAACATTTGAGCTCAATTAACTTTGACAACGACATCATTCACATGCATCCAAATCAACCTGCTGTAATTGGATTTAACTCTTGCAATAAATTTTAAAATATTTCATTAAAAAAGAAATATTACTATTTATTATAATTAACAGGATTATAAATTATGGTTTTATAAACAAAAGTACCCACTATGCATTGTGATTTTTTTAATAGTTTTTTAAAGAATGACATTTTTAGCTATAAAATAAATAAAACATAATAATGATAACATTTTTAAAGAATAGCAAATACACAAAATATATTTAAAATAATATCTAAATATTATTAGATACCTTTAAAATAAGTATAACTAAAGACTATAAAATTAGTCTTAAATTTTTAAAAAATTCAAAAATTGACTTCCTATTTTAGTAAAAATAACTTCCTTAATTTCTTTAAAGAAAATAATATGAAGAAAATGAAAGAAGAATATAACACCATAGCTTTGGTCTTAGAGAAGATAAAGTATGAATGTCAAGAGAAAATTTGTATGGACTTAAAAAGGTTATTTCCTCCTTGATCAGCAAAGTGTCTCCACCAAATATCAGTGTAAAAACAAAACATGACCTGGGTTAGAAAAAAGTAGTCAAAGAAAGAAAACATGGATGTTTGAGAAAAGAATATCCCTTAGATGATGGAAAATCATCTTTTCGCTACTGCACAATTAGGCCTAAAGAAGCAATTTGTAAAGGCTCTTGATAAGAATGATCATGCTCAGTATATACAGGACAGAAAATGCCGCAGTTGAGTACAGAACAAATTAAAGCATGAATATTTGATGGCGCACAAATAAGACAACTCATTAATGATCATGCTATGTAAATTTGATGAATGAGGCAGAAAAGCCTGGATCTCATTTATTGTAATTGTCATAAATTTTCTGGGCAAATATAAAATTATGTTGAGCTGGGTTCGAGATGTTTAACAATTTCAAATCCCTTCGGTACAAAATGAGCATTAAAGTGCACTACTTACACAACCATTCAGACCATTTTCCTGAAAATTTAGAAGACATTAGCATTAAAAAAGTGGAAGATTTCCCCAAAATATAAAAACTATGGAGGACAATTAGCAAAGATAATGGGATAAGCAGAAAAGCAGACTATTGTTAGAATTTAAGAAAGAACTATTCTAAAATACATTTCAGAACATCATGGAAAAGAAGCTTTTGAAGTATTTAGTTGCAATATTCTTTGAATTCTAAACATTGAAATAAGGTTGTTTCTTTATTTCATCCATGGATTTAACTTAAAATAGTGCAAATTATATTTCACTGAAATGTTTGAAATTTGAGTTCCTAGGCACAAACTAATTCCATATTTGAACTTAATGCATCAAATTCTGATAAAATCACTTCTAAATACAAATGCTCCAAAACAAACATAAGCTGGAAAATACCATAGTTATTTTAACTCATTTCATTTCTTTGCTATTGAGTTGATATTCACAATATTTAAAAACTTTAAAATCTACAAACCATTAATTATTATTCATCAATAAATAAAATTTAGTTTTCAGCAGTTTATTTTTAATCTGATACAACCAATAAATTTTAAAAGAGCAAAAAAAAAAAAAAAAAAAAAAAAATTGTTTAATGCAACTGATATTTACATTTTAATTGAAATACAATTACAGGCAAGATGATTTTATGGTACTTATAAATTAATGTTGAAGGATTGGCAATAATTTTGGCATCTTAAATTTTCTTTATCTTTAACATCAATAATTTTGACATCTTTTAATAAAAACAGATTAAACAAATGCTTGTTTTTTTCTCATAAGTTAGAGGCACACTCATAAGTTAGTAAAGCCAATTTAGTTTTGATGCTATATTTCGCATTTTGAATTTTTCACCATTAATTAATAAGCACCAATTTTTTACACTAGAACACTTTACGTAAAAGTATCTTTACACTAAAGAAATTATATGTATACATATAAATATGTTTTCATTTATATACATGTAGTATTTTATCAAATATAAGCTTTAAAATATTTTTACTTTCTAATGGATGATATTTATAACATGATATCTATAAACTTTACTTAATTCAATATACTACAAATTTTCTAACATATATTAAAGTATAAAGAATAATTTTCGTGAATGTTTGGCAATAATAATTTAATAAATTAATTTTTATAATAGAAATAGAAATATTTTCATCCTAAGCCAAGTACAACTAAGAAATATGTTTGAAAAACTATACAAGAGGCTCATGCTCACAACAGCATTTTCAACAAAACAAGCAAGCTATAATAAAAAATAAAAAAAATTGAAATTTAAGAATGAGATTTCTTTAATATATTAACTGATACAATGACCTTTTTACACATAAAATATTTTTTTCATAAACAACTCTTAAAAATGAATACAATATAAAATAATTTAATATTAAAATCCTTTCAAAGAAATCTCACTAAAAGAAAATGATATTATTCAAATTATAAATAATTGTAATATGGCTTACTTGAATTTGTGATAGTTTCTATAGTAATCTCTTCAAGTACTCGAGAACCACGACATTTTTCTATGGAGTATTTACGTCCATTTTCTTCTAAATTTAAAGTGCTTTCCTCTGAATCATTTGGTTTGCTTTTACTGATTTCAGTAGCCATAATCCTCTTTTTTCTAGTTGCTAGAGTATATATAATTTTGAATTTAAGAATAAAAAGCCATTTAATTAGCAAGTGCCTTTTATCAAAATAGAACTTAAACATGATAAATAACTACATTTATTAACTCTTGATTATGTTTAGCTTATATGAATATCCATTAATATGTTATACTAGCTAACAAATTATGCAAAAATAGAAGAATTAAAAAGTCAACAAATTTCATCCATTGACCATTTGTTTATTTATATTTAACTAGCAGAAATAGTTAAATCATTTTACATCTGATGCAGTAAATTTTCTACCCTCTTTTTTTCCCATCAGATATATATTATTGCACCTAATGCAGAACTACTAAATTTCATTTATAATTTATATACTATATATATATATCAATAAAACTGAGTTAATAGTATAATTTTATTATAAGCACAACATAATCTCTCATTCATTACTTTTTTCCTTTAATAACCGCAATGCATTTTGTGGATATAAAATATATTGTATGTTCATCAGATTTTTATACATTTCTCTTTATAATATTTAGTGCTAATGAAAATCCAAATGAGTATTCTGCAAAAAAATTCCATATTAATGTGCATCCAATAGACATTTTGATTAATGGTGGATTAATTTAAAAAGGAAAGTGCGAAAATTAATTTGATAACATTTTTTCATTCTTTTATCTCATAAAAAAAAGAAGAGATCTAGTAACTCCATAATTAAAGTAGAAAAAAAAATCAGGAAATGAAGATGATAGATAAAAAAAATATTTAATTATAAGCAAAAAAAATTCTTACTAAATCATCCTAATCAGGTAAAATTTATAAGGTTTGCTTATGCATATGCAACAAATTACAACGAAACCACAATATTTATATTAAATTAAATGTTTTGAAGCCATATATAGCTCATTATTAAAGTTTTTGATGTCGACTTACTATTTACTTTTTTTTACATACAAAGCACCAATAAATCTCATTCAAATACTCGTTGTTTCCGTTTCTAATTAATATGGATATAAAATTTTATATAAAAATATAATAACAAGTGATTGAATTCTCACCCAAAAAATACAAATGAGGTAATAAAGGATATTCCGATGCTATTTCTATTCTGAGAGCAATTAATGAAACGGACATAATATCAGCATAATTTTTGTTACAACTAAAAACTAAACACTCTATTTTCCTTCGTTTGTCGTTAGCAATGTGTTGAGAAAATCTGCCGCTTACGAAAGTAGTACGCACATCACAGAAGAAAGGTAGACAAGTTCTTCCAGTTCACTGAAACTGAAACTGAAATCACTTTCGACAAATGCAAAAATATTCTCATATTGCGCCAAAGATGATTATTTTTCAGAGAGAAAAAGTACTTATGCGCCAAATCTTACACACCATTTACGTATTTTAGCCAAAGAATGGCAATCCTAACACGCCATTAATGATGGGACAGATCCGTTCACTTTGCGATTCTAGAACCAAAAATCCGTTCGGAGGTCCGTATTCGAAACTAGAATTATTACTCAAAATTATTTTAATAATAAGGTTTTTAATATTAAGATTTAAATAAATAATCTATGAATAATTTAACAAAACTTATTAATAATATAATTTTTATAAAATTAATTGCATTAATATTTTTAATTAATTTCATTTGTTAATTTTTAATTCAAATTAATAAAAATAATATTAATTAACAGTTTTCTTATAAATAATATATATTCTATTCTTCCTGTACTTCTTATTATGAAATTTTTATGTTGTTATTTGTTTTACGTTCCAAGAAGTCATCAGACAATTTTGAATTTCATTACATGGTTTGGAATGCAGTCTTTCTATAAATTTGTTTCTATTGGGCGTGCACGTTAAATCCGTCGGGGCCAAACGTCCTCTCCCTGATATGGTGTGGAAGTTTGGAAACGGGGGCGCCAGCTCAGGTGTCATCCTCGTCATATGACCATGGTTCAAAATTACGAGGACTGTCCCAAAATAGCCCTAGTGTTGCTTTTAAAAAAAGGGACTAACTATTTTCTTTGGCCCGTTTGTACGCTGAGCTTCAAACCTGTAATCAAAGTGCCATTACTCACTACTATCATACTTTATAAAATATCGTATGCATCATCAAGGAATCTTAAACCCTTATAATTTGAAATTATTGATCAAATGTCCAAAAGTTTTAATCTATTAATAATTCCCTTGGTAAAATCTTATTTTCATTGACTTGTTTATCAAATTAACTGTTATTAAAATTTAAACAAAACCTAGATTTAGTTTAATATATTTTAAAGGCCCTGGCCATAAGTGTAAAGAGCTTGGTTGGGCTGCTGTTTCCCCTCTGCCCCTCTCAATATTATGATTAATCTTTTCTAGACTTTAAATTGCTCATAATGTTTTAAAAATATTTTCATAAAATACAATTTGTTTAGTTTTAATATTATGTTCAAAACTAGAATATTATTAGGAAAGCATGAAAGTAATTCAAATATTTAATACCTCACATTTAAAAAGTTATCTAGAGAAAATATAAATATCCATTTCATTATATCCCAATGAAAAATATATGGAATAGAGTGTAAACACCTGAAAATAAAGTTTCGCAATAATCTACAGTACAACAAATAATGCTATCTGTTAGTGATTCTTTATCCATGCCATGTATTTCTTTCTATAATACAGATAAGAATTTCATAGCAATTTCTAAACCGATTTTTCGGGGGAATCGGGTCACGAAACTGAAATTAATAAAATGAATTGAATTTGTTTTTTTCAAAGAGGAAATTTCAATAACTACATCATTACAGTGAACTGAGACTCAATCCTGTTATTTTTACTATCTTGAAGTATAAATAAGAGTCCACAAAAAGGAAAAAAATTTATTTCTTAGAACAATAACCATTTCCTGTTTCAAGAAATGTTATATAAATATTTCAAATGATGTGGCAATAATATTCCATAAAAGTTTTTAAATCTGTCTCAGCTCAATTTAACTGGTTTGCAGCACAGGAATAATGACTCTTTTCTTTAGTTGCTCCAAGAAGTAGTCAACTCTACTTCATTCACACTTTTTTTATAGAGTAAGGCTCCATACTAAAATTTAAATGTAATTAAATTATTAAATATTAATGAGATTAGCTAATCAACAAAATTAAATATCACTAATAAAATTAAGTACTATAATCAAATTTCCTGTCAATTATTTCTAATATAAAAGTTATTTTTGATATAAAAGTTTTTATAAAAACTTATTATTATAGTAAAAGAAATTTTAAATGTAACATTTTGTAAGAATGCATATTAAAAATGTTCATATTAATAATACTAAGTATTAGAATGCACAAACTAAGTATAGTACAAATTACTATGTAGTACAAAGTATAGTACATTAGAATGTACAAATAGTACATAGAATGTACTATACTGATATAGTGCATTCTATGCACTATACTAGTATAGTACAAAGAAATAGTACATTAGAATACTAGTATAAAGCATATAACAGTATAGTACATTAGAATACAAAGTACAAAATATAGTACATTAGAATGTATTACTTGAATGCATGTTAATAGTACCTACTATTGCCTACATTTATGACAGCAATACTAAAATTTCATAAAAATAATTTAAATAATCATTATATGTAGAAAATCGATAAGAAAAGAGTAATCTTACAGTACTTCTGCGATGCTTCTAATTTTTTTCGATACAGACATGTTTAAACAAAAAGCTGTTCGTCACGGAATTCTCACAGCAGCACAACTGGATGTAGTAATAATTTTAGCTTGAAAGTTTTATTATTACTAAACAACCACATAAAAAAAATATATTTAAAAACAATCCTTATTTCAAACATGAATTTTTATTTAGAACCATTTATACAGATAATTATATGATTTTATTGTACTTCTAATGATTTTAATAGAATGGATACATGCTTTAATCTGCACATGCTTTTATTGTTTTATTATGAAAATATACACCAACAGCAATATAAAAAGTTTTTTTTTTTTTTTTTTTTTTTCTTATCAAAGATGAACCATTAAAATGCAACAAAGGTCTGAGACTTTTTCTTTCCTACACATAATACAATATTTTAAAAATCACTGATGAACTAACAAGTGCTCATTTAAAAGACCATAAACATTCGCTGGCAAATGTAAGTCTATATTCATTTCCAGTATTCTGGTATATATATCATGTTGATTTTCTATAATAAACGATGGTAAGATCGATAAAGAAAATCACACAGATACATTTTAAGATATAAAGAAAAATTATTTGCTGATGATGGATTTTTAAGGTTACTTTTAAACACTTGATCTAGTAAGCTTCATTTTCCAAACAAATAGCAAATTTTGGCTACAGAAGTTATTGAATAAGGAAATAATAAAAACAAAAATTATTATAAGAGATCAAAGAAAGCTATTACTAAATTATGTTAATTTGTATTCTTACTTGTAGCAATGCGAACTACTAAGTTCCACATTCTGGCTAATATAGTATTATGTAATGTTCATAACCCCCCTTAAATTTACAAATAAACAGAATTAAAACACTGCAGAATTTCCAAGAGCAAGTAATGGATATATCGGAGTGCACGACTTAAAAATAATTAAATATATTGAAGATCTTCTCCTTCTTCCGAGAAATTTATTTCATATATACAATGAATAATGCAATATTTTAAAATTATTAATTATGCAAAAGTTTAATGTCAAAAATTATAAAAAATATATTCAATTAATTTCCTAATAAAAATAGTTTTACCTTTTACAGTGTACTTTCATTAAGTCTCAATTTTTAAGTGAAAAATCATGCTTTTTCAAGACAGACTGAAGAAAAAAAGATACAAATTATAAAATTAGAAAGAAAGTATTATAAATTTTATAAATAAAAAATAATCCAGGTTTACTCAATGGTATTTTTCAAATTTTCTTTTTCAGTAAAATGCTTAATTCTTTTGAAAATCAATTGAAAGTAAGAAATGAAAAATAAGACAATTTTTTGACCTTGAAAAAATACTTGTTGGATGATATTTTTCGTTTCTTATTCTTTAATTTGAACACGATGATTTGCTGTTTCATTTTTAAGCAATAATCTTTTTGAAGACCAACTGAAAAAATATGCATAAAATGTAAAATATTATTTAATCGTAAACAAATACTTGTTGAATTATACATTTCAATATATCCTTGCTTTTTGAATGTAATATATCCATTACATTTTCAAGTTATAATCTTTTTATCTCCAGTGAAAAAAGGAGGAAAAACAAAATGTTAAAAAAACCATTTGACCATGAAAAAATACTTGCTGAAAAAGATATTTTTCAATTCTTTTACCTACTTTTAATATAATGATTTATTAATTATTTTAAAGGCCAAATAAAAAAGAGATTAAAAACTGCTTAAAAACATTTAATTGATGACATTGAAGATCAGCTGAAAAACGAATACATAAAATATTATTTAACAATGAAAAACTACTTGTAGAATGGTATGCCTCGATTTACTCTTATATTCAGCAGCGTGATATATTCCATTGTTATATTTAGCAGGGTGATATTTTTTTCAAGCTATAATATTTTTTTTTTTTTTTTTTACTTTTCAAAATCAACAGTAAGAAACGGCATGAAAAAATGTTATTAGATTATGAAAAACTAATTACTGAACTTATCATAAAAACTTTTTTATCAATTTCCAATCTTACATTTTAGATCATTCATTCTCAAGTAATAAGCAACTTTGGGATAAAATGAAACAGAAAAATTAATTGCAGGAGTATTTTAACAATACTATCGGGGTCACCCATAGCAATTCTTGGTAGCATTTTCTATGATGCTTTAAAGATGACTTGAAAATTGATAAAAGGAATTAGAAACAATTTTAAAAAACTTGAAAAATATAAGCTGAATGCTTCTCTTAAAAATTATTTTTACTTGTATAATATTATCTGTCGGTTTTTTTGTTTGTTTGTTTGTGTTTTGTTTCTGACAGTGTGAAATGAAATATTTTGGGAACTTTCTCCGTAGAAGTTATAATCCTGAAGTAACAACAAACAAAAATGTATTAAAGGATGATGAATTCAACTTTTGCTTAGGACTAAATTTTTATTCCTATAGGTAAAATATAATTTATTCAATTTCTTATTGTTTTGGACGGAATCTTACATTGAAAGACAAAGGAAAATGCATTTCTCGTGGTATTGTGATCGTAAGTGGCCTTTTCGTTAAAGTTTTCATTATTAAAAGAATCCTTTCAAACCATATAATAGCTTGATAGATTAAAAAATATTTATATGAAAATGACAGGCGTTAGCCTAATCCTACTTAAGATGAAAAAGACAAAAGAAAGCATATTTTTCGACAGATCTCGCATACAAGACCAAATTAACCTTTTTTTTTTTTTTTTTTTTTTTTTTTCTCCCAAAATCCTGCTAGAATTTCTTTAAAACTTCTTGATAAGTCAATGTAGTGGGTTAAGATATACTACTTATGTAAAAAGTTTCAATCTGAACGATCACACGTTTAGATTGAATGTTTTTTGTCATTTGCTGAAACAAGTAATGATTGTGGATATGAAACAATATTTTTGAATTCAACGAATAGAATTCAAAGTCGACAATATATTGTTATCTACCGAAGGAACGCATTGTTCATTTTTTCAACTTTAGATTTTGAAAATCGAATAGTAAATGAATAAAGATTAGAATTAATTTTAGCACTAGAAAAGAAAGAAAAGATGGAATCATAAAAATTACTAGGAAAAAGATGGAGTCATAAAAAAAATTTTTTTTTTTTTTTGATAGTTTACAAATGACAGTAGTAACACTCTCTAGTTCTAGATAATTTTATTTACATTGCACTATTGTTTCTGGATTTAATTATCAATTCTGTTCAATTTCTGAGCTGGATATTATTAACAAACTTTTTTTTTTTGTAAAAATATAAACATTATTGGAAAATTAGTAACAATATTACTTTTCTCACAAAAGTTTTATAATGCTTTTAACTTATTTCTAACAAATAAAAAATATTTTACAAGTAAATAAAAATATCGTGTAGATAAACTTTTTTTTCTTGCAATACTTGTTTCAAATAAGAAAGCGGCATATTTTACAGTTATCTGTCACTAATATCATAGCGATCAGAATATTTTTATATTGTAGATATATGCCAGGAAACCATGCTTGCATTTGAACCAAAATATCTACATAGAATGTTTCTCATATTATGCTTTGTAGCCTCCTCCTCTTGGAATATTCTCTCCTTGAATATCTTCCAATCCTATAATTGACACTGTATTCTCAATCCTGTATCCATCTCTCTCCCTAACATAATTATGAAGAATAATACAGGCTTTAATAATATCATTAGCAAATTGTGATTGAACATTAAATGGTCGATGAAATATTCTCCATTTACTGCCGAGAATATCAAAAGCGCATTCTGTGTACTTTCTTCTCGACAAATCAATTGTTGAATATTTTCTTTTCGACTGTCAAATATATTCCAGCATATGGCCTTAGCAAATTTTCATGCAGCCCAAAGACTGCATCAACAACAAAAAAGTATGGAAATTCTTGGACTTTCTGTGACTGGCAAGCACAAAATAAAATGATATTTATTGTCGGCAATGCCATTAGCACAACTGAATGGTAATATTAATTATATAATTAATATACTATATTAATATTAAATGTATATTAATTTCTAACTGTATATTTATGAGTATAAAACGTATCTAAGGTTCTGTTCATATTTGTATGTTTTTATGGAATTGCATCAATAAACAAACTTACCTTCAAAACTTCATAA
The DNA here is from genome assembly GCF_947563725.1 of Argiope bruennichi. Taxonomy (NCBI): domain Eukaryota; kingdom Metazoa; phylum Arthropoda; class Arachnida; order Araneae; family Araneidae; genus Argiope; species Argiope bruennichi. Next base: position 10,215,243 of record NC_079156.1, read on the forward strand.
AAACAATGTATGAAAATAATTGTAAGTAAAACCTTTATTTCATTCAATGCAGTTTGATATTCCAACTTATTGCCAGCATTTCTACAAGCTGAATGGAATTACTAATTTTGGTATTTTTGTGCTGATATATTTTAGCAGCCCATGTAATCCACCAAAGGAAGTCTTTGGAATTCTGAAGTAATTGAATTTCAATGTCAATTTCTTTTGCCTCAAATTTTCAAATAACACATAAAAAGCTCCTAACTCCTCTCTTTTTACATCAATTGAATAAATCCAAATAAATTGATTTTTTTCCTCTTTCTTCGAAGGCAAAATAACAGTAAAGATAGAATCTGCACTCAGTTCATTTCAAATCACACTTAAGCAGTAAATAGTTTAAATAACACGATGTAAGTAAATTTGTTTGTTGATGAAATTACGCCAACTCTTAAGATGACGACGGAAATTTTACCGCCGTATATGTAAACCTTCGATTTCTGAGAAAGGTAACGGCAAAATATCCGCAGCGATATGTGTAACCAGCCTAATAACTCTCTTCATTCACTCATACCATTGCGACTTCGAAGACGAAAGTTTAAAAAGGCACAATGTATTCCTACGGTAAAATACCAATGTACATTGGAGTTCGAAATTTAGTTCTTTATCCAAACATATTGCATCATAAAGCACTCTTCAAAGCTGAACTATTCATCCAATGTCACATTTAATTTGAATATTAGAAAAAAAATCTATTCATTTTCAATATGTTGTTCTACTGTTAGCTAATTTTGATGTGAATCCAGAAATAGATTTATCAAAATGTAATGATATTTCACACAATATTTAAAACCATTTAACACCCTTATATTGCTATGCTTTTTAAAAGGAACATGGTGGTGGTGGGGGGGGATGGACTACTTTAATATCTACATAAATATAAAATTCAATTTTCATTTGATTGATACGTATGTTTTGACACTTTTGCATTAGCATAGTAATAGCTTAGTTAAGTTCACCAAATGCAGCAATCTAAAACAACTATACATGGATTTTTTTTCTTTCTAACTTCCTGGCTACATGTGGCTTTCTGGAAGTTACTACGCTAAGAAAATACGAGTGGTCTCCCCTAGGTTTTCTCGTATATCTATAATAAAGATGTTGCTTCTTACAGACTTTGAAGAAGGTTGATACCATGGTTATAAGAATTTTACTACCTTCACAATGAGAAATCAAGACAAGCTGGAATGCTGACAACACAAGTGACTCCCTCCCTCCTGCCTGATGCATATAGTGGCACAACACGACATATATTATGTTTAAGAAGATTGTATGCAATTTGGAAAGCTATCCTTCTGATTTTTTTGGATCCAAAAAAAATAGAAATGCACAGTTTTAGTTTGAAGACCACTTATGAGTTTTCAATATTTTAGAACATTTCAATGGTGAGTAAGAAAATGATTGATCAATCACCACAAGATATCAGCTCGCTACTGACTAGCTTAAAGTTATGAAATTCAAAGCTCAATTAGTTTTAGTCACAGAAGAGTAACTTTTTGATAAAAATATTAGGATACTAAGAATATTTAACTTCACAAATAGAACAGAGAGAAAATATATAAAATTAATCTTACAATTTTTTCACTATTACCTCCTTTACTCAAAATTATATAGTTTTTTAATGCTTTTTAAGGCATATTTGCAAAAGGAAATATATGCCCATCTCTAACAATTTAAACAGTAATTACAGCACCATGATTACAGAAGACAACTTGGACATTTATGTAGTAAAGAAAAATAATGGTACTCAAGGCATCCAAATCTCATCTTTATGTTTATTTTCATTGATTATATTTGTTTTTATCAATTCCAGACTCGTAGTGTGTTTTATAAAACCAGATTATTATTACAGAAATTAACATGCAAAAGATGATATAATTCCACATCTTTGTTCATAAATGATAAAACTGATTTGAACTTGGTGTTCAAAATAGATATAAAATCGATTAAATGATTGTTAAAATTTTAGGTTTACTCTAAAAATTTGTAAAAATTTAGGTTTACTATTAGCATAATACTCTATTTGTCCATGGATATATAATTTCAATTGTTTTTCAGTAGTTTTCAAGATTCTAGTCATTCTTATAACTAATACAGTCTTAATAATTTGACAATCTTTGCCTTAAATGTATCTTAGAATAATAAGAGCAATTTAAAACTAATTTAATTGTCACTTTTCAACTAACATTTTAATCCAAAATTAATTCAGATGATTTTGTTCTCTTTTGTAGATTCAAAGAAATCATTTTCTGAAATAAAATATTATATATCAAAGAATTCCTCTCAAAACTTTTTTGCATTTAGAAATATTAGAATGCAATGGTTCGTGACAAAATTTTGTAAAACTCTAAAATGCATAAAAATTGGAAATTGAATAACACACACACTCATATATATAGGGCTATTAAGCATTCTATATACAATATTAATGAATTTAAACTATCATTGGAAGAAATGTTCACATTTTAAAACAATATGTAATTGTCCTACTTATCAGTTGATAGTCAGAATCAAATTATTTTCAATAAAAAAATAAAAAGAGTACCTTTCCATCATATTTCTAAAAAATTGCTATTTTAATTTTTAAAATACATTTTTTTTAATATGCATTAAATAAAATAACATATCCTCAATATTTAATCAGGTTTTTTATTTATAATTACAAAAAGTTCAGTAAAAAGCAGATATTTAAGCATATATATATTTATACATGTCGCATATTTTTTTGTCCATGTAATACTCTGTGTTCAAGTAACCTGAAAGGTTTTGTCTTTCAGTTCTTCACAAATATATTTCAGTTTGTCTTTGTATTACCATGAAAGGTAAGACTTCATTTAGAAAACTCTGTCATGGTATTGCCCATCATTGGCAGTAGGGTGTGCTCGAGATGGGCCTGCACCATGATGTTTGACATTATCTTTCTTCCTTGAATACAGATATTCAAACATAGACTGAGTATGAGGTTGAAGCATTTTTGTTAATTCACATGGAAGTGGATCAGTCCAAAAGAAGTCATGATTCAGAGCTGTATCACTATCAATTCGTTTTGCAGGATCAATGGTCAATAACTTATCAAGTAAATCTAAAGCATGTGGATCTTTCACATAAGCCTAGAAATAAAATAAAGATATTAATTTATAGGCAACAATAATTTACAATCAACACATTATGATACAGAATTTCAAACAATTCAACAGGAATAAGAAATTGAACAATGCCAAAAAAGTTTCATGCGAAAGTCTCATAAATCTTTATTTTCAACCAAGTTGTAATTCAAAAATAATTGTGTAAGTTTGTTTGCTTTATTTGTAAAGATTTATTGAATGCATCATCAAAGATTAGATATACACATTAAGATCAGACCAGACAATTAAATAAAACACTCTGAATACATAAAACAATATTCAATGAAATTAAGTAAAGAATGATTTGTTGGTTCACAGGAAAACTTTTAGGCAATTTTATTATTTAGGAACCTTTCTCAGTACAAACCTGATATTGCCTTACAACAAATTCCTATAATTTTTAGAAGTAATTATTGTGAGAAAACTATTACTCCTATGATACCTTTCTACATACTTCAAAGCTCATTTTTTTTTTAAATCAAAACACGGTAGACACAATTAATACCATAAAAGTATTATTTCTGATTGCTGGTTTTGCCTAAACACCACTTGTTAATTACTGTTGCTTTCCCTTTCACCAAACTACAAAGGGGGGTGGGAATTGATGATTGTAACATTCTCATATCCATACTCTTTTGCTGTTGGCAAAATTTTCAAGGCAAAACCAAATCACAATGATGTTGAAAATTAACTAACATATGCTCTACAAACAAGTAATCATTGTACAGAAAAGGAAGTATGAATTGAAATTACTGTTAAAAGCATAACATAAATACATAAAATTATTTTTAAAAACAAAAGGAATTTTCCCCTTATTCAAACAAGCAAAAGGAGTTGAAAGAAGATTCAAGTAAACAAAAAGGATATATTTTGCCATTCTATAAGTATGTCCCTAAACAGAGATAAAACCGTTTTCACTGACCTTCAGATTCATTAAATATGTTGCACGTTGAAAGATCCAACATTGTAAAGAAAATACAGCCCATAATCGGGTAGATCTAGTATGTAAAATGATTTTTTCCCCCCATCAGAAGAAAAATATAACAACAAGTAAATATAAAAACTACTTTTAAGGCCCGTATAAAAGAACCATAAAAAAGAAGTTGTTTTCAAGGACTTTTAAAGACACCGTGAATCCTGATAAAAGCTCTTATTATGTTCAAGCTTTCTTTCCATAACAGAAAGCTGGATGTTGATTATTAGTAAATTAAAATCCTAATTGATGGCAGATTAATGGATATCAGTATATACAATGAATAAGAATTCAGTCTCTGATTAAGCAGTTTTGCCTTAACTCATTCAGCTTTACTTTCATTTCTGGTCCTGTAAATTCAACAGGGTGCACACAGCAGTATTCCCCCATTCTAACTATATGCAATAAACAAAATGGATCTTTGTTAACAAAACTGAAATGGATACAAGGTGCATGGTTATTACAGTATGTGAACTTCCACAACAATTTTGTGCCTTTGAATTTATTGAGGAAAATCTGCTATTCCTTTCGACTGTATCTTTTTATTGACATCATAAACATTAATATTTTGTCTGAAATGGGACAACTATTTTTGTCATAGTATTGTAAAATCATTTAATTTCACTAAAGCATCTACAAGAAAAATTTCAAATTCAATAGTCAAAAATTCAATATAACGAATTTAAAAGCTACAACATGCCAAACGGTAAAATAAAATTGCTTTCTCAAAATTTCATTAACATTACTTGACATAAAATGACAATGGAAAAATAATAATTCAAGACTTTTGAATCTATATGAATTTCAAAAGTCTAGGTGTTTAAAAGTCAAGCATAATTGGCAATTATGTCAAAAATGAAGAAAATCTAAATTGAAATGACAGGAAAAGTGATGTGACTTTAAAACTGCTACAAATACAAGAAAACTAGGTGAAAGAAGGGTAATAAGCATTTCTTTTCTATTATGCAAAAAAAATATTTTGAAAGAAAACTAGTCATAAAAAAAGTTCAAATTTTAGTGAAAAAAATAAATGAAATAAAAAAAAGATCATGCCTCAGTTTAATAAGGTGTGGGATCATCTCCAATAGCCAGGCTTATGGCACAACAATTTCCCATACTTGGCCCAAAAGAGTTTCAAATATCATGAAGAGTTCTTTTCAGTTCTGGAATGGAGCTAGCTGGGTGGGTGTGGAAAGGTGATAAATTGTCTCCCAAGCTAATCTTGCATATCATTCATCTCTGTAAATTTTAGCAATCACAATCTCCATCTCAAAGGTATGAAGGTCTGATTAATCATTCAGCATGATGCTTGCCCATACCTTGACAAAAAAAAATTATGTTCTTTCTGCGATGCTTCTACAGGGAGAAACAAGTTCCATGTTCTTGCCATATTTTTAGTCAATGAGAATCAGTATTCCTATTAAAATACTATTCATCCTTAAACATCACATTGGTCCTCCGTCTAAAACTCCAGCACTCATAACCTAAAGTAAGGTTTAAATAAGCATGTTTATGCAGAGGAGTATGCTAATTGCTGGTCACCTGTACAGAGAGCAACAAGACTGAGTCTCTTGTAAACATAGTTTTGGGAAACTCAAATCCTCTAGCAGCTATGAGCACTAAACTCCTTTCTCTGGCACAACTATCCCTCTAATATTGTGCAGTTATCACTAGATTTTGATTCTGGTAAATGGTTGCAACTCTTGCTATTGTTTTCAGTTAACATTTCCAATGCTTTGAAACCATGATTGTCTAAAAATGATTTGTACAGAAACAAAGTTCACCATCAACAGTTGATATTCTACAAATTTATTAGAACAAATTCACCGAAATTTGATAGTATTTTGCTTTTTAGTAATTATGCTTAGCTTTCAGACACTTGCATACATCTTATATCTTTGAAATTTACTTAAAATTTGTAAAAAATTTTTTAGAATTTTAAAATGCATCTTAATTACATATAGTTTCTAAACTAAAACAAATTCTTAATGGTTGGTTAATCTTACCTTTAACCTATCTTTAACTTTACGCTTCTGCCCTTTGGGAAGGTCCAATTTGGTCCACAAATCTAACTTTTCACAACCTGGAAATGTCTCAGGAGTAATGGAGCCACAAAGCTGGCTGATCAATGTTAGTTGATGCTGCTCTGTATTACCCTGAAGTGAAAAAATGAGAGATCAACATACAACAAATTGTGCAGGGGTGGAAGAGGCACAACTAAAATAAACAATATTTTAATGATGGAATTACTATTCTATTAATATTATTTCCATTAATATATTTATTTGTTTATTCCGTTAATATTATTTTTGTTTGATAAATTATCTTCAATAATTATCTGAAGATTTTGGTAATATTTCATCCCTACGATTTCTCAAGCCTCTTCATTGAAGACATAGATAATTCATAAATATTGCAAATATTTTAATGCTTTTAGAAGCAAAATGCTTTTCACACTATTAAACACCACACATTTGATCATTGGAACTGCAAAAATAAATTTTTAAAAAGACTATACTTTTTCTACTTATTATTTTAACACAAACAATTATTATTTTTTTTTAAAGCAAGATATTCTTTTACTTTCCATCTTATGAATTCAGTTAAAAAGAAAATATACATAAAATAGAATTTTTATCGCTCTTTCACTTAACATTCTGCAAACTCAATCTAACTCTTCAAACTAAGTAAAATAAAATTTTAAAATACAAAACTTATCAAACATTTGTTTTTATGAACAATGAGTACCTCACAGATGCTGAATAACAGATTCAGATTTTATTAGATAATTTAATATACAATTCTAAATATCTCCTGTTGATATTTCCAGATGTTTATAATAGAAATTGTGGCATGTGAAGTCCACTGATTGTGTTTATCCTTCTACCATAAGTAAGTAGCTCATCATTTTAAAGAACATTTAAAATTTAAACATATACTTGAAATTTTTTATTTCAGAAAAATAAATTAAGCAATGCTTTAAAATTACTATAAATACTACCATATAAAAGCTACGCAATTCTCAGTGCAATGACAACTTATAATGTCTGGCGATTAATTAGATGGTCATCAATTTAAAAAAATTCAATGAGTATACAATGAAAGTTCTTAAAATTATGTGCTGTCATAGATGAAAACTGCTTAGAAAATATCTACAATCAAATTGATTTTCTTTCACATAATTGTGCAAGTCTATGTTTGTCTTCATTTAAGAATCTCATCTTTGCCATTTTCCTATCCTACTACATGTTCAGTTGCTTTTCATTGGTGGCATCACGAGAGTGGAACAGAGTTGTCTACATTCATTAGAGTTAGCAACTGTTTATACCATCAAAAACAGTTACTTCAAAAGTACAGTTACTTAATATTGTTGGAGGATTAGCTACCATTAACAAGAGATCATACAGCAGTTGATAGACCTAATTTAATATCCTTTCAAATGCTTTTCTTAAAGTTCTGTACCTTAGAAATGAAAAATAGCAAATATTTAACTACCTGCCAATGAAATAATGATTAAAAAAAAGCAGAAAACAATTAATAGTTAAAATTAACTTTTTTGCGTATCAGATGCTTTATTAAAATGATATGCCGAAAATTTCATGTTAAAGGCAAATGAAAATTTAAGCATGTCAACTATTCAGCAAAATATCTCAATTTCAAGTCAGATAAAATGCAGTACAAAATATACCACCGTTTTGATCAACAAATTTATGATCTGACCTTTTTTAGTTTGAATGGGAATTAAAAATTTTCATTAATTAAATTGAAGACAATAAAATTTCTGAAACCTTTTAGCCTGAATTTCTTTCTCCTGCTTCTAAAGAGATAAAATATAGTAAATGAAAATAAAAATGAGCAAATATATAAATTATCAATTAGCGTACCTGCATAATTGGGCTTCTAGTCCACATTTCAGCCATGATGCAACCACCACCCCACATATCAACAGGAGGTCCATAATTTCTTTCCCCCAAGAGAAGCTCTGGAGGTCTATACCACAAAGTGACAACTCTGTTTGTGTACCTATTTGGTTTATCAGCACTCTTGATAGCACTGAATGCTCTAGCCAAACCAAAATCAGCAATTTTAAGTGTCCCTGTTTTAGTAATAAGGATGTTGGCAGCTTTCATATCCCTGTAAAAGAAAAATAAGTACATAAATGCATTAATGGAAATAGGATCTAACAGGAATGTAGGAAGGATCTTTGAATTTAAAAGAAAGAAAAATTATGAAGACAATAGTTGTATCATACAGTTTAAAAATAAAAAACAGAATTTTTATTTTCAATAATCTAGAATTTATTAATGTAAATTTACAAAATGTTATGCAATTAAATAAACGCAATTCTTCTTCTTTTTTTTTTTTAATAACTCAAGAGCTTATAACAATTTAATGCAATTTCTTGACCTAATATACTCTGATAAAATTAAAAAGATTTCTTTAACACTCCTAGCATAAAACCCAAGAAACCTTAGTGAATTCCCCTCCCCCCCCCTTCAAAATGGCAAGGAGATACCTAAGGTAAAAAAAGAAAGCTTAAAAAAATGTTAGACTCGAGATTTTTTCTATTGATTTTTCTTTACCCTAAATGTCTAGCTAATGGGTTAATGAGTAGGTGTATCTACTATCAGTTGCAAGTCAGTGCTTGATTAACTGTCAGTATCTATCAATTTATGCATTAAACAGCATATTCTGAGCCATTATTATTTGGATTTGGTGAGTATCTGTGTATCCAAAATGAGTCTTAATTAGCGAACATAAAAAAAAAAAACTATTACACATATGCATCTTATAATTAGCCTGATATATAGGATTTTAAATCTTTCAAGATTAAAAAAAATAATTTAAAAATCCAATTAAAAGTATATAAAATGAAAAATTAAAAGCTGACACTTTCCTCTTATACGAAATTACTTTTATTTAAGAATATAAATTTAAAATTGTTTTTGTAATTTAAGATTTAACATAATGCATTAAACATAAAAGATTTACTTGACATACAATTATGTTTTTATTCAAATCATTTTCTTAGTTTTCATTGATTAGTGTATTTAAAAAGGATAAAACATAAAATGCATATAATAAAGATGAAATGTTTTATTCTGAGAAGATTAATATTGATTATAACTTTTTTTAAAACATATTCAGAAGTAGCAATATTGTGAATATATATTTAACACATATGAGTTTTATTTAATTAAAATTAGCTTCAAACAAAAATTTCACACTTGCACTAAATTTCAAATTAAAAATGTCATTTATTCAAAATTTTTAACTTAGCAATACATTGCTGTTGAAGGTCTTAAAAAACTTAAATGATTATATTAAAAAAAAAAAAAATTACCACATAAAAGCAAATTAATTTTGCTTTTTATTTCCTATATGTAGAACAAATAACAGCAGACAATCAGATACATGAAAGTGGGCAAATTTGATATAATTTTAAATTTAAATGCAGTTGTGAATTGTACAAGATTCTTACTACAGCTTTTATTTTTAGAATTTTAAAATAAATTTAGTCTCTTCCTTATTTTTATGAAAGAATATGAGCATTCAATTTAATGATAATGGTGCAAGTAAGTTTACTCCATAAAAAAAATGTGAAAAAAGTGCAGTAGGCTCCTCTTTATGGAAACCTACAGAATATTATTATAGAATAAGACCGTTAACACAAAATATTATAAGTTTTAAATATAATAAAACATCTTTTTTTTTTAAGGTTACAAAATGTATTACATTTTTGTGAATACTATGAAGAATACAGTATAATAAAAATTAATCCAAAATACAGAATAAATATTTAAGAATGTTAATTCAGTTACTGATTATAAAAGTTACTGATTTTTTTTTTAGCTATGAAATCAAATTAGTCTAAATTATTCTTAAAAAACATTTTTGAAGTGTTTTAAGAAACAATAAAAAAACAATCGCTAATACATTTTAAACACATACATTATCACATTACATACATTTTAAAAAATGATACAGCTCATGCTCGCTAATTTAAAGCCATTCAAGATTAGTACTCCGATGAAATAAAATAATATAACATCCTTGCTATCATGATACAAGCAATTTAAAGATTACTGAACAAAAAACATTACCATGCTTTTTTTTTTTTTTTCTTTACAAATTCATACATTTGAGTATCAATTTCTACAGAATTTTCATGAATGGTTTCGTATTATTTATGGCAAATTTAATTTCCAAAGTTTTACATTTATTGGATTCTCTCTTTTTTTTCTCCCCTTTGAAATTTTTAATATTTTTTTAAAGTTTCATAATACTTCACATGTATTAATTTTGTATACAGTAGCAAATCTCTTAATATTGGAATATGTTAGTCTTCCATAAAAGTTTATGTATCATACACAGCTCTTAGATTAATTAAAGAATTTTTTCATTTGCGACAAACGTAACCTTGCTGATACTAAAGCGACTTTTCAGAATCGCATTACCATGCGACAATACAATAATTATTTTCATGACTTGCAAAAAAAAAAAAAAAAAATCAAGGATTTTTTTTTAGCCTCAAAATATTACAATAGAAATCATCTAAATGAACTTCATTAAATGAATCAAGCTGTTCGTTGTATTATTTTACAATTTTTTCAGGTAACGACTGCTTTGATCTTTGCATTTTCTGAACAAGCCCAGAAAATTTCTGATTTGGAATAAAGAAGCAAATGAACAATTTGCTTTTAGCATAATATTATATTGTTTTTCAATAACTTTTGATTTCAACAAGATACAGCTTTTATAATTGCAAAAGTTTTGAGCATACATTAAAATATGTTTTTTGTATTTACAAAAATAAAACATTCTGCTAAAAAGTACCTTTGTTCAATTTCAATAGCTCCATTAGTATTCTAGTAGATATTGTCATTATTTGAATTCATGAAAATTGAACCAAGGTATGTACAAAAAAGGAATAGAAAAGTGGTGAGATTAGAAGAATGGTGTAGTTAATTTTTATAGCCATGGCAATAATCTTTTATTTTACAACATTTAAAGAAGTTGGCATTTAAGATGAAAATAACTATAAACCTTCCTGCACTTTTCCAATTCTAAAGGAAAATTTCAAAAATCCTTGCATTATGCATGTTTTATGGACGATTTTTAAATTGCCCATTAAAGTTGTTGTTTTTCTGGTTTTTCCCGGTACTGGTAACCCTAAAATAATATTCACAAAGCAAGATGTGAAGTGCATTGGCTAGTTTTATTAAAATATATATGAACAGTCTCATTATAAACACAATGAGAAATTCACACACATTTAAAACTATGTAAAGTTAAATCTTTAAATTGAATTATAAAAAACTAAATAATTTTTCAAAATTATTAATATTTTGGGAGCAAAATAATTCTTAATACCTTTATTTTCGTAAGAAATTACTTCTTTTTATAAAAACTTACCTATGAAGGATTTTGTTGCTGTGTATAAAATATAAACCATTAAGAAGTTGTTTCATAACCATTTTAATTTCTCCAAGGGTGAATTTTACATTGACATTGCTCAACAGGCCAGCCAGATCATGCTCGCAAAAGTCAAAAACAAGATAAAATGTTGACTTGCAGCGATTGAAAGAAGTTGCTGTAAAATATTGAGGAGAAATTATAAATAAGGCAATAGTTGCATGAAAAATGTCTACATTATATTAAACTGAAATAAAAGATAGATACGATTGTTTTATCAAAAATCAAGTCATTGGTTGTCATTTAACAAATAGATATTAGGATCCTATTCTACCAATCCAAAATTACACAAAATTAGAGCAATTACATTAAGCTAATGATATTAATTTAAATCTGCACAATGAATAGTAAATATACCTTTTGTTCGACATATTTCAATTAAGTTGACAACATTTTCATGCTTTAGAAGTTGAAGAATTTTTATCTCCCTTAAAGCTGTAATAGGAAACTAAAACAAGGAGAAAAAGTTTTTACTGAAAAATATTTACAAATAATTCTTAAAAGTTAATATCAATAATTGTGGTTAATTGGAAATTCCATTGTTTTAAAGCAGTATTTTTAGAATTTATCACACTAAAATAACTCCACATTAAAAAAAAAAAAAAATCAACACAAAGTGTACATTTAAGTATAATAAAAGAAAACCTTTTTAAAACTGCACAAATTTATTTTATTGACCCTTTAATAAACTAAATAGTAATTTAAACTTCATTAGATAGTAACTTACACTTGTAAATAAACATGCTCTTGCATATTTCTATATACAAATATATTTATTGATAATGAGATATTTAAAGTAGACAATATACCCAATTAAATTTCTTCTATCAACTAAAACTAGTTTTAAGAACCTATACTTGTAAACCTTATTTCACAAATAGAAACCTAATTCAGAGCATTTGAGATCATTTTACTATTCATACATAGTCAAAAAATCTTCAACCTGCAATAGCTCAGTTTTTTTTTAATTCATAATCAATTAATCTCTTATATATTAAAAATACAGAAACAACTTTTGAAAAACCTGACTGCATTAAATTTTGGAAGTCTATGTTTTACAAAAGCTTTACTTTATAAATATAATTCAGTTAACTAATGTACAAGTTAAAACCTATCTATATATTTACACATTGAAATTATTCTTGAATGAAGAAAGGTAGGACCACTAAAGTAATGTCTACCCAGATTCAAGTAACCAATTATGATCATACGAGATTGATTCAAAAGCATCAGGATGCAAAAAGGTAATAACAGGCCAAATAATATAGCATAACTGCTTCTCCAAATGAATAAAAAAGCAATCCTCTTCATATACTGACAATATGATTAAAAACTCAACAAGATACTTAATCATCTTAATAGCTATATGAGAAGATGAGCAAAATTAAAAGTAATTCATAAAGCCAACATTGTAGTAAGAAATTTATGTATTGGCAAGATAAAAAGAATTAAAAAAAAGAGTAATATTTTTAAATTATTGCATTTAATGATTATAATACATCACTAATTCAATATTAACAACAACTTCAGGATTTACTATTTATTCCAAGTTATTGGTATATGCAGAAAATAATTTTATATTAAATAAGCTATGTTTTATACATATGCAACTGACTCTTTATAAAATCCTTGTTTATGAAACAACATTTCCAGCTTTCAACATTCACTACGACAGTTAATAAGATCATTTTTGAATCATGGAGCATGAATTTTTTTATAGGTTCTTCACTTAAAAATAGGAATTTATAAAAATACTCAGGTGATTATGTAATACATTAAAAAAAAAATATTTTTCAATCATAAGAAATTCATCATACCCCTTCTTTCTCATTTTCCATCAGAACCTTTTTCAGAGCAACTACTTTTCTTGTTTCACGATGACGAGCTTTGAAGACTTCCCTGTATTAAACAATTAGAAAAAAGTTGTATGGAATAAAATACAGAAATTAAATTTTATTTAAAGTTAAATACAATTTTTTAAAATTAAACTTTACTTTTTAATGAAAAATTATGAAAGTTAGGTTTATGAAATGAGTCCAAGTTCAGATGTTTTCTTGGAAGCAGGGCAAAGAATTCCATGGATGTCAATCTTCTGTTACAAACGAGAGATTGTTCAATTCTTTATTTCAAAAATAATAACGATAAACGATGTTGCGATCACACTAAATGGAAATTTTTGTGCACTTAGCATTAGCATTATCATTCATTAATACCATTTCAGCCTAACTTTTGAAAAGAAATGCATAAAAATAATAATATAATGAACAAAGGAAACATGAAGATTTCGTAGGTATAACTAGAACAGAGATAATATAAACCTATTTCTGTAGTTTTGCATTTTCTTTTTTGATTTCTGAAGTACTTTACTTTTAACGTGAACTGAGAAGTAAAAGAAAATATTAATTGTTACAAAAAAAATTTGAAAATAATACAATAAATCATGATTCAATATAACTTAAAAAATAGAATGCAAATAAACTAATCAGTAAAAGATATTTAAAAAAGTTATTGATATCATTAAAAAAATAAATATATTTGAACAAAATAATTATTAGTGTAGGTGTAATTTATTTTTTAAAAAGTACTTTTAATTATATAAATAATTAATTTACTAATTAGCATACAACTGAACTTTTATTATTCATTTTTAATAATATTCTTTTGCAATAATATTATTAAATGGAATTTTATGCCAAAGCAGAAACACAAAACCAGTACAGTAAGGGTAAAAAAAATTACGAATTATTGAAAAAACAAGAAGCACTTTATACCTAACATATCAATGGAACATAACATTGGCAGAGAACAAAAACGAATGGGTAACCGAACATTGGTGAGCTATCGCTCCCTTTGTTTATTACTTGGAGACTGTCCACAGTAAGGGAAATATTCTTAAAATCTTTCCTTGTTCCACTTGCAAACAATTTCTTTTCTATAGCATGAATTTAATAACTAATTGCAAGGAATTTTTGAATTTAAACTTGAAAAATAATGTTAAAGTTTAGAAACACATTCTCAGAATAATAAATTGGGCTTTGTTCTTAAAATCAATCAGTTAACAGTATGTAAAAACTATCTCTATTCAGAAATTCTGCAAAATACTATATTATTATCAAGTTTCTGCAACTTTACCCAAATGTTCCTTGTCCAATCTTTGCTAACTTTTCATATTTTCCAACTTCCTGACAGTAAGGAAAATGGGCATCTGTCATTTTTCCCATCAATTTCTCCAGGCATGTCTTGTCTCTAAAATTGAATTTACATACATTACATATTTTTAAAAAAGCAAGTTTATAAGAAATTGAAAAATAAAAGGATAAGCAAGGCTGATAAACCCACAAGAAAGTAAAAATCATTAAATTTCAAGATATAACAAAAGAAATTAATATACCTAGACAGTTATGCCTCAAAATAATTCTTAAAATTAACGAAAGCTTCCTCAGAATACTATTTTTATTAGGAAGCATAATAAATTTCACTACTGTATCAAATTTCTCAATTATTACAGATTTTACAAACCAAATTCAAATTATTATACTCACTTTTCAACGTTATTTGTTGCCATATTCAAATCTTCGAGAATACACAGTCTTTTAAATCTGTAAATAATCCACTTCTTAAATACTGACAATACAATCCCAATATTTATCAAAGAATCACTTCTTCATAGAATAATTGAGTTTAAATTAAAAAGTTCATTAATAACCACCATTATTTATTTTTAAAATTTCAAGTCCTATAATATGGTGCAGTTACAGTTAAGAGATACATTAGTCTTTGCTGAATAATAATTAAACTCACGAATTTTTGATTACACAAATTTTCTATTTTGCTTTCGAATTATCCGGTTTGAATATGATTTTTTTTCATCTTTCTGTTTATATGCAAAATCAGTAATAAAAATTTCATGGAGTTTTGGAAATCTCAAAATTTTTTTTTTATTTAAATTCAAAAGTAAAAAAAAAAAAAAAATGATTGCAACTGTATTGAAATTAGGTATGACGAATATTTTACAAACTGTTATTATGTAAGCAATTTCAAAAAGTCACAAATGCCAATGATCAATGCTTTTCAAAGGCAGTTGACTCATAATGACCATTGCAAAGGCATTGACTTATCTCATTGTCCATAAATAAACTTTCTTTCACACTCAGACTTCCACTGCAAAATATTTATTTATTTTTTTCTTAGTGAGGTTTCTACAGACATTCAATGCTGCAAATAAATTCCATATGTGATATCCCTTAAATGGATATAAATGATTCAAATCCTTGATATGATTTTATTGGTGATATTTCGATTACAGGTCCTGGATCACGATAGAAAGTGACAATCGATATCATCTGTCCAATTAAAGCTAAGAAACAAGAATTTGCACAAGTCATTTACATACTGACGAACGTTCCAGGAAAAGCCCCCCCACCCCACTTCTCCCAATTGTTGTTGAGGGATTTACTGATCACAAGCATAGAGTTCACAAAGAGACCCATGCGTGCCTTCAGTCTGGAACCCTCTTTCTCCTCACTTGTGGTTTTTGGTTGTTTCCCTAACTCTGGGGTTCTTTAATGTCCGTTCATTTTACCAACAATATGTGGAAAGCTCCTGATCAACGTGCTTGAGTGAGAATGGTCTACAATGGGTCAGATGGCAGATTTATAACTATATCAGTAATGGAAATGAAACTCTCCTGAACCATGACTGATTATGACCATTGCTGGAAACAATGAACTGCTTATCTCATTGTGCATAAATAAAATTTCTTTCACAATCAGACTTCCACAGCAAAATATTTTTTAATAAGGTTTCTACAGGCATTCAATACTGCAAATAAATTCCATATGTGATATCCCTTAAATGGATATAAAGCCATAATTACTGCCATATATTTAATATTTTTCCATGACATGATTTGATATTAACATAATTAATTTAATTATGTGAATTAATTAATTTTCCGTCCGGTTAATATGAGAATTCCGCTGCTGCAAAGAATGCCCAGTTTTATAAACAGATGTACGACTTATTTTCAAGTCCTTTTAAAATTAAAAGTGATATTTTAAATGAATTGCCGCTGATAAATTTCCTATCATAGATATTAAAATACAGCTTGGATGATGCACAGAAATTCATCCAAATGTGAAAATATTTTTTTTTTAAATGTGTAAAAGAAAATCTAAATGTTGGAATAAGATATACATAATTGATTTTTATACATCATGCGTAATACGGTGGGCAGTGTGTAAAGAAAACAATTTCGTTTATTAAAACGTCTAAGTTTTAGTTATAATATTCATTTTCAGTATAACGTTGACAGCTCCCTGGCCGCGGTGGCTTGGTGGTAAGGTCTCCGCTTCTGAACCGGTAGGCTTCAGGTTCGAGACACGATTTCATCTAAGAATCATTGCATAAACGGGTCTGGCGCACATTAAATCCGTCGGAGTCGAACGTCCTCCCGCTGATGCGGTGTGGAAGTTTGGAGAGGGGGTGTCAGTTCAAGTGTCGTCCTCGTCCTCTGACCGTGATTCAAATTACGAAGTCCATTCCAAAATAGCCCTAGTGTTGCTTTAAAATGGGACCTTAATATAACTAAACGGAACTTCTCCTTAGCGGAAAAAATTATGGCGTTCATATTAAAATTGTTTATTTTAATTAATTTTTGTTCTTTTTTCAATAAACTAATTTTTAAAAGATATTTTTAATTATAATGCAAATAAATAAATTTCCATGTTACTATAAAGTTTCACTTTTTTTTGTTTCTTTTTAATCCCTTGATACCAATAAACCCATTAATCTCATTCATTGTCAGTATGCCGAATAATAGTAATTAGGCAGATGTCTTTTTAATTTTAACTAATAAAAGAATGTCAACGAAAAAAAGTATTTTTAATTATTAAATTTAATTTTAAGTAATAAACTTTGGGGCCCCTCAATCGCGGAGCCCCGGTCCTTAGCATCCGTCGCACCCCCTAGATGACCAGCACAGGTTGTTATGTTTTTCATAGACGTTTAAACATTGAAACATTCATAAAATGTTTAAAAGGATAAAATTAGTTATTATATCTGAAAATAGATGGCAGCACAAGCAAAATTTTCGATTATGAATATAGTAGCTTTTGAATAATCTCGGAGGATTTGAATATATCCAAATTTAGAATTCACAATAATCGGTTCTTTCAACAAGTCATTTTCAAAATTTCTTTTTTTTTATGGCTGTGCTTATTTTAAATTCCTACATCAATCCAACAATCAGTCATTTGTTTATTCAAAATAAATAAAATCTGAAATGATTATTTTTGTTTTCTGATAATGTATCGTATAAATGGTATTATTTCGCTGTAAATTTATTATTTGAAGTTTAGTCATTTTTTGTTAAAATTAAAATTCAAGTTTTAAAGGAAGTAGCAATAAATCAAGAAGGAGCATGGCACAGTAAGCATAACTATCTGAGGCTTCTAAAATAATACTATATCAAAATCTGAAATTTAAAATATATGACAGAAGAAATTATAATAACTAAGTTAAATAAAATTAAGATTTTACTGAAATTTTATGTAACCAATAATTTTGACTAACTAATTGGTCTCCAAAGGCTGAAAGGGTTGTTTATAAAAGGAAATTATTGGGAGAGGAGGAAACAATTTATTGAGAAAAAATTATTATTCTGCATTTTATTATTATTAAAAAAAGATAAGAATTTATTTAGGCTTTGAAAAATAATATTAATTTATTTTTTATTTTTAAGGTAGAAACTAAATAAAGCACAAAATCTAACTGCCGAAGTTTAATTTCCAATAATTTTTTTAAGCTCATTCCCGACATTTTGATTAATCTACGCATTTCAGAGTTCACTTAGTCTGAGACTCATTTCTGCATTTGTTTGTCAACCTATAAATACGATAACTCAAAAATGGAAAGAAATGCGTAACTTTGTCACTTAATTTGGTCCAATTTTACTAAACTTGAGTTGCCCGAAATGTTCCTGAATCGAAAACCCAACAAACACAAGAATTTCCGAATGCGAAAGCATGAAGTTATGGGATGTGTATGAATTTGTTATAACTGATAAGCGTCTAATGAAAATATGACAGGACATTGCAGCCGAAAGCACTGAAAAGGATGCGAAAAGCAAATAAAAATAAAAGGGAGTTGTTTCAACAAAACTCCCTCGCATATTCTCTAATGAAGGCGTTGCATCCTCGCCTCCCTGTTTAAAATTGTGGACATTCGATAAGGCCGTAAAGGCCATTATTACAAAGATTTTTATTTTGAATATCACACATAAGAATTGTGTGCTTTGCAGTATCATGAGGAAAACCAATACTTCCGTACTGACCGCATGGCACTAGCAATCAGCAATCAATAGTTGCAAAGGATCGATCATTAGCGTGAATCTAGCGCTTTCACTGAAGTAAGCTTGCGATCTTCTGAGATGAATCAATGATGGTGAAAATCAAGTTGTATTTTGAATACCTTTTCCCCGAACAACTGAAATCAAAATTAGTAACAGACCCAGGATTTTAGAAACAAAATCACATATCGCATTTCATACATTTAAGTCGTTGTGTTTCTTTGAATAATCGAATAAGGATACTTGTGAAAGTAGACACAGAGATGGTCAATACCTTTACGAATTTGAGGCCAAATTTTATTAGTGTCTGTACTTTGACTATTAAATCTGTATATCAGTTTTATCCATCTAGCTTACTTCGTTTTTTAATCATCGTATTAGCTTATATTCGGACAGCCAGATAGACTGTCATAAAATTTCATAGAATTTACAAATTTGGTGTAAAATCCATAAACCAAATTTCATACTTCTAGCTCAAAGCCTTTTTGAGTTATATTCATCACAGAGAGAAATAAATTTAAAAAAAAAAATGTTTTTTTTTTTTCGAACTCAAGGAGATCTAAAGCGTAGAGAATCGTTAAAATCTCGAATTCAATTTTTTTTTAACGGTTGCATAATTTCTCGGCAAACAGTGTCTGAGGCAATCTATCCTTTCAAAGAGCTTGGCAATGATGGTCAAAGTCCAGGAAGTGAATTAAAACGTATGGTGCACACTTTCAGTAGCCGTAGGCTATCAAAAGGCGAGTTCAATGAAATTCGAAGGTTCCCATGAAAAAGATCGCTCGTGAACTGGAAATAAGGGATCGATTACAGCAACGAATGGCAAAATCAGAGCTTGAACTGAAGCCTTACAAGGTTCAGAAAGTTCAGCTTCTCACTGAAGGAAACAAATTCGTGCGGCTCCAAAGATGCCGAAAACTTTTGAAACGGGCCGCATGTCAGAACTGAGAGACATTCCTTTTTACTAATGAGAAGTCAAAAGTTCGTAACTCCTAGAATTATAGGATCTGGTCTGTAGACGCATCAAGTCCTTCAGCAATTGGTGAACATCGCGAACATCCAAAATCGGTCATGGGCTGAAGCGAAATTTGTGAAAGCTGCAAAACATCTCTGGTTTGTGTGGATGAGGGAGCTAAAAGAATTCAAAAAGTGTACCAGTGGGACATTCTAGAAGCTGTTATATTTCCGTGGGCCAAAATGCACTTCGACAATGTAAAGTTTGAGTTTCAACAAGACTCTGCAGCTGCTCACAAGGCTAAAAATACAGAAGAGTGGTGGAAGGAACATTTTCTGGACTTGATATCATCTGGAGAATGGGCACAATACTCGCCGAATCACAATCCCATGATTAAAGCGTAGGTCCATTTTGGAGTCTAGAGCTTGCACTAAACGACATAAAAGTTTGGACACTCTAAGGCAATGGCTTCTTCTGGAATGAGATAGATTAAAGGAAGAAGACTTGATTTTAGATTTCTATTGCTGAAAATTTCAATAAGCGTTTGCGCCTCTGCATCACTGCAAAAGCCAGCCACTTTGAAACCAATTAAATTTATTTATCAGTAAAGGTCTTCTCTTATTATTATTTGTTATATTTTGTTAATTTATTAATTTTTAATCAAGTTATATTAAAATTTGCTTGTCCGGGTTTTTCTGCCGAACCCTATTCTAAAGCGGATTCTGAACGGATCCTCGGTCAACGGCCTTTTCGATAGAATTGCTGGCAATTTAGCGACTGCTTTGGAGACAACAGCAAAAATTGATGAAATATCGGCAATATATCGATGACTAGAGGATTTATGATGTTTTTCTAGAACATTTGATGCCAAAAAAGTAAATAAAAGCTCACAGACGAGAGTTAGTCAGTCAGTAGAATTAAGCTAGAGCATTTGCTGCTGCAGTTATTTAATAGCGATTTTTTGTATGTGTCCTACTGTTTACTGGAATTAGTTTTTTAGTTTAGTTATATTAACTTTGTAACAGAAATCGTCCGGTGACTGTATGGTGAATTTCGTAAAATAATTAGAATAACAGGAAGTGGCGCTTTATTCTGAGATAAAATCTACATTACAGTAACAAAAAACACAGCTGAGGTGTAAACAAAGAGCAGCATTTATAGAAATTCAAAAAAGCTTGGCGATTTCAAATTTTTAATTGAATCATAATATAATAACAGCGCTCAACGTCATTAGCTCTTAATGTAATCCACATTCCAAAGATGTAATTAATTCTCATGTAAGTTTCTTGCTTTCATTACCTTTCAACAAGATGTGGTGTCAGACAGAATTTTCCAGAATAATATATGATTCTCTGTTCCCGGTAGGGATAAATCCATAATTCTTGTATGTTCCAGAAACTTAATTTTTGTAGTCCAATTCATCTCCAAAATAAAGGGTCGATAAATTTTCCATTTAGAAATCCTATATATCTCTTTTTCCAGTGAAGACACTAACAATGCAAGAAAATGATTTGCATATTCAGAGTAATATTTGTTTTTCAAAGAAATAGACAAACATCATCATCGTTTGGTAAAGAATTTAAAGTATACTCCTTTATTAGTCTCACAGTAAAATTTCTGGATTTATTTTAATTGTGATAGATACAAAATTAGTTTTAATTCTATGAGCTTTAAATGTGCTAATATTTTTTCATTCCTTAGATTTCAGAATACGCTGACGAAATAATAGATATTTACATCCCAAGAGAAATTTCCTTAGTTCTACTTTATTTAGCTCCTTTAATTGACATCATTTCGCCGATGATAAAGAGCAAGAAACTCTGTTCGTAAGTTGTAACAATAAAGAGATAATGGAATGGATTTTCTTTCATTCTTCGCTTCTCTGAGATGTCATCCGCAGAACGTCATCTCGAAAATCGATTTCACTCCATCGACGATTTCCGGATCAGTATATGAGGAGTTGAGCTAACAAAGTTCCTGCCTCAGATTTAAGAAGCCCATTAAATTGAATAATTCCCCCTTCTTGTTATTTTTAACATCGGTTTTTTATACTCTGAAGATTATTTTCAGGAATGCTTCAAACTTCAGGAAAATAACTTTATTACATATTATCCTTTAAAGGAACATTGTTTCAAAAAATCATTTTAATGGCAGAAGAAAAATAAAATTCGAATTAAGTTTTATACGATTGTGAGATACATTTTGCTGTGAAGTGTGTGTATTCAAAATGTGTCTACATATTATTGAAATTATCTTTATTAAATATGAAAATATTTATTAATCCATATATTCAAATAGATTCAAGAAAAAAAAATCCAGTTCTGTAATTGTTTTTCTAATGTTTCATTCCACAATCGCTGGAATTCTTACGGCAGAATTATAATTTCTAACATTAATGATTTATCTTTAAAACTATATGGCCAGCACAAAGGCGGGTGATTTAATTGCCGTATATACTCTACGTTCATTGTGTACATGGACTTTTCAACTGGAAACAATCCCATCATAGCCCCATTAAAAACATAAATATTCGGTTCATCTATCTTCTAAATTTCGCAGTATTGTAACTTCACTTTTTTATTTATCTTGCAAACTGCATAGATATTGAACAAGAATCCCTCTTTATCTTTCAACAACGGAAGAAAACCACGCGATTAAATATTTATGAACAACTAGCTTTTACCAGCGACTTTGTACGCGTGGAAATAGTTTGGAATTTATAGCATCAATGTCTTTATCTTTTGTTACTCCTGCGCATGCGTGAATTTTCAACGCCAATTGGGGCAACACAAATGCATGAATTTTCTACGCCAGTTGGGGTAACGCAATATAGATGATAAATTTTTAATTTCCTTTATTCTGTTTTATTTTAATTCAAAAGTACTTCAGAATGAACCCGAAAGATCGATTCATTAACAATGTTTAATTTTAAATGCTTCAAACACTAAGAAAATAAACAGAATCGTTTGAAATAATAGTCAAAATCATGTTAAGCCTAATCTCATTGGTGGGGGGGGGAACTGAAACTTTACTCATTTGGCGATTTTTGGCGGGAAAGTTAGTTTTTACTTAATAAACAATTAACCACTGAATTAAACGGAATAAATAGTAGCCTATGTCCTATTCCAGACTATAATCTATCTCTCAGCTAAATTTCATCCAATTCTGTTCAGCCGTTCTGGTGTGATTGACTAACAAACATCCATCCATCCATCCAAACTTTCGCATTTATAATAGTAGTATAGATGAAAATGGTTTGAATTTCAAGATAACAATGTACTCTAATGCTGAAAATGTAACAAATTAAAAGTATTATTTAAAAATGTAAAAAATTCACGAAAAATTAGTATCATTAAAAGAGACAGTTTTTAAAAATTTGAAATAGTGTAAACTTCCTTTTTTGTGCAATAATGTTTTCGAAAATTATAACAAGAAAAAAGTCACAATTTCATTTAATTTTTCATGAATTAAAATTTTAATTACAGTTTCAAACAAATCGCTCCGAAGAGCATATTCTCATCCTTCAAAGTATGCATGTGCCAAATTTGGTAGCTCAACTATTTGGTCCGTAGATCGTCAATACTCACACACACTTTCATCTTTATTAATGGGGAATATTACATTGTGCTGTGATGTCGCATGAACATGAACTGATTCTGTTGTGGACCAACAAATGACGAAGACGACCTCTGATCGAACAACACAACCTCTAAATTTCCTCATCATAACAATACAAGTAAGTCTAACAAACAGTAACAAACTTAATGTTGACCAAACTCTTGTTGTAACTGGATATCGGGGATCGTGTTTCCAAATGATAATCCACTTAAATTTAGATATGATTCCAGATCACTGCATGTTCCAGGTGTCTCTTGAAACATTTGTAAACAACCTTCTATATTTGTGAAAACAATTTTCTTTCCCCTGTTACATGGAAGATTACAGATTTGACAGAATAATATTTCTAAAAAACGATTCGGGCGAATTTTCGATTTTTAAATCTTAGTCAGATGGTGAACGTCTCAGCATTTTGGCATATTTAGACTAGTAAAATGCAAGATTAACGAAAGCGACACACTAGTGGCATTTCGTGGAGAAAAAACGCATTTTAATAGAAAAGACTACATATTTATTATACAAAATATATTTTACAGAAATGTACAGCAAATACTACAAAATATAATTCAAAATACAAACAGCGCTTACTCTATTATTATTAGAGCTTACTTGCTGCCTCAAAAAGAACTTCAGGAACGAACGATGTCTCTATAAGCCCGGAATGGCGAAACGCAGGATTATAGAGAGATCACTGCAACACCTGTTCCCTTGGGGTCAAGTGTAGAGCTCAAAGTCTTTGATACTTTAAGCCAAGACTTTGCCATCAAAACACAGCTCGAGAAGTACAACTGGAAATAACTTATTCCAATTTGCACAAAACAATGGCATTTCTGCCTTTCCAGAAAAGAGAAAGATAAAAGTCTTTAAAAGTTAATTCTTGTAAATAGAATTTGTTTATTTAAAAATGTTACCTGTAAAAAAGATTTTAGAATTTAAAAATGTTTTAAAGGAATTGAGAGTATTTGTAGGCTTAAAAAAAACTAACTTTTTAAGTCTAATAAAATAGAGAGCATTTCACTGATTATAGAAATGCACAATTTGTATAGGTTTGAAAAATCGACATTTAATAAATTGTCCTTTGACAACGAATGTAACAGGTTAAAGGTCTTTATCCTATTATAAAAAGATAGAGTTTGTTTTTGTCTTTTGCTTCTTTTTTACTTGAAACATGCTTTCTTCAAATTTTGGTTTGCATAGAAGGGATTCTATTCATTGCAATCGTATGAAATTTCATACAAGTATATTTACAAGCATTATGCATCTTGTAAACATATTTTTAGTTTTAATTTTTAGAGACTAATTATCATAAGAAATATCATATGTTTTTTTTTAGATTTCCAAGTTACACCATATTCATCAGTTTTTTGAAATTCTTGTTATCAGCATATTTAAGTAACGATATTTTTATTGTAATCTTAATATATATAAATTACGTGTCACGTTGTTTGTCCGCGATGGACTCCTAAACTACTTAACCGATTTTAATCAAATTTGCACACCGTGTGCAGTTTGATCTAACTTAAAAGATAGGATAGCCCTTTTTTTGAATTTTTAATTAGAATTTTAATTATTAATTAAAAACTAACTTTCCCGCCAAAAAAAATCTTCAAATCGCCAAATGAGTACGGCTTCAATTTTTTTTCCCAACAGTCATGAGGCTAGGCTTAAGATTTTTCGGCTGATTATTTGAAACGATTCTATTTATTTTCTTAATGTTTGATGCATTTAAAATTAAACATTGTTAATGAATCGATCTTTCAGATTCATTCTTAAGCACTTTTGAATTAAAATAAAACAGAATAAAGGAAATTAAAAATTTCTAATCTGCATAGCGTTACCCCAACTGGCGTAGAAAAAATCACACATTTGCGTTCCGCAACTGGCGTTGAAAATTCACGCATGCGCATTGTATTATGATTGTTTACATTTCAACGGAAGCGGACTCGATTTAAATTAGTTTTAGGTTCGTTGCATGTTTTTGTAATTAAATTGTATTTAAGTTAGTTATATATTTTTTGTATACACTTATAGTTTTAAGTACATCGTTTTTTAAGTAGTTTTTTTTAACCTGTTTTCAACCGATTATTTTAAACGATTCTATTTATTTTCTTAATGTTTGATGCATTTAAAATTAAACATTGTTAATGAATCGTTCTGGTCATGATGAATCTGAGAATATTTTGTTGACAAATTCTTGAAATATTACATAAATTAGGAAAGATATTCTTTAGTGCCCATAAAGTTTAAACGCTCAGTGACTCTTTTCAGTAATCATATTACAAAAAAATACTTTGTTTCAGTAAAAAATATTATTATATTAATTGCAGATTAATCCTTTCCAATAGTATAAATTCTACGGGAACTAACAGAAAATGAGAGAGATACATATCACGTTATGACTGAAGGCCTTTATAATATTATGAGTGAATTATATAACTATCAAAATTTGAAGTTTTAAAATATTTTGATGAAGAAGTTATTAAAGTAGGAATTGCATAAAATATTTAATTATTAAAATTTTAACGAACATTAAGATGGGCGAACCGGCTGGTCGCCAAAGGCGGCTAGTTATTGTTATATATTTTGATAATTTTAGTGTGATTTTACTCAGAATTATATTTTCAGAGCGTATTGATTTGTGGTTTTGAACTTGAAAGTTATCGCATAATCGATCTGTCATTAAAAAACAAACTAGGAAACAAATATTTTCTATTGCTTAATAATATAAGAAATCCTTCGTTATATATGTTCTGAATTTTCCATCAGATCAGAGCAGACAGTTTTACTTACGAAAAAATCCCCTTTATTTAGAACTGAAATTTCGGCAATTTTTGTTATCGAGATTCCCTTAAATCAGTGC
Source organism: Argiope bruennichi (assembly GCF_947563725.1). Classification (NCBI taxonomy): domain Eukaryota; kingdom Metazoa; phylum Arthropoda; class Arachnida; order Araneae; family Araneidae; genus Argiope; species Argiope bruennichi. Next base: position 10,241,634 of record NC_079156.1, read on the forward strand.
AACAAGAAATTCAGACAAAATGCAACAACAAAGCAGTGGGAGTGGTCTCTCCGAAACTCTCTCGCATACTCTCTGATAAAGGTGTTATCCCAGAGACTGCCTTGCGTGGCATTGAGGAAATTAATAGTTACGAAATATTAACCTTTCGCGTAAATTTATCAATGTTTTTGAATCCATCGTGTGACCCTTGGTAATATTTTTTAGCGTTGAATCTTGGCTGAATTTAATAATGTCAGAAAATAATCGAATTTGTGTTTTAGGCGCGTATTTCCCAACCGATTAGAACAAACTTTTGACGCACACTTGTAGTCACAAAATCGCATAACAAACTTGAGTCATTGAGTTTCGTAAGTTATCGTGAGACGGTAAATGCCTTGTTGGATTTGACTCGAAATTTGATAAGTGTCTACGGAATCATGGATATAAAGTTCTTTCTAAACGATTTATCTGAAAACAAATATAATCAGAATTCCTGGCGAACCAGCTGATTGCCTAAGGCGATTAGTTTAAGATAAGAAATAGGTAATAGGCTCAGTTAGCAATAAAGTAACATGCAATATTTTAAATAACTTGTACTTTTAAACTAGCAGCACCCGCACAGTGTTGCCAGTGCCATAGCATCCAAGAGGAAAAATTAGCTTTAAACGTAATGCCGGGGTTACATTCCGCCATTTATAAGACAGCCAATAGGTCCCGAACCAAACAACAACATGCCTATGCAGTGTTTGTTTTGTTTTGTTTCTTACTGCATATGTTTTTGTAGAATTTGGCGGGTTTTTTTTTTCATTTGAAAAAATTAATCACTTATCATAGATTAATTCCGTCATTTTTTGCTCTTTGTTCTTTCTGATGCGAGGTTGTGTGTGTGTGTGTTTCATTTTATTTGCTATCTTTTTTTCCATAGTTTTCCAAATTGAGTTATGTTGACCGTATTTTTATTCTACCATGTTTCTTTGTGTAATTATCCATCATTTTAATTCGATGAGCAGTGAAAAAAAAATTCAGGGGAGCCAAAACTGCAATTTATAACCAAGCATGGAATGCCTGAATCTATCTTATGAAATTATGGAAACATAAATCAGTCCCTTTCTGTGCATGCGCTGCCTACTTCCTCGTACACAAAGTACCCATAGGGAAAGCATTGGAATCGATAAAAATATTCGAATTCGAGATTTTGACGAATCTTTACGTTTGAGACCTCTCCGAAAAACGCATTATTAGAATTGTTTCTGTCTGTCTGTCTGTGAATAAGGTAACTCAAACATGATTAGAGCTAGGTCAATAAAATTTGATATAAGACCTTTACACTGGATATTTATATTTCCATTACATTTTAAAGGAAATCCATTCGGAGGAAATCTGTCTGTCCGGCTGTCCGAATACAAGTTAACAAGATGACTATAAAACGAAGACAGCCAAATGGATGAAACTGATGCGTAGATTCACCGTCTTAAGCATAGATGCTGATAAAATTTGGAAGCAAACTGGTGAAGGCATTGAAATTTGTCAGAAGTCTATAAATGGGATGATTCAAAAGTGTAATAATTTAAATAAATGAAATTCGTCATGTGATTTTGTTATTAAGATATCCTGGCTCTGCTTCATATATTGATATCAATCGGTAGAAAAAGAGGGGATCCAAAATATACAGTGGATTTTCTAATACTTGTGTCCCTCATAAAAAAGTGCTAAGATTTTAACACCCCGTTATTAATCCGTTTCTTGTAAGTTTGTTTATTTTTTCTTCCGGTGCAGACTTTTCAATCGATTTTATAACATGGCTTCTACACAAACGCCAGAAAATGTATTTTGGGTTCTTTTTCCCGATATATTGAAACAAAAATTTGACATTCAATAATAACTTCGGTAAGTTTACTTACTGAATTGTATTTATTTAAATTTTCACTTTTTTTTTAGTTATTCCACTTACATGCATGCGAAATTACAAATGAATAGATAGTCCATTATCTGACAGATTTTGTTCAAAATTTGATAAAATCTACACCTTTGATGTAATAACTGTCAATCGAATTTCATGAATGAAAATTCTTATGAATTATTGTTTACATGCTCCAAAAGTACATATCCAACTTTCGTTCAAGCGTTTCAATCCTTTCATGTATTTAGTTCGCTATTCGATATAGATATGCAAATTAGATGCAATACCCGTGTGTTAAATTTTATCCATCTAGCTCTTTATGTTTTGTAGAAATCGTGTTCTTTGCACCAGAACAGCATGACGGATGGACATCCTCTGAATAATTTCATTCGAATTTGATCAAAGTATGCAAGTTTGTTTTTAAGTCCGTGCACCAAATTTCATTCTTCTGTCTCAAAGCTTTTTTGTGTTATCGTGTTCACAGACAGATAGCATAATTCCGAAAATGTGTTTTTCTGATTCGAGGACGATTACAATACTTTGTCCTTGCACATTTCGCGCTCGAGAAAGAAAAAAAAAGTACTTTAAAAAATAGGCCGGGATAGCCTGGTGACCGGGGTGCTTGGTGACTGACGCGCGTATAATTCTGTCGTGGTCACAAAGTCCTCCATGTCGGGAGTAATACCACTGGGGGTACTGGATCAGGGGTGATCGTTCTCTGATTGAGGTCTAAATTACGATCTGTGGATGAAATGCGAGAATGAAGTCCGCCCCGTAAAAAGGAACGTGTGTGAGGTAAGTCGTACTTTTGGCCCTACTTGGATCTACAATAAAAATAAGAGACGCTCCCCCTTAGGCTTAAATCGGCTGTCTTCGAACCACGGGCTTGTCCGTGGCAAGTTCCATAAATAACAACGACAACTTTTAAAAATGCAGCACTTTATTCCCTTAAAAGTCATTAGCTGATGAGCTTAAATGCGTTCCAGAAATTTCTTCTTGAGCCTAAAATTTGATTATAAATAAAGAAAACGGAAAATAATTAACGACAAAAAAATTAATTACAAATATTAAACTATGATGATATATTTGTAAATAAATAATTGTATAGTATTCTTACATATATATTTTTTTTATTTTACTTCCATGGATTTTTATTATGTAAATAAAAATTAATTTAAATAGAATAATTAAATAGTTCTCTTACAAATGTATTTATTTTAGCCTTTTACTTCCATGAAATTTTAATTCCATAATTATAATAAGCAATTAAGTAGAATAATTAAGCAGTATGCTTACATACACATTTATTTCAATATTTTATATCTATGAATTTTTTATTGTTTAGCCACAATTGAGTAAATCTTTAGAAATAAGAGAAAGGAATGTAATAAACATAATCGAATACATATATTTTAAAGCGTAGTTATAAATTGCAATAAAAAAATTAGTAATTGCTCGATTGCAATTTCTTTGTTACACTATACCTCCATCAAGTTAAATGTGTAATTATTATTTTTATTTTCTAATAATTAAACTATTTCCAACAATTAAACTTAGTTAGAAAAGGCGAAATTTAAGCGATGCCGAAAAGGCGCCGTATTTAAATTAATATAGTTTTCACTGTTCCATCGATACAACACATGAGTCCCACCTGCTAATACCAATCACATATTTTATATTTTCTTACAAGTAAAAATAAATAAATAAATAAAATTCCTAAGGTTGAACGTTTATAATGTACCAATATTTCAAATAAAACGAAATTTTTTTATTCTCAGCTTCTGAAAATATCTACGAAATAAACTAATGTTTCCTGATACATCATATCCAAGCTAAGAAAAAAAAATGAATCGATTACAATCGAGCTAGTAAACAAGGAAATACTTTTAAATTTTTCACCCAGCATGCCTCTTCCATTTCGAATTCCATTAAAATAATAGCTTGTGCGTTGATCGAATCCATAACTCTGCTTGAAGCGAGAGAATACTTCCCTCGGCATTCTTTCGATAAAAAGCCGAAATTAAAAGAATAGAATGCATTAGAAAACTTTTTAACAAAGGCATCGGAGGTGAATTTCGCACGTGGAAGTAGGGAATGCGAGATATCCATCAAAGTGTTTGAATTTTTGGAAATGTGTGTGTTTTTTTACAATACATCAATATTTTAATGCTTCAAAGGCAAAGATGGCTTGTTTTTCGGATTATTTTCTTTGAAAGGATATCGATACTCTTGACAAAGCGATGATGTTTTAGTTGTGCGTATGGTAAACAGATGTGCTTTCTTATGTCCAGTCTGAGAATAACAGCCTTTGTTGCTGAAACTCCGTCACCTAACTGTATCAATCTGTATGTTTTTATTAAGGGAGAAACAGAACGATTAAAAAGCTAAGGTATAAAGAATACAGTAGGAACAAACTATAAGACTGTTGAAGCTAAAACATGAAGACTTCTCTTGCTTCATCCAAATCACTCAAAGTGCTTTTTTTTCCCCAAAGTTTGCTCTTTATCGTATTTCCTATGTCTATTTAAATCCTTTCTTCTTATTCATTTCACTTAGTATAAAGTAGTACTTTAAATGGTCATATACTGTGCTATACGATTTAAAAAAATATTTCAGTAAAAGAATTCTAATAATAAAAATGTCTTGCAATTTTAAAGATGAATTTCATAAAAACTTTTTTAATTGAAAAAATATAAGAATTGTGTTCAGATTACCATATGAATACACACTTTTGAAATAAACAAAACATTAAATTATGTTCACAGTTCAAAGTGAATACTCACACTTTTGAAATAAGCAAAACATTAACTTACGTTCACATTACAGTGTGAATACTGACACTTTTGAAATAAATAAAGCATTAACGTAAATAAACGTAATGTAGACTGCATTCTTACAAAAATTATTTACACTTATGTTAAAGGCTCAAAATGCAAATGAACATGCCCAATAGAGGAAATAGTTTATTCACAAAAACAAATTTGAAAAAGCTAGAAATACATTTGTACATATTACTTTTGAGACATAGTCACCATGGCTGTGGCTGTTGAACAATCAGTGCCGCTGACAAATGATTGAACAAAAGTGAAACATTTTTCTGTCGGTACAACAATCATTCTAAATCAGCGTCGAAGTTCATTAACGACTGATTTTTACTTACTCGTATACGAAGCAGAGAAAGTATTGTAAGCATCAAGAGATTTGAACTCGAGATTTTGACGAATCTCTACGTTTTAGAACTCCCTGAGTTTTAAATACAGTAGACTCCCGATTATCCGCGGGCGGGTTATCCGCGATTCGGATTATCCGCGCCTACAGCACAAAAAGTTTTTTTTTTTTTTTTTGACTGATTTTTTCAAAAAGGTGCAGTTTTACAGTTATGCTATTGTAATTACATAATACATTACAGTATTAAAACAGTACATATGTATTAATTTTTCTGTGTATCCTTGACGCCTCTCGTAAATACAAAGCACTTTTCTGTTTTCATTAACAAAATGCATTTTAGGTTAGTTTTGAGTGATAAACTAAAATATCAAGCGTTAGTTAAACATTTCCTGCTGTTTATTTTACGTTTTATTGTACATAAAACTATTTTTCAAAGTTGGAATGACTGTTTTCTTTTTTGCTATACCCGTTTTTAGCTTTTTTCGGATTATCCGCGATTTTTGTTATCCGCGACGGCCGTGCCACCCAATTCCGCGGATAATCGGGAGTGTACTGTATATATATATTTTTTAAAAGTCTTTCTGTCTGTCTGTCTTACCTTTGTCTGTAACAAAGATTATTGAAAAACTGTTTGATTTAGAGGAAATTTGGTATATGGTCATTACACCGAATTCGTAGATTTCTATCAAATATTGAGCAAAATCCATTCAGATGAAGTTTGTCTATCCTGCAGTTCGAATGTAGTTAAAACGGTAACGAAGAGAGCTAAATGGATAACATTTAGTACACAGACTTAACATCTGCAGTGTAGACACGTATCAAACTTTGAGCCAAATGCAACAAGGGGTTGACCAGGGGTTACTTTCAGAAGCATGTAAATGCGCTAATACAAAACGCAAAGACTTAAATATATGAAATTTGATATGTGATTTTATAACTATAAGTGTCATTCTGTGTCAAATTTTTGTTTCAATCTGTTGGGAAAAAACGCGTCTAACACAAATTCGATTTTTGGATACTATTAACCGCATGTTAGGGATTCATCGCCTAAAAAAATTAGACAAGGATCACTTGGCAGATTCTGTTAAAATACTAAATTCACGCCAAAGGTTAATATTTCGTTATTATTATAAGCCAATATCATGCGAGGCGTTCTTTGGCATAAAACCTTTATTAGAAAGTATGCGAGAAAGTTTTGGGGAGACCACGCCGGCGGGTTGAATTTCGGCATCGGCTGCAAAATATTTTCTTCATCTTCGACGACGTTCCCAGGCTTCGTCCTCTGTAACGATACGATAACACCCTCGGCCTGATATCGCATTAAATGCCGAAGAGACGATCCATTCACGCTGCTTTACTGTCGACTCAGAATTGCCGTAGTACACAGCGAGAACACGCCTTCCGGTTGACCAATTGTTTTGTACATTTTTATTGCCCAATACATTGACAATGGAAATGTTGAAATAGTGTGCAATCCTTCCTCTCATGAATATGATGATTGACTCGAGTCGAGACTTTCGACACGGCAATGTCATTTGGGCTGAACGGGCTTTTCTGCCCTCACTGTTGGTTATCTCGCATATCTGTTCTGCTTAGTTCAAACTCTTTACACTAAATCATACTTGTTTTCCTGACGTTATATTCGCTCCTTAAGATTCCACTATTAGGAAACATACAGAATGTTTTCTTTAAACTCATAAAGCTCATTGTATTTCAATTGCAGCGTATATGTCAACACAGCTACCTTCTGACAGACATGTTGATGTGTCATATCTCTATTCACCGGTGGTGTTGGAGTTCTGTGTTCGTCTATTCTACTTAAATAAGGGATTTCATTCCCATGATGAATTTGTGTTCATGTGAGAACTTTTTGAACCATCAACTATTGCATTATGTGTTGAAAAATGAATAAATGAGCGTAAATGGGTCAACTTAAGATGATAGTGTTAATAGAGAAGGGTTTTAAAATGTTGAAAAATCTCTGATAACATTAGAAAATCAAGCCAGAGGAAATCCAAATTGTCTTAGTTTGCATTACATGTACGCTGCATAGGAAGATTGAAGCAAATGCTGCTCCTTGGCGAAATGCTTTATTCCTTTTTTTAACAATTAGAAGTATTTCTTTTACTAGGACGAATAGTCAAATTTCCTGTTCATTTTATATAGCAATGTAATTATTATACTATCTATGCATTTAAAATAGTTGGTAGAATCAAAGAACCACAATCACTAGTACGATTTTGCCTATTTTTTTTAATATGAATACCTACGACTCCTAGATATGTTCCTAATTATCGCTTGACACCTCTAATTATACCTTTCAAAATAGAGAGTGAATATCCTCTGTTTTCGAGAGATATAGCAAAATAAATCTCTTCTTCAATCTTAATAATCTGGTCACTATTTCATTTCGCCACCCTACAACTATAGCCAACCTGAAGTAATGCTATGCTTATTGTAAAACTATTATTTTAAATTATACTTCATTTTGCTGTGATAAGATGGCAAGACTAAATGAATGTGATTAATATGGCAGGAAGACAGCCATATTAATTGCATCCATCCAATAGCATATTTTATTAAAATAGATTTATCGAATTTATAAAAAGAAATTCACAAAAAGATTCCGCAAAACTAAATAAAGTATTAATATTGCCATAAAATTTGAATGGTGCGATATACACAAAAAGATAAAAGTGGCAACATTTTTACTCTAAATATAGATTCAAGAATCTCATTAGTAATTTCGAACGAGAATTATAGCGGCACCAGAATTTGCAAAGGTCATTACATGTCAAACCAACTTTCCAATTTACTTCTGTTCTATATCGAGAAGTGATTTGGTGTTTCTGCAGTGTGGTAGAAAGGGAAGGAATGTGAGGGGGTGTTTCTGAGGATTAAAATACCCCCTCCCCTTCACACCAGAGGAACTCTAATCAGATTAGCTCCGGGATGCATCTCACTCACGCTTCTTTGCGAGGCTTCAGAGAGAAAAGAGGATTGTAGTATTTGCTTCCAGGGAGCGGTGTTTGCCCTTTTTCCTAGGGAATAACTTTTCCTATGGCTTCTGTGACAATAGGACGCTATTTCCAATGAAAGGGAAATATAATTGCTTTGTAAGCATCATTTCACTCAGTATCTTCATTCTACCGTTGAATGACCGTACAATTTGGGTGCAATTTAAAATTTATTTGTTTTATATTTTTTATTACTTTTATTCAGATTTGTTTATTACTTTATTTATTTAATTATTACATTTTGTAACACTGTCAAGTAATTCCAGTGCACCAACCAAACCCCAACCTCCATGCCATCCGAAATACGGCAGTGCGACGCTAGCTGCAAGACTGTGAGCATGTAAACCTACCCACCTCGAGAATTAATTATGTTAAGCTGCAAATTTAAATATTGGCTAAATGTAGAATTATTGTTGTGTAATTGTAAGTGTAATGTATTGTATTATTTTTTTGTCTATTAATTTTTTTAAAATTGCTAGAGCCCGTTTTCATGCATTTCTCTTACACTTTTATTTATTTATTATTTTCTAGTAAATTAAATATAGAAAGAAAAGGTCTAGAAACCTTCGAAAAATTTCACCTCAAGGTTTTGGAGAGTCTCCACGTTTTAGATCTCCCTTAGTTCAAAGACATCGTTTCAGGAATTAGGTCTCTTTATAATCAATATAAAGACAACAGGCTACATGGATGAAATGACACAGGAAATTTTATACAGATTTACAACTTTGGTTTCAAGACTACAAACCAAATTTCATTTATATAGTTTGATGTGATTTTGAATAATAGCGTTCTTGAAAAAATGTATTGGAACAGAAAGACTGACAAAAAGTCAATCTTTATATGGCTTGAATATAAAACTCAAGTAATGTAAACTTGCAATTCTGTTGATGAAATCCTATTTCATCCATTTTATGCTATGAGAAAGTAGAAAAAAACATTATGAATAACAGCTGTCCATGTGTGTGTATGCGCGTAGCTTCGTAATATTGTGAAGAAATTCTAAAAGTCTTTTAAAAAAAGATTCAATAGCTTTGATCTAAAATGTATACATGTTTGAAAGTTTTGGACAAAGAATCATATCCAGATATTATTTATTATATGATTTGCTGGGTTTATATGTCGAAGTGTTCATGAGTAAAAATATAGATAAGCCTTTTTTTAAAAAATTCAAATCAAGGGATGCCTCAAGTATCGAAAATATCATCAAAGAGACGAGGAAAAATATTGTCAAGATTACTAACTTTTTTTTTCGGATATAAGAAAATGAAAAGAACTTTTAATTCAATAAATGTATTTTATCAATTTAGAATTTCAATTTAAAAGATTTTAATCTTTTAGATTGTCGATGATAAATTAAGCAACAATTAATAGAGAAACATAAATACTCTTTCAGTGTCTGCAGTAAAAGAGATGTAAAAAAAAAAAAAAAAAAAAAATCCGATTCGGAGTTCAGCTCTGAGGAGGAGCACAAGTGGCAAAGATCGCAATCTGTCACTGTCACAGTTCTGCGATCGATAAAGAACAAAATGCTCGGAATCCTTTATTAAAGACCTCAACACAACCTCTCCTGGAGAACTTCGACCCTTTACTGGAAAGTACAAGATGGAATTTTTCCCGAGTGAGATTAGAAATGATGTCGTCGCATAATTAATTCTAAATCCATTGATACAGAAATCATTTCTGCAACAGTCAATCAGAGTGTTTTGATTATATTTCAAAAATTTCAAAAATAACCAAAATGTGAAACGAATTTAATAAGTTCTGTTATTCAAAAGATTTTAAAATGACCTCTGCAAATGTAAATTTAAACTAGAGGGGAATATAACGCATACTTTGAACCCGAATAAAAAAATGATTAAGCTTTGTACTTACTTCTTTTTTTCTGAAAAACGCTTTTGGAGAAAATACCGGACAAAAGTGAATGGAACCAAAATATTATTTCACACCTTTGAAAAATAAATCAACTCAATTTAATATACACTAAGCAACGAGCGCACATAACTATCAATTAGGAATCAACAATTAATTTATGAACTTAAATTTGTTATTGGTAACTGGCTGTATTATCCGAGTGTAATTTGTTACCTAAAATCAACCCAATTGCAATCATTTTCACAGCAAATGCAGTACTGAATACTGCATTTGTTTGCATTTTTTTGTAATGTTTTGGGAAAACACAGCGCCACCTCAATCGTGCAGTTTATTCTGTAACATTTTACATCCTTTGCATTTTAACACGCATTTGCATCTCATTGCTGGATTTTTTTTTTAAGTTTTAGTTACATTAATGTCCCGTTTTAAAGCAGCACTTGGACTATTTTGGAAAGGATCTCATAATTTTGAACCGCCGTCAGATGACGAGGGCGACACTTGAGCTGACACCCCCTCTTTCCAAACGTCCGCATTCCTCCATCGGCAGGAAGTTTAGCCCCGAAGGATTTAAAGTGCGCCAGACTCGCTTATACGACGGTTCTTAGGTGGAATCGAGTCACGAACCTGAAACACTCCGTTTCCGAGGCAGAGACCTTACCACCAAGGCACCGCGCCCTGCATCCTATTCCTGGAATGTTTTATGAAAACGCATGGCATCTCAACGGCAATGCACGTTCAACTTCATGCATTGGTATATTAAATTGTAATATGCAACAATAGCTTGTAGTAAGCATGCAATTGTATATATTGAGGTGAACAGATATTTGTAGTTGAACTGTAGAAATTCGCCGCATTATAACTTTTTCTTCAGTGTTTTAAGAAAATCCAAATGCATCTCAGTTTTAATACGATAAAATTTATCAAGAGTGGTTTAAGAATTATTTCACCATATAATAGATATCCAGTTGTGTAGAAACCATTTCAATGGCAACAGGACAGAAATGGAGTTGATTCTTTCATGCTTCAGTAATTCTCATAAAGAAATAATGTGATGTCTAATTATTCCTTATGTAAAGCAGGGTCCAAAATGAAAAAAGGCAATACTTGCTACTTGGATCTAAAAATAAAACTTACCGAAACCCATACCGAACGATAATTCTTTACAAATCGATATCCTAAAATTAATCTTTAGTGAAAACGATCAAACAACAGTTATTAAACGTAATACTACTTTATGATTTAATAATGGGAAGAAAATAAACTGAAATCTGCAGGGCTTAGTAAAAATTTGAAATTCTATATGAAATGTAGTTATGCAGTTGAGAACTAATTCAAACAGTGTAATATTAATTCTCTGTTTTAGCAAAAATATTACGGAAAATTTCGATGCTACAATATTTTGGAAAACACCATGCCAATGGTTTTGCTCTAGATTGAGATTTGTTCGCCTTTGATCTCACAAGGGGAAGGGAGCTGCACGGGTTGGAAAATTGAGTTTGGAGTGAGATTTTGTATGATGGTAGAATACCTTCAGGATATTCATTCATTAAGATTTAAAAGCGCAACAGCAAGCCAATTTAAAGAAAACAGACCACAAACATATATGCTAGTAATTCGCAATCTTAACTGACCGTCTTGATAGCACAGGGCGGCCAGATAGCCTTAGGTTTTCATTCGCAAGACCAAGGTCAGTTTTTCTTCCTTTTTATTTCCTTTCAAAAATATTTCAAATAATCATTTTGTAGATATTTTTAATTAATATTCTTTTCATTTTTCTATGTATATGTTCATTTTGAACAATTCTTTGTATAAGGAATAATTAGGTATTATATTATTTCTTTATGGGAATTGTTGATGTATCAACGAATCAACTCCATCTCTGTCTTATTGCGTATAAACGTTTATTGTTGTTGTTGTTTTTGGCGCAAAATTGTCATGGACAAGCCCACTGACCAAGTCAGCGATTTTAAGCCGAGTTTTAGCGTCTGTTCCTTCAGTAGCCCATCTAGGGTCAGGAGTACGTCTCAGCTACTCCTGCATCACAGCCCTTTTAACGGGGCGGACTTCACTCATACATTCCATTCACAGATCGTAATTTAAATCTGAAACAGAATACGACCCAGTTCCCCCAATGGTACTGTCTTGCCTTGGAGGACTTAATGGCTACGACAAATTTGTATGTGCACCGATCACTCTATGCATGGAGAGTCTTCAGTTGGCGGAGTTTGAACTCGCAACCCTTGGGTGCGAATCTAACTCCCTACCAACCAGGCTAACTTGGCTCTGAAATGTTTTCTACATTCATGAATTTAGAATTATATGGTGAAATTATTCTTAACCCACTCATGATAAATTTCATCTTAGTGAAATTGCGATGCAATTGTGTTTTCTCAAAATAATCGAAAAGAAATGTAACTCGGCAAAATTCTGCAGTTCAGATACAACCGCGTTTTCTCAAAATATTGCAGAAAAAATTACAATGCCACAATTTTAGCCTTTTCTTTTATCTTTGTTAACCAAAGGGCCGACAAGTAGTTTCCAATTTTACACTTTAAACTACATATATTTCGATATATTGCTCATTCTCCAGTGCCATAAATTCCTCATCTCATACTCCCCACCGAACACTCCCTTTATCACCATTGTATTGTATAAAGTCATTTTTTTATATACCGTATGTAAGTAATTTTTTTCCTTCTGAATAAATCTTCCCACGTATATCCATTCAACTGAGATTCCAAGTTCGAGGATATTCTATGGCGAAAGAAAGAAAGTGGTATAAATACTTCAGTTAATTTCTGCAAAATAAATAAATAAGTAAATAAATAAAAAAATTAAAAATAATAATGTTTTTACTGATTAGAAAGAAGAATGAAAATAAACCGAAAGAGATAAAAATAAGCCGCATTCCAATAAACTAAATGTTAATTTAGCTTACAGTAAAGTATAATTCTAAAATAATCGTGACAAGAAATACTGTGGCAGTAATGGTAAGTTAATTTATTTCTTAAAGAAAATTACTGCGTTTCATATGGAGATGTAATTTAGGATAATCAATTGACATCCGGCTAATTCAAAGTATTTTTGAGTTGTCTTCACAGCAAATGGGCAGGCAATTTTCTTAATTGTTTTTTTTTCTCAATAACTCAGGGATACTTAAAATTTAAAGATTTGTCAAAACCTCGAGTTCCAATTTTCTGAATTTTATATTATTTTCTCTATACTTCGTAGACAAAAGATTAGATTGGATTAGCAGATTCGTACATTTCCATGAAACATTTTATTTTTAAGCACTCACTACGATCATATTTTACCCTTCCTGAACGATCCCCGTGCATAAAGTGAATAAAGGTTTTTTTAAAAAAAGGTTAAAAGGAAAAGGTTAAAAAGGAAATAGTAAAGCAACGCGAATTAATTTAATATTATCAGAATTTATTTTGACTTTTGATTATTTTGTATACCATTATTTTTTTAAATTTATAATATTAAATTAATTCGCGTTGCTTTACTATTTCGTTAAGCTAACCTTTTTTTAAAAAATACCTTTATGCACTTTATGCACAGGGATTGTTCGGGAAGGGTAAAATAGGATCGTAGAGAGTGCTTAAAAATAAAATATTTCATGGAAATATACGGAATCTGCTAATCCAATCTAATCTTTTGCAGAAATACCATGTCAAAAATAATCCGAAACATTTATTTATTGCTTAGACTTGAATAGAAAATCCGCCAAAACCTAATGAAGAAATGTGAAGCCCCGGCATAAAATTTCTTACCTGGCTCACTTGGCTTCTAGAAAAGACAGAATCAATAAAGACCTATCTTTGCTAAAAGGGCGTCATTTTCGGCCAGCTGATTATTTATAATCCTGCAACCACTTCCTGAATGGGTGATTCCGTGCAGACCTACAACAGCGAGGGGAACAAATTGCACCTTCAAGTGTTTCCGACTACTTGCTTCTTTGTCATTCTTTTCCTGAGATACCATGTTTAATATCACTCTAATAATATCCCCATTAATCATTCTTGTCTTTCTTGGACGAGAGCAAAATTGTGAACCCCTATCTAATCTGCTGATTTACTACATAAATGGTTTTGCAGGTTTATTTCGTTCTATACATCGTGACATTTTCTCTAAACTAATATCTGATATATACGCAAAATAGGTTCATCCGATTTTCTGTAATAAATGTATGAAATCAATTATTATAATTGCAATTGTAATAATCAATTGAAATAAATGTATTGAAAGCATATAAGTAGAAAAATCATCGGAAGGGTGTCCCCCCTCGATCTTTTACTTTTTCGTATACGAGATATAAAGAAAATATCATACACATAAAAAAATTCAAAATTTTCAAAGAACTCAAAATTTTGAACCCTGTTTTAGACTTTTCTAGTTCGAAAAATGCACTTTTGGAGTTATGTCTCTCTGTCCATCTGTCTGCTTGAGACAAAGATAACTCAAAAACGCTTTGAGCTAGATGAACGAAACTTGGTACATGGTCTTTACGCCAAACTTGCAAATTTCTATTTTGAGGTAATTCCGTTCAAAGGAAGTCTGTCTGTCCGGACATAGAATATATATTGAAACGATAATTACAAAAACGAAGAAAACTGGATTAATAAAATTTAATTCCAAGAGAACTAAAGTGAACGATGAGGCTAGTATGTCGATTTTGAATCCGATTTCTAAATATTCTATTTTTTATGTTGTACCTTTACAAGAGTGAGAGACAAGGAAATCGCGGATACTATGGCCAGAATTTCTTCAATTGACCCAGTAATTGAAAATATTTTCAAATTTTCGATGAAATTTTTTCCCTCAGAAAAATTTTCTGATAAATGAAGTCTTATTACCACTGACATGTAAGAGAAACTGCCAGCGGAACTTTAACAATAAATGCAACAAGGGTCGGCAGGTTGCAATTTCACAACATCATATATATCAAATGCTTTATTGTGGGATTCAAAGTTTACTGAATTTGTAAGAAATATAAAGTTGACGCCTTCCCCTGTTATTATTCAAGACTCCTCTAATTTTACGATTGACAAAATTTTTGCAAAATTGTCTCTTTAGGTATTTGGATAACCCATGGTTCCATGGAATAGATTTAAATCTGCTTTAAATAGATGCGGACGTTTTTATAGTTCTTCATAAGTGTTTAAACTTTATGATGATAAACTTTTTTCGATCTGCAAATATATATTCTTTTAGTGTTTCCTGATCATGGTATATATTATTAGTTACGAAACTATACGGTTGTACTTCAGATAAATAATTATATTTAATTATTTTATAACTGGTTAGAGATTTTATTTCAGAAAACAAATGCATTTTTTTACAAAATAATTTGTTCTTTTATAACTTAGTTAAAATATGATAGCCTATCCTTAAATCCTCAACAAAAGGGGTGGACCGCGGTGGGCAGGTGGTAAGATCTCAGCTTTAGAACCGGAGGCTTTATACTTCGTCCCAATTCCACCGATGAGCCGTCGTATAAGCGGATCTGGTGCACGCTACATCCGTCGGGGCCAAACGTCCTCCCGCTGGTGTTGCGTGGAAGTTTGAAGAGGGAAGGGAGGCTCAACTCAGATGTTGTCCTCGTTATCTGATCGCGGTTTAAAATTACGGGGTCCATCCCAAAATAGCCCTAGTGTTGCTTTAAAAGACGGGACGTTAATGTAACTAAACTAAACCGCAATAAAAGGGCTTTTCTAAATTTTTAAATGCAGTATTAGTCTTTGGCATGTTTCAAGAAACGAGACGAATTGCAATGTAAATCGAGGTAAACCATATGCATAGATAAAAGTGTTGTAGTAATCTAGAGACCCAATAAAAAGTTTTCTTAACAGTGAGAAAATATTTTAGACGGAAACGTACAAGCGAAGTAATATTATATTTTGTTGAGCAATAGAAAAGGAAAAATGATAAGACTTAAATAGGACTTTTGCTGAAAATAGAAACAAACTTAATATTTGGAACATAGCTTAAAAAATAAAGCTCGAACAACCGCCCAGCTGCATTTTCTGCTTCCGTTCAATTCTTTCAAGTTAGCTTTCTAACTGCAAAAGCAGATCATCAAATGTGTGAGAACCTGAAAGCTGTTTCGATCAAATACCGAGGATGTTTCCTCTGAGTAACGCTTTTCTATTATTCGACAGGAAGAAAAAAAGAATCGTGTGAAAGGGCTCCTATTTTTAACGTGTTATTGACCTCCCGATGCATCGTAACTTATTGCCGTAAAATGTCGATTGTAACGGTATGATGTGAGCAGCAACTTTTCACCTTTCAGCGATTCCTTAAATTCGAAATACAAACATCACGAATTTAAGCTCAGAAGAAACTTTTTGATTTATCAGATTTAACGCCGCAGAATGTATTATTGCATTTACACTAAAATGCAATAAGCGAGAAGGAACGTTACCCGATTATTATGTTAACGCATTAATTTAAAAGATCTTGCATACCATGATTGGTCTAACAGTCATTTTTTTAAATAAAGCGCAACCGCTTAAAAGCATAGTTTGGGAAAATAGATTTTAATTATAATAATAAGCACAAGTTTCAATGGCATTAGTTGACAATAAGTAAATTTAGTGGCAATTCTATTGTTATAGTTATAGACAAGTAATAAAAATGTAGACTTTAAACCTTTTATTTTGATTCATATATAGAATTCTACAAAAAAGAGAAAAAGAAATACAACAAAAACGTTTTCCCAAATACTTTTAATTTGTCAGTAATTCATTATACGAAACCAAAATCAGGGACATATGATAAATTGTTTGTTTGCTTAAGCCATCATTAAAGTGATAAACAGAACAAAATGGGATAAAACGTGACCCCCCCCCCCATGAGGGTCACGGATAATATCGATCTGCCAAGAGCTAGTGTTAAATTTCTGACTAGGTGGCTGCCTAGGGCCGCTGTGCTCAGGAAAGCTGCAAGTATATTGATTACAAATAAAAAATTTATTGTTCTAATAGCCAGATTAAGAAAAATAAAGGCACTCAGTACCCTAAAAAAAAAAAAAAATACCGATTCCCTCCCCCCTTTGTTTTGCATTTTTCCTTCGGCTTATAGGGAGTTATAAAGAAATGAAGTTAGTAAAAAGTCAACAACATTCATTAGAGCTTTAATTTTATTTGCACTATGTTTTAGAAGATAATATTGGATATTTTGCTTGTAAGCAACACTCGACAATTTAGGATTAAGCAGACTTTTGATATTTAAAAAAATCTGGAAATCTGCCATTGACCAACGGAAATCTGCCACTGATCCTCGTAATCACCGCGTTAAATCTGAAATCTACCAAATGTCTTTACATTAATAAATTCTTATCCTATCTGCAACTAAATGGTTCCGCATGCAGATTTCTTGGACGGCAGCCAAACATTTTCCTCTTCTTTTAACGTGCAATGAATGAATCGCGAAACAGCCACTTCACAAAATGTTGATCTACACAGCAAGGCACTACCATTAATTCCGATTTTCGCTTTTCAGCATATCGATAAATTAACTCTTAACTAAGTGTTGGGGTCGTTTCCCCGTATTTGCATGATGCAATTTGACCTGGAGCAAGAAAAAAATTTCTGGAAAATATCCAGGTTTGCTATTAAGTAATGATTTCTGTAGTAACTTTCCAGACAATCAGACGTTTCGTGTCAGATTTGTTTTCACTCACTCTTACATCCAGACATTTTTTCGCATCTTCATTTTCATTTTTTTTTCCCAGCCGCTTGGGCCGACCATTTGCGGAATCAATGATTGATATAAATTTCAATGAAATATTTTGTGCAATGCTTTCGCGAGCAAAATGTGTTCGAAAATCACATTTTAATGGACATATACTATTTTAGAATAATATTATGACTCTCCCTGATTTTTTCTCTAATCCTTATAAATTCAATTACGTCACAGGAAAAAGCAGCAGTGTTTCAGCATAAACGAGCTTTTGTAAATATTACTTGAAGTAAAACCTCAATTGTAAGTAAAACGAAATTTCAAAAATTCTGCAAGAAGCAACCTTATATTGAAACCCACTTAAAATGGAAAAATAAGACGAATTTTCATACCTCGTTCATCAACTATGGGAAAAGTCAGGGCAAAATTTTACTAACAACAATAAAAAAGATTTTAATGAAATATTTTGTTGTAATATGCACTTAATATATTTTTGGAAAATTGTTTAAAGATAGAAAAAAAAATTATACTACAAAATAGTTTGCAACATTGAAAAGATAATTTTTAGAATTTTAAGATGATGTTAAATCGTTTCTGTATTGAAATATTTTCAGATGTTACCGATGAAAAACGTTAAAATTTCACTTAATTTTTAGTTAACTAACATTCTAATTAAAATTTCAGAAAAATTCTTTCTTATTATGCTAAACTTACTTACTTTTCTTATTGTTTGCTTACAATACAGCCGTTTTATTTGTTGAGTATGCATTTTTCTGATAGTTATTCAATAAAAATCTTTAAAATTTAATCTATAATTGTTGGCGAAATCTTATAACAGTAATAAATTAATAGTTAAATTATTTTGACATTTCAATCTGCAATGTCACAAGAAGACCAGGAGAAGAAGCAAAATAACCAGAAGTTCCGGATTTAGTCTTGTTGACCTGATTAAAAGAGAGACAGAAAAAAAAAGTTTTTTTTTTTTTTTTTTTTTTTAATCTTTTGTGCTTGACAGCCATACCATCAGATTTAGAGTTAGAAGATTTTACACAGATATACTTCAAAGGATGGACAAGTGTACCACAAAGGATTTTTTTTTTCAAATTTCACTAAAAAATTACACAAGATTTTTACACCATTCTAAAAATTCCTTATTTGATGCTATCAATATATTTATCAGCCAATTTTATTCGGAAAATCTTAAAAATATCATTTTTTGGTATATTTTTCAGCAATAATGCCTGTTATTTCAATTAAATTCAAATAGTTTTTAATGTCTTATTAAATATTTAACTGCATCATTTTCTTCTCTTGCTGAAAACTAAACAGAAAAGATTTTGCTTGTTATTTGTTCAATTTAAATATCAAATAAGAAAATGAATTTATGGTGCAACAGATGATAGAACCTGATGCTACATGTATGGGAGATAAAATTACCGGACAGTTACATTTTTAACGGCACTATAATGTGATCAGCTTTGACAATAATTTGCCCACGATACGAAGGAAATACTGTGAATGATCTCGATTTTTATTAAAATAACTGCATATTAAATTTTTTTAATGGAAAAAATTATACCTTCTTACGCATGTTTGTTTTATACTGCAGTTCTATTAATAATATAATATCATTGCTTAAATGTCAAAATAAAATATCAAAGTCCTACTGAATGAACAATCTCATTTCTCACCATTTTGTCCCGGATTTCTTAAGCCGGTCACTCATGAACATGTCAAACAAATCAGAACTTCCATCGTCGAGAGGAAATGAAAGAGACTTCCTTACATTCATCAGTTAGATTCAGTTGGAATGGAAGCTGAATGGTTGCAGTTTTCCCACTTTTCAATATCCGTCACTTTACCTTTTGCAATAGATGTGGAAAGGTTGGATATCCTACATTTTTCAATATCCAACACTCCACGACATTTGGAATGCACAAAATCTGGTTTCCCTGTACTTTCTAATATTCTTTTCTGTGTGCCATTTGGAATGAACCTTTAGATATTGTATAATATTCATCATTTCAAGTCCACGTGGAATATTCTCTTAAAGGTTGGATATTCCACACTTCCCAATATTCAACAGCCTTTGCTATTGGGAATGGACTCCAGCCCCTCTATGAATGCCGGTTAGGAAAGATTAAGGAGATTTGTTTACATGAAGAGCAGGGGCAGGGGTACTTGCAGTTATATTCTAGACCAATCTCGGAGAAGAATATAACGAAGCAAGTATAGCGTTATCGTCCATCCTCCTGCTGTATATAAATTGATTGTTAAAAAAAGTGGAACGGTCATTATGTGATCTTGAATAATTGTGTCACAAAAAATCGGTAACTATAAGCTATAAGTTAGTATAAGTTTGTTGTTTTTTCAAACTTCATACAAAGTTAGATTTGTGACCACATAACCGGTTGCTTAAAATGAATATTTCATTTATAATCTAATTTAACACTATATTATTCAACTGCGTTGAGGAATACATTAACATAAAAAATATTTAGCAATGTATATTTTGCAATCTGTGAAAAAATTTCACGTTTGTTTCATTATTTTTTTCTAAAATGTTTTTTTTCTGAAAGTTTTATCTCCCTGTCCCCCCCCCCAAAAAAGGGGCTAATAATATCAAGTCGAAAGACTTATCTAAGCTACCTCCTCACCCACCTCCTACGCACAGAGCAGCAGTTCTATGCATCCGCTTAGCTTACCTAGTTGGAAATCCATCAGTGAAAATAACTAAATTTCATACTTTGTCGGTAACATGTATAGATTTAGAAGCAAAGTAAGCGATAATATCAAAACCAAAAAAATACTTAATACCTATTCTGTAAATATTCGATCGTGTTTTATTCACAGTGAATTACGTAACGCCTCTCTATCCAGCCTTTCTCGAATTACAGACGAAATCAGACAGCAGAGGAGGAGTTTATTAAACTGTTTCTCTTAAAGAGTGGTGACAAATTACCTCGGCAAAAAACTCTTCGGCCTTGCTTTTCCCCCCTCTTTGAGGCTTCTTTGTTATCGATTTTCAGGATTAAATTGCTACTCTGCTGCACTGACTTTAAGCCAAACCAAATAGATTTTTGTGTCTTTCTTTTTTCCACCTTAATGTTTTATAGAAAACTGGAAGTTTTGAAAAACAAAATCTATTAAGTTTAATATATTTTATTTTTTTCTCGTTCTAAGTATTTAAAGAAAAAAAAAAGTGAAATCATACTCGAGATTTTGATATTTTTTTTTAATTAGATTAGTCAGTCTACAAACAAGATAATTCAAAAGAGCCTTGAGATATACAGACGAAATTTGTATATGGGCTTTATACCAAATTTGTATATTTCTCTCAACTTTTGAGCGAAATACTTCCTGAAGAGGAGTGCCTGTCCGGCACCGGCCCCCCGAGTTCAACCGAGTTCCATAACTACAAAATGTAAAGAGCCGGACGGATAAAACAGCATCGATCTAGATCGATCTGCATTTAACATCTAAAATGCAGATTTTTGTCAATTTGTGAGCAAAATCGGTTAAATGGTTGATCATATGTCTGTCAGTACTTTCGCAAGAAATCAAAAACGCGATGATTTAACTAAATGAAATTTGGTATACGATCTTATGACTGCAATGATAGTTGTACGTCAAAAATTGCTTGGGAAAACAGCAATACAAATTTGATTTTCGGGTGCTTGTGTATTAACTACATTTTAGTGATTAACAGCAAAAAAACAAAAACAAAAAATCCCCCGAGGATTGCACGATAGATTAAAGAAAAATAGATTCAAGACAAAACTCTATATTTCGAAATTACTGATCGTCATTGCCAGGGAAGATATTGTCGTCATATCCAAAATCCCAATTTAATGCGGTGGGGGGGGGGGAAGCCTTCATTAGAGAGTATGTGAGAAAATTTTGGGAAAGGCTACTCCCGCTGGTTATTTTCTAAATTAACAAAGAGAAAAACACTGAATTTATTTCGGAAATTCGATCTTTATATATTTTTAATAATAATGTTAAATATCGAAAGAAATTTAACCTTTTTAGATCGCTCCTAACTTGGAAAAATCATAGAAAAACAAACATATAAGCAACAAATAAGCATCGAAAAAAATCGTAAGAATTATGTTCTAACATTTCAATAGAACCTTAATTATAATTTATATATATTGGAATCATGATAGTAATAAATCATTAAAAATTAAATGTGAGTTTGAAATTTTAAAGCCCTGAATATGCTGCAAAAAAGTTTGAGTTTTCTGCACATTCCGAAATGACCAGGCTCTTTGATAGTTATCTGCCTTGCCTGGATACTCAAGTCCCGGTGATATGACACGAATTGGTTTTACTGCCTCCTTCCCCGCTTTGAATCGCATTCATTGAAACGACCTAAACGATTTTTAAAAAAAAGCTTGAATTTATGAGTCCGATATAACAATGGAAAACGGCAAACAAGCATCTAAACGGCTCCCAAATGTTATACATTAAGTGATGCATCGACTGAGTACGCGAAAATGAAAACAATCAAACCGCCCAACTGTTCTCGGAAGCACAGACCGTGAAGGGAAGAGGCTCGATTGTGTTCGAAAAAAATACACCAAAAATATTATCCTCACAGCATAAATAGAACGAATTTTAAAATGTTATTTATTTCATTCAGTCTCTTTTCGCAATGGCCGTCGCGAAAGACCCCCAAACCTGTAATTACACTGGAGGAATGAACGGAAATGCAGATGATATACAAGTTAACTGAGGATTAACATCGTTATCAAAACCTGTCCCTTCGGATTGCTCCATGCTTTGCTGAAAAAGCGTCTTGTTTTTAAAAGTTCTTGTTAGAAAAGTCGGTGGAGTGATACTTAGTGTTTATTATAAACTGAAGTAATAAAAACAATTTTTTAAAAACACCTTTAGTAATGAATTAAAAGATAACCCTTTTTTCCAAATGATTTTTTAAATTTTTAAAAATTTTTTTGTTAACAAATAAGAAAAATGAATGTGCGTTTCCGCTTTACAAGTCAGACTGTTTGACCAAGACTTTAGAGCCGCGGTAGCCTGGTGGTAAAGTCTCGGAATCGGAGGTTTTCAGGTTCGAGATTCGATTCCGCCGAAGAACCGTAGTCTAAGTGGGTCTGGTGCACGCTGAATCCGTTGGGGCCAAACGCTCTCCCGTTAGTGTGGAAGTTTGGAGAGGAAGATGCCAACTCAGGTGTCGTTCTCGTCATCTGCAATTCGCAATCTGCATCTCGTCATCATTTTTATTTTAATTTTTAAAAAAATGTGTTTAAAACGTATACTCGGTTTTTCTGTATTACACTGCGAAGCATAAACCGCTGTTGTGCTTTCTCGAAAAATAAAAATTTGAGTATTCGTGAGATTCGCGGTCTTTCTCAAAGCTCACACTAACACGTTTATTAAGGAGTTGCCAGAAGGTTTTGGAAAGGCCATTCCCACTCTCCCCCCTCCCTTTTTTTCGTGGATAAGCTAATGACACTAATAATAATAATTGAAAATAATAATAAAAATTCATTTTGAATCTGCGCAGTTACAGTTAAAAGATGCTGCGGGATTTGCATAAATTCAGAAAGACGATACTGTAACCATAAAATGCGACTTCGTTTTAAACATCATCCGCATTGTACGAAAATCCACTGTGTTTCAATAATTCACACACACACACACACACACACAAATCTTTTTCTTTTCTATTACAATTTTTAAAAAGATTTATTAATATAATACTGTTATTTAAATTTTCCTACAAAATAAAACTCCATATTCCAGTGAAAGTTAGCGCGTAAATCACCGATAAGAAAAGCATTAGAAATTTATTCCTATTCGAATAAAATGAGTCATTTTCCTAAATATTTCCATCCCTTTAAAGATGTATACTTATAAATTATTTTTGTTTCGGGCATAATATTCCTTTTATAAGCTAAAATTAAGAAATAATTTTTTATAAGCGAACTACTAATAATAAAAGTTCTAGAACTAATTTCTTTTTAAACAAAAGGGAGCATTTTCTTCAATATTCTTATTCTTTTCATAATTAGGGTTGCATAATATCGATTTGCTTATGCCCCCCTCCCAACCATAATGTTCTTTTTAGAAGCAAAAATCAAGAGTTAAACTGAGCACAACAATTCTTTTCTGTTACTTTTTCTTTTTTTTCTATATATTTTCACTGCATTTTTCGGCGCATTTAAGGAAAGGTGGGGAAAATGAGGGAAAGAAAGATATTTAAATTAAAAAAAATTGTACTAATAAATCACTTTTGTAATTAAAAGCAATTCTTAAATAATTTTCATTTATTGCTTGAATCAGGATTTTTACACTGTTTAGTAGAGGGGGAAAATAACTAGCAGTTGCTAATGAATCATTGATAAAAAAGTACAAATGATTTCTTTTTTTATGGTTTGCAATTAGCATGATATTTTGAACATTTATTTTTCAATGGAGAGGCAGTAAAAAGAAAAAGCAGGGGGAAAAAATAAGGTGAATTTTTTGTTTTAATTTATAACTTATTGCATTTCGAAAGCTCTATTTGATTACAATGAGGATAGGTTGATGTTACTTCGAATAGAAGACTCGCGGATAGATTACAAAATTGCATGAGAAGCAAATAAAGAAAAATGGGGATTCAAGTTACAGGAACATTAAAATGTTTGCTAAATGGAGAAATGAGCGCTGTAAGTTTGAGTATTATGAATTTCAGTTATATGTAACTTCATGCCTTGTGTTCGGTCTTAGAGACGCCCTTTTCCCTTTCCAACTGTGGTTGCCATGGAAACCGGCGCATGCGCAGTCTTTCTAGAATTTTGTTACGTTTTTTTAAATTCTTTATTCAGATTTTTAATATCTGTTAATGTTATTCTGTGTTTAATGATATTCTTGAGAGTTAGAAAATAGATTTTAGATGTTAGATCATAGATAATTAAAACCACATAATAGAACCACATAATAGATTCAGAATGGCACGACTGCATTTAGAATTATTTGCGAAAGCTCTGGCGCCATAGACATCAACACCTCTAATTCGTTCTTTAATGCGATTTTCCCCCCTCTAGTTCCTTGATTTTTCTATCAACACTTTAATTTAAGTTAATATATTTTAATAGAAAATATTTTTTAAAAATAAGGCATACTCATTAATTAACATTTAAAACATTTAATGTGTTCCATAAATAATGGAAGAAAAAATTGCTATTAAAATTTGAAAAAAAAAAAAAAAAACACACACTCTGAGCAAACATATTTTTAATAATTATGTAAAACTACAATCATTGACAATCACTGTAAATAACACTCAATACTTGAAACAAGAAAGAAAAAGAGAGTTAGAGAGAAAGAAACGGTTTCCCTCCCCCCATTGACTATGAATAAGCTATTCCACCGATATCCGTTCATAATCCGTACAGACTTTTTAGAAAAAAACCCGAACATTATTTATGTATTTATTTATTCATATTTTTCCTAGTAAAAGAATGAAATGAGGAGTGCTAACCTTTCTGAAACGATCATAGCACTTAATAACAATAGTTTTCAAAACGAACTTATTTAGCGTTTTAATGAATCATAAAAATTCAAACAATTTTTCTTTATAAATTCAGATTATTTAAATAGTAGTTTTTGAGTTATTATTCAATATTTCCTAGATTTTTTTCTAAAATATAACCATATCGGTCGATTAATATATTCAGTCTGTCATTTATTTTAAAATTAATTTAAATAATAAGTTTCGGTTTTATTACCAGTTGCTTTATGAATATCATCAAATAAGATAGATTTCGCAACATTCCGTGGTTTATATTTTCCAGTTCTTGAAATAATTATTGAGAATTTTTAAAAATTATTTTAAATTGTATTACTTTGTTAATTAATGTGTTTTTTATAGATTTATGATGTACATTTTTTATAGATTACTTACTGATATTGAAACAAATGTAAGCTGTCTCAAGTATTACAACTTAAAATATGGACTTTGAAAAAAAGAAATTATATTAAATTGTACAATCAGTAATTTAGAAAAAAAAATCTAAAATTAACGAGTGAAACTCCTATTTAAAATATAAATAAATAAAAATACCTTGAGACATTTTAATGTTATAAAGAACAAGCGAGTGGTCTCTAAATTTTTTTTGTATTCTTTCTAATAAGTGTACATGTACAATATAAATAATAAGAGATTGCAAACTATAGTTATGACAGAATTAACAAGCGTGTTATCTCTAGTTGTTTTTAACCCCCTTTATTTCAGCGATTAATCAATGGAATGTGGTTAATACACAAGTTCCAGAAAACTGAATGTATATTTTGGCCATTTGTCTTCAAAGCGTCTTTAAACAAAGGAAAATTCGTCATAGAACTATAATTGTAATCACAAAATCATATACCAAATAGCATATATTTAAGTCACTGAATTTTAACTTTACTGAATTTTAACTTATAACAATAACAGATTCTAACACAACTAACAGCTTTAACTACAGATTTTTAGACTGACAATACTCTGATAGGTTTGGCTTTAAATTTCATGCGTTAAATATGAATATTCATTCGTTTAGCTCTCTTTGTTTTGAATTTACTATGTTCACTTATATTCAAATAATCGAGCAGACAGAGAGAGGTTCACTGAATGGATTTCGTTCAAAATTTAATAAAAATTTTGTAACTTGGTACAAAGACTAAGTACCAAATTTCATTTGCCTTCAGTGCGTTTTTGAGTTATCTTTGACAAAGACAGACATAATAAAAATATGCTTTTCGGGCTTAGAGACATCTAACAAAATCATGAGTTTGAAGTTTTTGACGATTACAGTACTTTTCTGTTGGTATACTTCGCATAAGAGAAAGTAAAAATGAATCATTTTGCAAATTAATGCCGGCCTTCTTGTCTTAAAGAAATCTTAAATTTACAGATTCACCCACCCCAAGACATCGCTGATTCCAAAGAAGAGTGACATTGTAAATGCAGTCAGAAAAAATCTGAAAATGCTATAACATTCTTAAAAAAATCTGGAAACTAATTTCATTCAACCTGAAAATTCCATTTTGTATTCTATAAACTCAGGGAGTAAATATTTATATAAACAGCTTATAAATGTAACTTTACAATTTTTTTTTAAAAATATTTTTAAAATCCGCTTTCTACTTTAACTCTAGGATGCAATTTACATTTTAACTTCTAGTTCTTAGCTCTGCTTGCTTTTAAGTTAAAAAGAATGTTA